>NC_088602.1:142767764-143071674 GCF_036013475.1 Columba livia | reverse complement strand
CCTCTGCACAATATTGTTTAGGTCCCTGGCAAGAAAACATCAGAGGAAAAATATGAGGTGCTACAGGAATCTGATTTGAGAGACAAAAACAAAGGAGACTTTTGGTTTTATTTTAAGAGGGAAACCAGCAACTTTAGATACAACAAAAGCGGTTGCAAATCTTAAGCGTGGATTGCAAGAACCAGCCTCGGCATATATAGCATGCTTGCCCTCAGGGAAAGTTAGAGCCCATGACAAGCAAAGTCAAAATTCCCTATTTCTAGACCTTGACTGTTTCAGGTAACAAACTTCACTGGAGCTTTCTTTCATTTTGTGTACCAGACACTGGAAACCCTATTCATGACCTTCAAATCAATCCCTGTTCTTCTCAAACCCAAACACTAAATTTTCTTGGAGGAACTGGAGATCAAAGGATTCCCTGCACATCTGTGTCTAGGTGAAAAAGATACACTCACTCTGTGCTAGGATGGCAGGAAAACTATTCTTACGCTGCAATTTCCAGTGTTTGGTAAGTGCCTTCTAGGAATGCAGCACACAACTAATCAACACAGGCGCAGATATAGAGAGCAAAATAGAAAGCTGTTTCTCATCTAAACAGCTGAAATGCAGCTTAAAGCGTCAGTTACTGGCGAGTCCTTATGGAGACACCAAACTGCTATTAGCCAAGAGGGGAAAAAGTCCTTGAATGGTTTAGATAGTTTTCTGATCAGTTCTTAATCCTTCATTAAAATAAACAGGAAAGCTCTGTGTTGGTCCTATATCTTGAACTATAAATATGCAGTGTCCAGAGAGATGGGTATTTTGGATTGAACAGGGCAGCTATGCACACATTCTCTGGTTCCTATATTGCAAAACTAGTTATTTAGAGATGACTCTGTGTGTGTGAGGGTGGTTGCTTCCCCCTCCCCCCCCTTTTTAAATAGACAGAGATGTGTGCTGTATGGTCCAGTAAAGTGTTATGAGCTACAACCTTTCAGAAAGCACCCTTTGCTCTTAGGCTCATGTGATTTGTTGCATGAGAAGTGCAAATGGTATGTAAAGTTTGCCTTTACATTGTGTCTTCAGGAAAATACCCAGGCAAATAGGAGAGACATTCTCAGGCACAGAAATACCTGATCTGTGCAAGCCTGTAAGTGGGGGAGTGGTGCAAGAAACACCTATAAATAAGGTGTAAGAATGAGGAAAATCTAATAATAGTTAAAAAAAAGAAAAACTCACTTTATGGGAAGGCAGACAAAACAGTAGAGAATGGAAGAGAGTTCGGCATGGTTCCAGCTGCTAGTAGTAAAAAGTCTGGTCTTAGATACACGTGTCAGTACCAGGAGCCCTGAATGTGAGCATGGCAGGGGGAGGGAAACTAGACACGATTGCAGGTGGTGGGCCCAAAATATAGGGAGAAGAAGATATACCAGCAGAGCCAGGAGAGGAGTGTCTTATGTAGAATTGTGTTATGTGTTGAGGTATGCAATACATGTAGATTAAAGATTTTTTTGTTGTTGTTGTTCCCAGGGAAAGAAGAACTAAATGGCACATAGAAAGAAAAATATAAGGAGTTTGGAGGGAAAGTGTTATGTACCAATAATAAACTCTTATGCATTATATTAAGTGTTATGTATTGAGGTAATAAGGGCAGGTGAGCCATGCAAAGGTGGTCAGTTTAAAATGGGGACTGCTACAGGTCAACTGGAACAAGAGGATCTCTGTGGCTGGAAAAAGAAGGGAGATTGGAAAAGGTGCAGACTAGAAGCTGGGTGAGGATATGAAAGGGACATACAAGGATGCTGGGGTGAGCAAGGAGGAGGTAGAGTATGGAGTAGGAGTGAAGGGAGCAAGGTGAAAGCACAAGGCACAAAGGATGTTTGGAGGAGGAAAAAAATGTGAACTGTTGTCTATTTGGAGAAAGGTATGGAAAATAATCAGCTACATGATGCTTGTGGGGGATGTCTAAAAGAGACACCTTTGATTCTGTCAAGAAATAGATACGAGGAAGTATTTGTGAGGAAGGTGTTAGAGTATGAAAGGAAAGGCTTGCATGGTGATGGAAACACATGCCGAGAAGAGGAATGCAGAGGAAAAAATGAGCTGGATGGAGAGAGGGTGTGGTGATGGGAAAAGGGTATAGGGACTCTTAAAGGTATGTAAGGGGGTAGTTGCTTAAAGAAATGTTAGAGGAGACTGGAAGCCTGCTGCAACATGCTGTCTGGTTGCAAGGGAGGGATAGAACTGGGGAAAAAGCCATTTGAAGGTGGTGTGAGGAAATGCAAAATAGTAAAAACCATGGGGGCAGCGTGAACTGTGACAGGAATATAAAGATGTGGCTGGTCTCGAGGAGTATGAGAATGGGGAAAAATGAGGAATACTGAAGGCATGAGGATGCCTAGGAAAAAGGTGGTTTGAGGAGGCTTAGGGCAAGAGGACACAGAGTGAGAGGAAATTTAGTTTTGTATTATTTTGTAAGCAAACACAAAAAGTAGTGCAGAGGTACAGGAGTGGCTTTGTGAGTGGAAACAGAGGATGCCTTCTTACTGAGTAACTGGGATAACACAGGGAAAGAACAGGCACTGCGTTACAGGGAAGAAGTTCAGGACAACAGTGGAAAGTAAGGAATAATGGGGGGGTGTGGGAAGAGGAGAGCAGAGAACACAGAGAAAAATAAGTGTTTTTCTGTTAAGAGAGACACAACAAATGCGCTTGTATCTCTGTGGCAGGTACTGGCTAAGTGAAGCAGCAGAAGGGAATGGAACAAATGTGCTACAGGACAAATTACTAAAGATATAAAGAGACAGGAGGAGAAGGAATGGGAGAAATAACTACCTGGAGAGCCATATAAGCCACATGGCTCTACTTAGGTCAAAGTATAGTGTAAGGTGTGTGGGGACATGGGTCCAGTTGGGAACTATAGGGCATGAAGTGGAAGTGAATGAGAATGACAGTTCACGTTACAAGGGGTTAGAAGCTTAGCACAGGTTGACATACAATGGTGTGTAAGTGAGAAAAATACCTGCCAGATTATGCCTGCTTGCAAGGGCTGTGGAAGGAAAGGTGAAAGGAGTGAAAAGTTGTGTCTGATAAGACAGAGTTGTGCACATAGCATGCTCAAAGTAAATGAGGGAAGTACAGGTAAGGATTGCAGATCTGGACATGGGGCCTGGGAGAAGAAAAACAGCTTATGGGGGAGGAACAAGTGATGAGGAGTGGAAAAAAGTTTATGATGGCTTAAGCCATCTGTAGTTATTTGCCTCTTAGTTTAAAGGAGGCTGTCTAAGTGTGCAAGGGGCCATACATGTATGCATAGCATGAGAGCAGGTTGGGAGTTAAATGTAAAGGAAAAGCAAGTGGGAGGCACAGGTAAACGCATATAGTCAGTGAGGATAGGTGCACAGATATATGAGATATTGGGTTTGTGTGTGGGTAAGGGGCAGGTGTGTTCAATGAGTATTTTGCTTACATGACTGGCAGAGTTGTAGAGGGAGACGTGATGAAAACAATTCAGCTGGTCTGCAGGAAGAAGCTGAAGTCCTTGAGGGGCATGGAAGAGTCCTGGATTGTTGCAACTGTCTGTGTGGAAATTACAATCATGCACCCAGGAAACCATGCTGATATGTAAGATAGCTATTGGAGGCCAACTGGAAAATCACGTGTCCACTGTGATTGTGGCACAACCTTCTGTGTTGAAATAAGTTATGTAAGACACACAACAGAGGTGAGTTTCGAGAGTGCTAAGAAGCAATGTTTGTGTTGAGCAGGAGGGTAGGGAGAAATGACTAACTGAGAAAATGGTTTGGTGCGTGGGTAGCGATAGGACCGAACATGTGCTAGATGTGCTTGCCTTCTGCATGACATGCACATCAATGTAGACTCTCTTTTAGAGATTTTTCTGTCTTTTTCTAAAGAAATATTGAATAATCCTGAGAAAATCCCAGGATGTCTAACTAAAATAGTTACACTGGCTTCATTTGGAGGCATATCAATGCACCTTATTTTCATACCTTAAAAACTGAGTATGCTATTGCTGACACAAAATGACCGAGAGATTCCTCTAGGACCAGTTAACAGGGCTACTAGGTAGCTAACATCGCTACTAAGTAGTAACAGTACTGTTGGATGAACAATCATTGGGTTGAAGTACACATAGGGAGCACAGGTGTCAGTCAAAGGAAACAAGAAAGTACTAGCTTTCTCCATGGCTTGAAGTGGTACTGGAGTAATGTGCAGCTGACTGAAGGCTGAAAATGTAGGGTACATCTTAGGTGTGAGAGGGAAACATAAAGAATATCTTTCCCTTCAAAACAATCACGTATACTGACAACATCTGTTCTTCAAATCTGTTCTCTAAACGTCTTCAGATTGTCCAGCTTGACTAGGGTTTTTGTGTCCTCTTAAGCACTGTCCTACACTGGGTAGGAAAGTGCTCAATTCCATCCATAGCTGGTTAGAAAATTGTGAGTAATCCTGTGAGACTTTCAGTGGGAGTAGACAGTTCGATCACACTGAACTGCTAGCTGTGAAGGCTAAAGCCTCTGGGCCCAGACCTTATATAGCATCAGTCACATGAAAGTTAATGGATCCCTTTTGGTTTATTCTGGGGATCGAGTCCTACCAAAAAAATAAGTAGCCTGTAAAATACTTAGCTAACAAGCAGTTAGTGTTTGTACAGCTATGGGCTGTGTTGGAAACCTGTTGTCCTACTTTATGCACTGGTTTCCCACTGCAGAGTCTAGTTCAAACTCTTCAGCAGGATAATTTTTCATGGTGGTGCTTGGAGCTGGTTGCAGTCAACAGAAAGCTCCTTTCTTCTCTGGTGGTGGTGAACGTCCCACCATGGCAGATTATGGGAGGTGGGGACAGTGAAGTGATTGTCCATGAGAGGGAAACGCGTGACTGCAGCCAGTGGTCCTGGCCATTGGGATTCAGCTGGTCTGAAAACACAGACTGGAGCCTGCTTAGTTCACTGCCACCAGCATGGCCCAGTGTAATGTCCTGGCCTCTGGCCACTCCACTTCCTTCCCAGCTACCCACTGAGAAATAAAAATCAAACAGTGGCATCAACCTGTTGGCTGGCTGGGAAAAGAGAAATGGGTTGATGGGTACAAACAGAGCTGTATTGTTGCAGGCAGGGGTTCATAACATGAACAACTGAGCTGTGTGGAAGAACATGAGGTATTTGTACCCACCTGGACTCTGTTGTAGCCATGACGCAGCCGGAGAAACATGTTTGCAAGTGGTGGAACATCTGAGTGTCCCTGCAGATGCTTACTAGTTTGAGACCATGTGTGTCTTCTCATGGTGACTAGGAGCAGACAACAGAAAGAAGCAGCGAGTAGGGATGACAGAGGTGGATGGCAGCTGTTTCTGTGTGGGAGACAGCCATTGCTGTTTATACATCTGTCAGGGAATAAGATGTTTTCTGAGGGCACAGATGTGATGTGCGTGTGAAGAGAGAAGTAGTAAGGGTGCATATGGAGGAGTTTCAAGATTGTGAAATGGGTACTAGAGGGAATATACAGAGACATGTTCCTGATTGTATCATGAGCCTTAAGTCCATAGGGGAAGGGAACTCATCTGCAGAAAACCTCAAGGAAGATTATATTTCCCAAGGAATTAAAAGAAAAGCATACTCAAGCATCCAGTTCAGTTAAGATTCTCCTCTCTCCTTCACATGGTACAAGCATCTTGCTGAATGAACAAGTTAAGCAAGGTGGCCCTTTACTTTGGGGCAGCAGACATTTGGAAAGATAAGAACAAAACTATATACTCCTCCCTCTCTTATCTTTCCCTTCTTGTCTCTCTTCTCCACCTCTTCACACAGAACAAAAGGGTCTTTTCCAATTTGGCTTCTAAGTTTGGGTTTGAAATTTTCCTCTGTGGAAATGTGCAATAGAGATGTGTATGAATTAGGACACTGGTGTGTTAGGGAAGGCTGTGTGTCTGTATGTGTTGAAACAAAGTTCATTGGTGGTCATCCAGAGCTCAGAGAATGAATGTGTTGGTTGCATTTCAATGCACATGGAAAGGATAGCAGGTAATACCATGCTTCCATCAGGCAGTGCTGGGAAACTGGTGTGCATGACTCATTGCCACTCTGCCTGTACTTCAGAGGGAGTCACCACCTGCCTAGCCATGTAAATATAGATTCCACAGAACAACCTCCATTTGTGTTATCTATTACAAACCTGTACCAGAAGTGATGAAAACATTATTGGAGGACTGTATCCTGCACTCCTCCAACATTTTTTATGCTTCAGCTGTCTGTGTTGCCCATAATAGAACCACAGCAGTAAATATGCTGCTTCTCAGTTGCTCTTTCATACCTTCCAGCAATAAATTCCTTTATTTTGGGTTTCTCCCTGCAACAGATTTTACATGTTTTATCTTACATTAGATGAGTTAGCATGAGAGAAAGTGTTAATCTTGTTAATTCAGAAAAAAATATTTCTAGTCTATGCCCTATAAAAATTCACCTACATTTGCCGGAAGTCTAAATCAATATCATTAGAGGTAACTGGCAGTTAATTGAAGAGTTACAGAAGGAAGAAGTATATTGTACTCTACATGAATATTTAAAGTCTCATCTGTATTCAGAAGTGAATTCAGGTTGTGAGCGTGAAATTTAAATCCAGCAGCTGCTTCTGAATAGCTTTGTGGTTAGACAGCTTCTAAGATAGCATCCTCTCTTGTGGCCTCTGCCTTAAGCAGGAGGTGGACAATCACACTCGCAAGATGAAAGCAGCTTTTGTCCTCTTGAGACATGGGATTTGAACAGTATTTAGTTTCTTCTACAAACCAAGATCAGATGTTATGACTTCTAGCTATCAAGTACAGACCTCATAAATCAGATGAAGACATTTAACCAGTTTTCGCAGTAGGATGTATTTGAGGTTAACTTGTAGTATGACTGGATGCTGAGATCTGTGATGAGCTTGGTTTCAGAAATACTAAATAATAATGATAAAACTGATGCTTTAGGGGAATAAAGTAATGTATAGTCAGTTAAATAAAAAAAAATGTTCCTTAGATGCAAAGGCTACAGCAAAATTACTTAAGAAAGGCTTTGGAAAAACGTGGAAACATGTCTGTGTGCCCTCTCTCTACCGTTCCTCACACTTTCCTAACCACTCTTAGCACATAAGTACTATGCACAAAAGCAAATTCCAAGGTAGCAGCAAAACTAAAGTCCACTGACACCAACTTAGAGAAATGACCCTGCTTTGGATTAGGTAACAAAACCATGATCATTAAGAGGGGCATGTCATTTGAAGTGTTGGAAGTCTTTCCCGTATTTGTACATTTAAAAGTTAGAAAATATTTATTAAATTCACTGTTTTTAGCTCCTGTGATAAAAGTACAAAACTATTTCCTCCACTTTTTTCTCTTGCACACTCTTATTTTGCATGATGAACTTTCCAAATGGATGATGCAGATAACTCCATAACATAAAAAAAAAAAAATCTTCCTGAAAGGATAGGTTTTCTTTGCTGTTTATTGATATATGCAGTGGGAACTTAGATACGCCAACATCTTGAGCAACTTTGTTTGATTATCATTTACTGAATATATTCCTCAAATACTTGACATGAGCTGCCTCTTGTTTAGCCCCATCTTTGTTTTACAGAGTGCATATTATTTTTTTTTTCTTTAGGATTTTTCCTCTTTTTTTTTTAATTACTTTTTTTTTTTCAGACTTCTTTCAGTTTCATCCATATCTTTGTGTCACTAGAACATCCAGGAATAAAGCTGACATTCCAAAAGCAGGAGACTTCTTTAATCTCTTTATCTGCCTTCTGTAATTATACTGACTTTTTGCAATCTCTTGTTCTATCTTCTCTTTCTCTCTTCTACAATAAAAGAACTTCAGTGTAATAATCCACAACTGATTTATTTTTTAAGTCATGGCTAGCTATTTTTCAATATTATGCCTTTCCAGCTTCCTCCATGACATTCAATATAGGTGCTTTGAATTTATTTTCTCTAGACGTATTATCTTAGGCTTTTCCCCTCTGAGTCTCTTATTTTCTGGCCATTTTTCTAACCACTCTCTGTCCTGTAAAACAATTTTTTTCTAGCTTTTCCATCCTTTCTACCCATTTGCAGCCCACTCCTTCTCTACTGTTCTGTTTGTCCACAGCTTTACCACTTAATGCTTTCAGACTGCTCAAAGACACAACTGAAAAGAGTAGTACATCAGCTGACAGTACCCCAGCCTTGATAGTCATCATTTGCCAGCATGCTGGTTTATGGATCACATCCAGTTTTGAGGCCTGATTTGGTTTTTTTAGAGTAGATGGGAGTCACATATAAGCTGAATGTATGTACGTATGTGGATGGTGTTTGTATGTGTGTGTTTAAATGGCAGAAGAACAGTCAATATGTGACTGTGTTGTGAGAACACTGCATCTTATTTCTTTGTCCTCCTCTTTCTGGACTTTCTAGCACTGTCCTTGACCTCCCTTTAGGCCATGTAAGACTGACAAATAATAATCCTTTGTTGCACTGACCAACTCATTACCCCTCTTGGAATTTTTCTACAAACTGGTGCCCCCTTTCCTGTCAGGGAGTCAGGCATCTTGTCATCATATTGGCATGCTGAGTAACTCCTTCTTCACCTCAGCTCTGCCACGCACACAAGTGGTATCTGTTCACGGGCTGGGATCCCTCATGGTTCTCCTACCCCATCCTTCCTGACCACCATGGACTCCGCCCACTTGCTGTCTACTTCCAGTTGTCTCTTAAGCACCAGTTTATTTTGGAACACAGGAAAAACAGCAGACTTAGACTGTAAAGAGTGAGATACCTCCAGACTTCAGACAAAATAAACTTATTTTTCAAAAAAAATATGGAAAAGAAATTTTCATCTGATAAGAAATGCATGTTATTAAAATATCTCCTGTTCACAGGGACTACCTAGCAACTTCTTCAGACATATACAAAGTTGAAAGCAATTCTAGTTTAAAACTCCTTGGCATTGGCACCAATAAGGGCTATCGGATTTTTTAACCTGATGGCCCTAAGGCCCAGAAAACAGGATTTTCAAAAATGGAGTTGACACTTATTTTTCAGAAGTGAATGGAAGTTTTAGCATCAATAGAAGTACAACTAATCCAGTACTATGAGGATCTGAAAGTCCTACAACTGGAACTCTTTTAAATGTTATCACCCTTATAAATAAGAATATGAATACTTGTGCTTTACACATCTGTGTGTTAAAGAAGAGTCACCCTTTCTACTTGGGCATGTGTGGTGAGTACCATCATCTGCCAAACACATCCCTCAGTTCTGTGTGGCACTTGCACATAAAACAGCCTACATGAAGCAGGCTTTGCATGCCAGTGCTTGACACTATATCCTGGTCCTGCTTTATTTATTGGTATAGGTGCCACCTGGAAATCAGTCCTGGAGAGACTGTATATTGGTCGTATAGAGTGGCTGGTATAGTCTGGCTGCTTCTGTTAATAGGCATGATTTGTGACAGACAGTCTTACAGAGTAAAATTCTTTCTGAGAGAGATGGCAAACATCTCACCATATCAGAACACCTTGAGAAAGTAATGTCTTAATACATCTTTCCTCCTGGATGGGCTCTATGTGTACTTCAAAAAAACTTTGAATCAATTTATTAACACAAAAGCTACTCATGAAGCAATCTGGAAAGAGATTTAATTTTCTGCTGAGAGGTTGTATTTTCTGTATTCAAACTGCTTTTATGAGTCTAAAACACTCAGAACAATGTTTAGCTTTTCTGTTGAAAGAGTAACAATTATAAGCTCTGAGAAAAGCAAAACTATCTAAATAGTACTACAAGATGATCTGAAAAAAAATGTGGTCTCCTTTGGAAGAATTTACATTTTGGGGAAACAGATAAGATTTTAAAGTCCGTTGATATATTTTGATTTTTCTAATTTTTTCCATCTTTCCTCTACTAGGAAATCTTCTTGTTCATTTTGCCTTTTTTCTCATATTTTTTTTTTCGTTTGCTTCATTCCTCTCAAATAAAAGGTGGTGAATTTTCAGTGTTTGCTGTCCTTTGAACAACCATTTAACAAATCTGATTGTTTTAGTTGTTATTTGGTTAGTTCATTTGTTTATCATAGTAGAATAGAATCTTTTTCTATGTCTCTGGTTCAGATTGTGCCTTTACTGACTCAGCCACTGATGACAGGTTTGACATAGAATCATATAGAGTCATAGAATCATACAATCATAGAATCAGAATCATAGAACCATAGAATGGTTTGGTTTGCAAGGGACCTTAAAGGTCATCTGGTTCCACCTCCCTTGCCATAGGCAGGGACAACTAACACTAGACTAGGTTGCTCAAAGCCCCATCCAATGTGGCCTTGAGCACTTCCAGAGATGTGACATCCACAGCTTTTCTGGGCAGCC
The DNA here is from genome assembly GCF_036013475.1 of Columba livia. Lineage (NCBI taxonomy): Eukaryota > Metazoa > Chordata > Aves > Columbiformes > Columbidae > Columba > Columba livia. The sequence goes on along the minus strand of NC_088602.1, from coordinate 143,061,295 downwards.
TGTTCCAGTGCCTCACTACTCTCATAATGAACAATTTCTATCCTCTTTCAGTTTAAAGCCATTTTCCCTTGTCCTATCACTACATGCCCTTGCAAAAAGTCCAACTCCAGCTTTCTTGTAGGTCCCCTTTAGGTACTGGAAGGCTGCTCTAAGGTTTCCCTAGAGCCTTCTCTTCTCCAGGCTGAACAATCCCAGCTCTCTCAGCCTGTCTTCATAGGAGAGGCACTTCATCCCTCTGATCATCTTTGTGGATTTGCTTCAGCAGTTCCATGTCTTTCTTATGTTGTGGTCTCAGAGCTGAATGCAGTACTCCAAGTGGGGTCTCATGAGAATGGTGTAGAGGGGCAGAATCACTTCCCTTGACTTGCTGGTCACAGTTCCTTTGATGCAACCCAGGATTTGGTTAGCTTTCTGGGCCCAAGTGCACAATGCTGGATCATATTGAGCTTCTCACTGACCAACACCCCCAAGTCCTTCTCCTTAGGGCTGCTCTCAATCCATTGTCCACCCAGCCCATATTTTTGCTTGGGATTGATCTGACCCATGGTCAGGACCTTGCGCTTGGTCATGACGTTCACATGGGCCTACTTATCAAGTCTGTCAAGGTCCATCTGGATGCCATCCCTTCCCTCCAGTGTGTTGACCACACCACACAGCTTAGTGTTGTTAGCAGACTTGCTGAGGGTGCATTCAATTCCACTGTCCATGTTGTCGAAAAAGATGTTAAATAACATCAATCCCAATACTTACCCATGAGGAATCCCACTTGTCCCTGGTCTCTACTAGGACATTGAGTCATTGGCTGCAAGTCTTCAAGTTTGACCATCCATCCAATTCCCTATCTACCAAGTGATCCATCTGTCAAATCCTTGTCTCTTTAATTTAGAGAGAAGGATGTTGTGTGAGATAGGGCCAAATGCTTTGCACTAGTCCAGGCAGATGGTATCAACTTCAACATCTCTGTATCCAACAACTCTGTAACCCTTTCGTAAAATACCACCAGATTTGTCAAGCATGATTTGCCCTTAATGAAGCCAAGCTGGCTGTCACCAATCACCTCCTTATTTTCCATGTACCTCAGCATAGCCTCCAGTAGGATCTTCTCTATGATCTTGCTGGGCACAGAGGTGAGACAGACTGGCCCGTAGTTCCCTGGTTCTTCCTTTTTTCCCTTTTTAAAAATGAGGGTTATATTTCCCCTTTTCCAGTCAGTAGGAACTTCACTGGACTGCCAAGACTTCTCAGAAATGATGGACAGTGGCTTAGCGACTTCATCTGCCAGTTCCCTCAGGACCCACAGATGCATTTCATCAGACCCCATGGACTTGTACACCTTCAGGTTCCTTAGACGGTCTCAAGCCTGATCTTCTCCTACAGTGGTCGATTCTTCATTCTCCCAGTCCTTGCCTTTGCCTTCTGCAATTTGGATGGTGTGGCTAGAGCTCTTGGCAGCAAAGACTGAGGCAAAGAAGTCCTTGAGTACCTCAGCCTTCCCCAGGCTCTCCCATTTCATTACAGAGAGGACCTAATTTTTCTCTAGTCTTCCTTTTATTATTGGTGTACCTATAGAAGCTTTTCTTGTTGCCCTTGATGTCCCTGGCCATAATTAATTTTATCAGGGCTTTCTCTTTCCTAACCTGGTCCCTGTCTGCTCAGACAATTTCTCTGCATGTAGACACTAGTACAACCACTGAAATCAATGCATTTAATTCTGATTTTCATAAAAGCAGGAGTCCCCAGCTGAGCAAATGTGGAAATCCACATTGATTGTGGGCCAAATTTTGACCTCTCTTGCATCCAGGCAACTCTACTAAAATTAGTAAGACTGTAACCAAACATTAAATTTGAGACTTAATCTTTAGTTTTGGGATATTTTTTTGTTAGTTGTGGTGGTTTGTTTGTTTGTTTTTTAACCATGGATGCACATCCAAAGCATTTTAGTATGTTGAATCATAGAAATCAGAGAGGGGAAAAGAACATGCTCTTATTAGATGACTGGTATACCTAATTAGAAAAATTGTTGCAAATCCATTTCTTTGCTGGAATTCGCTGGTTTCTCAGAAACAAAACATTCCCTTGTTCTACTAAATCTCAACTAAGTCCCCCTGGACACCAAAGTTTAAAAACCTGGCAGGTTTCTCCCTTTTTCAAAACCCTGTCTCCTTGTTGACTCTTCTGTTGGCTACTAGAGACACCAGCCATCCACAGACCAGGACACTAGTACTTGCAGCTACAGGGACAAAGCCAGTGAAGCCTGTTGACCTGGAGCAACCCAGGGTATGATTCTGCTCCCTCACAAGGAACTCTGAAAGCTGCAGGGCTTGGGAGGTCAAGTAAAATTCCTCAGAATTGGAGATTTAAAACCAACAAAATCCACCTCCTACTACAGTCCAATATCTCCTAATATGGTCTGTGATCCTAAGAACCATGTCAGCCAGACAGCATATTCTTCAAAGCTCTGTCATGTCTAATTTTAAAATGATCAAGTGACTGGACATCCATCACACCACTTAAAATCTTCATACCATCCCCCATTCAACCTAAGTGCCACTCATTACTACAGTATTGAGTGCTTTTCCATGTAAAAGTTGTTATGACACAGTCCTGGGTGGCAGTAGGACAGCTGGCAAGAAACTATTTCAGAGTAGAATTTTGGTTTCAATTTTATTTTCTCATTAGTTAACTTCAAGTGGTCATTTTTATGATGTTATTCTTTGAGAAAGAAGTGAAAATAAAGAGTATAATTGTTGAAAATAACAGCTATATTTTAATAAATAGTGTTAGAGAACAGCTCTTTTTTTTTTTTTTTTTTTCAAGAGAAAAGTTTAGCAGATCCTCACAAAGATAATTGAGGTATGTCTATTGCCAGTCAGCAACCTGGACAGAGATCTAGAAAGTAACTTTATACAAATTGGCAAATTGGCATGCCTATTCAATACAACACTTGCTCAAGGAGAGTCTCCTGATCCTCCAATCAATTAGCAAATCTGCACCAGGATAAGCAGCCTTATTTCTGCTTGGATGGCATTGTAAATCTCTCCAGACACAAACTGCCTGAAGACACTCTGTAGAGTGGTGTTAAGACATCCTGATGTGTAAAGAGGCTCAGGTGGAGTATAAGAGACAGAATATTATGTGCCAGCAGCTTGCAGTGCCTGCAGCATGAACACAGGCTGTACCACATAGAAGAAAGCCACTTGCTCTGCCATGTCCCTGCAAACATACCGAGGCTCCTCTCAGGCAATCAGACTGTTTGATGGGACATGTGAACTAAGCTACCGCCTTTTTCCAGTTCCCTTAGGACAACCTGCTCTTTTAGGATGACTGGACTCAGAAATTTCCTTGGTCCTCAAAGGGAACTGTGCCAAATCATTGGCAAGAGAAAGATAGAGACAGCTTCTTGCTCCTTCAGATATTCAAATGTGTGCACACACGGGTACCACAGCCTTCCTTCAAACAAGTCCATAAATTTTATTATTTTAATTTTTATTCATAAATATCCCTAGCAACTTGTTTATTATAAATGCATTCTGAATTTTCTCCTGGTTAACTGATATTTTCTAGTAACACATGCAAACTTATAGACTAGAAAGTAGTATGAAAAAATATTTTCCGCTTACCTGGCAGGTTTCCATTGATGGATTTAACTTTTTTTTCTGTCTTTTCCCATCCATCAGCTTCTCTCATTCTCCTCCTGAATTTTCTTGAATATTCAATTTCTAGCTCTGGAGATAACTAGCTTAACAGAGGCCTAATTTCGACCCCACTTACATGGAAGAAGCCTAATGGACCCCCAGGGAATAAGTTCGTCTTGAGGCAAATTTAGACCAGAGTCAAGACCTCAGAGTGAAACAGAGAAACTAATGCAAATAATGAGGGAAATTAGAGTGGCTGTTCTGCATAACAAGTTTTCTTAATGTAGAAACAGTTTTTCAAATCTGAACTGGTAAAATTTCATCAGTAGTTCTGCTCTGACCTGTCCACTGCTAGGTGGCTTCAAATGTTATCTAATTACAAGTCTGATACCACTCTTGTTTGTTTACTTGCTTGTTTGTTTTGTTTACTCTTTTTGCAATTATGTGCTGATGTAATGACTCCAGGTCGTTCAATTTTTCTGTCCATGAATTTCATCCAGATGAATTATCTTAGGCAAAACTTGAAAAATGAAACCCATCATTTTACCTTTGATCTGAGGCAAATAATTGTAGGTGCCATCACCAGACCTTCACAGGAACATGGTCTAAAATAAAGGTCTTGAAAAAAATCTCAAAGATCCCTCTAAAAGCTATTAAATGTTTTAGTTATTTAACTTTTTTCCTTCCTTTTTCTTACTGAAATGGAACCGATGGGAACAGAAGTAAATTCTGCCATCTGGAAAGACTGAAAGATTAGTATGAAAAGGGTCAGGTGTCAAGTTTGTTCAGCACCAGCCTATCTTCGCTAATCATCAACATCAAAACCTAGTCTCAACAGGACTAAATTACACTAAACATAAATGATTTTGGAAAGCCATTTTTTCAGTATCTTTTTGGTCATCTAAGTGTTCAACTATTTTGAAAACTACAGAGTTATGCATGAAAACACAAAAGAAATTCTTTTGAATTTTTATCACAGGAAATTCTCAGCCTTGCTGTTTCCTATACTACATTTAATACTGCAGTCTGGATTCCAGTTAAAGTCCATTAGTTGTGTCATAATATTTTAATATTATGCTAATTATAGTTTATTTATGGGTAATTTGGATCTCTTTCTTACAGTAATTTGTAATGGAAATATAACACCTATAAAACTTGTGAGAAAGTGAGAGAGCAGAAGCCTAATATCCACAATAACTCTGTTCAGTCTCTTGATGGTGTCTGACCCACTGAAATTTCTGCTTTAGATATTGGAAATTACCTGTTTGTATGTAATTCATATATATATGTATGTATTACATATATATGTGTACATGTATACATATGTATGTATATGCATATATATGTGTGCACTGATTGTACACAGAACAAGACTGAAGATGTCCTGTTCCTTATCTCAGTAGATTTTATTTTTCTTTACATTACAATTATGAGAATTCACTATGCCTTTTTTTTTTTAATCTTATGGTTGAATAAGTAGGTATTCTTGTTTCAAACTTTCCACTGAAGGACATTTAAGCAAATGGTACACCTTCTCCATACTAATAAGATTGGTAATACAGATTCCCCTAAATGTTTTTCCCAAGAATACACAAATAAACTATCTGTGGCATTCTTGGACCATGGATTTAATTTGTGGAAAATCACCATCATTGGTAGTGTGAATTCCATTTTTCTAAAGCTTTTTTTTGTTTGTGTTTTGGTCTTCTTACACTCCTTTGAGGTAAACATATTGCACCTGTGTCTCACTTTTTCCACTCGTGTGTGCTTACTTCTCTTAAAAAAATATAAATACAGTATCTCTTAACCTAAACTTAGGGACAAGCTTGGAATAAAACACCTTCACATAACACCATAATAGTCTTTGATGTTTTCCCAACATTTTAGGTTTCACTTTAACTTGGGCACAAAACCAAAATGTTTATGTCAGAAAGTTTTCATTTGGATTCAAGGTAATGATCCAGATAATATGTAAAAGCTATTCAGCAGTTCCAACCAACACTTCTTCTCCACAGCCATGCAGAATGCATGTATACACACTTAGTTTCTTGCTAAATACCTTCAGTTCTGTTTTGCCATCTTTTGCAGAACAATTCTTTACAAAAGCTGGAGCTGCATAAGTTGCTACTTTTTTCCATGCTTAATGCAATCCTTCATGCTACTTTTACAAGCTGGCTCTAATTGCCTTTTGTCAATTTTTGCTTGTAGTCCTCAATTCTATCCTGTGTCTGCATGTTCCTATAAGCTTGTAACCCAGTTAGCTGTGGTCTCCTGCCTTCCCTCCAAAATATGCAATTTGTTTTGTTTATGATGTGTGGGGTTTTATTTTTTGTTTTGGTTGGTTGGTTGGTTGGGTTTTTTGTTGGTTTTTTTTTTTTTTTTTTTCTTGGCTGTTTGTTTTTGTTTGTTTGGTTTGGTTTGGTTTGGTTTGGTTTGGTTTGGTTTGGTTTGGTTTGGTTTGGTTTTGGTTTGGTTTTGGTTTTGGTTTTGTTTGTTTGTTTGTTTGGTTTGGTTCGTTTTGTTTTGTTTTGTTTTTTGGGGGGGTTGTTTTTGTTTTTTTCTTCCTAAACAGGAGTTTCTAACTTTTTAACTTGTCAGTTTGACACCTTTATGCCCAATCACCATCTGAGCAGACAGGGTTCACAATTTCCCCTGAAATTGCTTCTTTGATTGAAAAAGTTTAAAATATGTTGTGTAAAAAAATTTTGTTCCCATTGTTTTTTTTCTTTATATGATTCTGAAACCTTTCAATATATTCTTCTTTTTTTATCACAGTCTGGTAACTGTCTTGATCTTTCTCTCTTAATGCCACAGTATTAAGCAAATCTCGGGCCTCTAGACATCTTGTTACTCATGTTGTTTTTCACTAGTGTTCCTTCTGCTTGACTTCAGCAAAGGTTAGGCTATTTGGAGACCTTTGACATCTCCATTTTCTCACTCATCATCTTCTTTCTGCTCTTGGTATTCTACATATATCCTTTTTTTTTTTTTTCCCTCTATTTTCTCCTCCTGCTACAATACTCTGTGCCTTGATGTTGGTTAGACAGAACTCAGACAAGAAAAGGAATTAAAGGAAAAGGCACCTCTGCATCCCTCTCACAGACAGATAGAAACTGAAACTAGTATCTAATGATTAAAATCAGTATTTTTGAAAACATTTAGAGACATAGAAAAAAAGGTGGCTGCTTGAGATTTCCAAACTACATCTCCAGTAGTGCGCCATATTACCCTACAGTTGTGATTCATCAAACAGTTTGATCTGAGAGATGTTACTAAACCAGTTCTTGGAGGCGGTATCCTTCAGGGGATTCTGCCTAGAAAGAAGAACCATGTCTGTGAATAAAATTGCTACAATAGCAAGAGGAGTACACAGAGAACTGCTGCATAATTTGTTATTGAGTTTTTGGAAACAAAATGTGTCGACTTTGTTAAGAAGATACAAAGACAGAAATATCTCATTTGATGCAAATCACATGGACCAAAATGTTTATTGTTAGCATTTGAGGTTTAATGGTGAAAATGAGAAAAATCTTGCCAAATATCTGATGGAATATCTGATGGAGAACATAAATTGTACACAAAGTATGTTTTACATAAGGAGAATGATAATTTTTCAGATGCTTCCATTTCTAGTATTGATGACTGCACCTGGCTGCCAAACCTTAACTTTTAGTACATAGTTTTCAGTCTGTATTAATCCACAATTTCATTTCAGAGAAAGAGGAAGAACCACACCACATCATTGACACACAGTGTGGTTGTATTGCTGCAAATAGTATCTGCTGTAGTTGTGGAGGAGAGTCAATGAGCTTCTCAAAGTCAGACTCATAAATTCACCTCCTATGAATGTCACCTGTGTTATTTTCTTTGGTGATGGGGGGCAGGAAATAGATGGAAAATTCCCCCCCTCACTGCTTTTGCATTGAAGAGTGCTGTAGATGATACTGGCATCAGCTGTACCATCACTGTGTTATCTTACCATATTTAGAACACATGGAGACAATCTGGTGGTGAAAACAGCAATGACTGGTCTAAATTAGTGTTTCCCTCATTGTTGGCACTGCTAGAATTACTTCCTCTCTCTGCTACATTAGGGATTTTTTATGCTTTCAAGAAAACCATCTTCTTTCTGAGACATTTAACTGTGTCTGAAATAATTGATGCCATTACAGTATAAAGCGAAAAAACAAAGCCAGAGCAAATGTCTGCCAATTTCAACCCTTTAAAGTTGCTGTCAGTTAAAATCAAAACAATTAAACAGTGAACAGGAAGGGCTTTTTATTTGGTTTAGTATTTTGGTTTGGTTTGGTTTTGGTTGGTTGGTTGGTTTGGTTTGGATTGTTCCTTTCTTTGAGGGAAAGGCTGTGAACTTTGTTGTGAGATTAATGGTTCATATCAACAGCACACTGATGCAGTATCATGAGTAATATCAAAAGTACGGTTCTAAGAACAAATGTAAAAAATGCATCTTTCACAGTTCCTCTCCAACTGAATGGGTTTTTCCAATTACCATAATTTCTTTAATTTATTTATAATTTTCTTTATTTCTTGACAGAACCAAATTTTCAAGAGAGTAACTCCTGCATTTATAAAGGTGATTGCAATCACATTTTTTAGGCAGACACAGTTCTTACTGATACTCCCACCTTTGTTTGTTTCTCAGACATTTCCACATTTCATTTATGTCTCTAATTTCATATTTCATCTAAGAATGCAAACAGGTAGAAGACTTTATACGTGCAGACACCTCTTCATCTAGAAGGTAAAAAGACTTGCTTGGTTTCAAATTCAGTGTCCCACTGCAACATATGCTAGAGAAACAGAATTTGCAATAGCAAAACGAGCTGCAAAATTTAGACTATATGTCTCACTGATAAAAACAAAGAAACACCCTTTGTAAAATTATTCTAGCCAATTATAGGGAGAGACACGTCTCAGTAGCAAAGGCTTGATACTTACATCTGTCCTGAATTGAATTATATTTAAATGTGTTCTGAATACATAACCTTGATGTTATTCAATAGCTTTCCAAACAGAAGACGTAGAACTTATGAGATGATGATTTAACTGTTTTGTTTACTTATCTTCTAATTTCATGAGAGGCTTTTAACAACTCTGGCTCTTACTGTATTCCCTCCTAGATGTCATTGTTCATACAAATTTAGTATAATGGTTATGTCTTCACTTCAGGATTGGAATAATTTATCCACAATCAAAATTGTGTCCATTTTTCTTCAAACTTCTTCTTGGCAATATTTCATTCCATAAAGTCAAAGCTCTTGTTAATGCAAAAAAAAACACAGAAACAAAACCGAACGATTTTTTTTTTCCAAATGTTTTATTAAAGCCTAAAGTATGAATTTAAAACAAGCCATGAATTTACCAACATGTTTACGTGCTCATAATCTGATTCTGGTATATGCGTGTCTGATTTTGAGTGTAACGTAAATTATTTTCCAAGTAACAAAGACTGAATCAAAACAAGTAATTTGTTATATATATCACTGGGAGGGATTAGCAGGCAAAATGATCATGCAAATTTTTTTCCTTAATAAAACAGGCTAACACGGCACAGTGGAAGTGCACAGAGTGGCTTGCAGGGTAAAGTAATACCTATACTGATCAAGAATATTTCTCTTCCACTAAATATTTTTATGTTTATTTTGTGATAAAACATAATTTTTAACAATTACTTAGGAGCAACTGGGGCTTAGTCCAGACTGTCTCTGTGTTGGGAAATTCTGGAACAGCAGTCACTTCTTAATTCCTTTTCTGTTTTCTGACTGTTACCTGCCCCAAAATAATTCAAAGATGGCTTTACCCTCTAGTTCACAAACAAGGTCAGTCTATTTTCCTGTTTCATTTTATTTATTATACATCACAGTACTGGAAGCATTTGTTCACAACCTAGGCCAAGAGCTTCAGTGCTGACAGCCCAGTTCATACTGTCGTTTTATTTAGTGCCTCTGTAACCAATGAATTCAAAGGCTTATAGTGATGCTGAATATTGCCCTGTGTCCTGGTATTGGTAAACAAATATACTTGTCTGACTTCCTGATCAATGTAACTGTTTCAGAGGAGTCAGCAGTCCCTGAGAATTCATAGTCATGCTATTGGAGAAAACTGGGAACAAAGTTTTCAGGCCCTTTCCCCTACAACAAGTAGCAACTTGCACTAGCACACAGCTTAGTGTATTCCGTTTAGTGTATTCCTTTAGTATATTCCTTTTATCACAGTTAGTGTATTCCTTTTATCACATGATTGCAGGTGACCGTGCATGTGAAAAATGCAAGTCTTCTCACTGGACGTGGGTATGCATCTAAAATAAAAAGGTACTACCTGAGAGGCAGCACATTGCATCATATTATAGTGTGAGATCTTGTCATAGGACTTCATCTGCCAGACAAACGCCAGCTAAATATCCCATATAACTGTGTGAGAGCCTTCAAGTCATGTATTGAAGATACAGTTGAGAGATAGTGTTCACTACAGAAGAATCCTTGGATTCTTTAAAAAGAACTGGATCAACTTGTTAATGTGTTTTGAGATCCCTAAGTTCTATTAGTATCAACTCACTGGGATATGGATTTTCATAATGAACTCTTGCATTACAAACATTTTGGGGTGGAAATTTGTCAGGCTGTGGTCTGCCAATGTCATATCCCCACAAATGCATTCATATCCAAACCACTTTGCATTAACTCTTTAAGGAAGATTTCAGGAACTGTATTTAGGAATGCCTTGCTAGAACCTAGGTATTGCATGTTTTAATACTCGTCCATTGCCTCTTATTCATAACACATTACTAAAACCTAGCACAGCCTTCTGTCATTCAGTTAGTCAGTCAGTCTGTCATTCTTGCTTCTTTTATTCTTTGGGGTAGGTTGATTTATTTTCTTCATACTTCTCCATTAATTTGTTATATACTCAGTTTTGAGGGTATAAGCTGATTCACTCAGATGAACAGAAAAGAAGTTATTTCAGTTGGAACAGACTTCATCTTTCATGTATCAATTGCAAGACTCTCTTTAGCTTCCATCTCTAAATATGAATATAATTTTTGTAGACTCCTTGATATGATCTTTCTTGCTTTTTAAATAGAAAAATTCCATTTATACTGACTTGTATAGTTTCAGATTAAAAGTGGTGTGTCTATTTCTAAATAAATAAATAAATAACAAGCACAGTGAGAGAACAGAAACATTTTTTATTTAATAGAAAAAAAAAATGCCTATCAAAATCATTTTGCCAGTGTTCAGTAAACATTTTTGTTTGCCTTTCCATAATCATTTCTTCAAGTTTGTTCAGTTTTAAAGGAATTTTGGACTTTGAGTCCAGAGTTTGAAAATTTGTAAAAATTAGTATCTTCATGGGGACTTCTTGAAAGTGGAGTGTCTGTTGGAGAGGATGGGGCAAATCCATTCCATACGTGAGTGATGTATCTAGCAGCATAGTCTGACATTTAAGCAAAGGGTAGGGTAAGCAGGACTGTCACTTCAGGGAGGCACTGAAAAGGACATATGCTAGAGCAGTTGCCCTTCTCCAAAAGGAGCGTCTGGAGATCTCTGGGAACACAGAAGTCTTTGCTAGCAGCAACTGGAAGGAAACCAAGGAAGGAAGGGTGATGGGTTGCCAAACTAGGCTCCCAAGTGTCTTGTTGTGACTGACCAAGTGTTTACAACAAACTGTTCAGAAATGAGTTCTAGTTCAAAAAAAAAAACAAAAAACAAAAAACAAAACCACACATTTAGTGGAGGTTATTTGGCATGCCTTCCTGAATAACAAATACACTGGGGTGGGAACAGAGGTGTTCTAATCCACATAAAATGAGTTCTCAAAGGCTGAAACTCACACCTTACAGAGAGTCAGTGATGGGCACTTCTACCACATCAGTTGCGCTTATGGTCTTTTATTCCCAAAGCTTAGCCTGAGCCCAGACTCCTCACTAGTCTTCTAACAGAGTGAGTTTCAGATGGAAGAAGGGAAATTCATTGAATATATTCCTTTTTTGGACATATTCATTCAGTTCTCCACACCTTAATGCTCTGCATTGGTTCAATGATTTCTTGGCCGTGTCTGGTGGTGCCAGCAGTATCTATATTTGTGCAAATACCCATGAAACATGGCTTGTTATGCATAGTTTGGCAGTTCAATATAGGTAGTCTGCCAAAATGAGACAGGAGCCTTATCAGGAGACAGGAAATTCTCAAGCAAATTTGGGAGCTGACTTTTGAGTTAGGAGTGTTGACAGGAACAGATCCCTCTGTCTGGCAACTATCAATTCTCCCCCTTATAGCTGCAAAGTGAATCCAAGAGTCTTCAGATTTTGTCTTGGCAAGAGGTGTGTTCCAGACTTGGTTGTTCAGAGCCATTCTATCTATTCAGTTCTGGTTCTGACTTCAGCCCAAAAGTGCAAGGGTCATATTTCCGTGCTCTAGAAATCTTAGAGAAACATCTATTGCTTGTGAAAGATTTCCACTCAAATTGGTAGAAATTTCAAAGCACATCTGACAAGATTGTGACAGAGTCAAACCAGAACATAATTTCAACATTAGACTACATTTAATCCATATCTAAAACACTGCTCAGGAAGTACTAGTGGTGCTGCTGCAAGGCAGTAGACTGCTTTCCCTCTCAGGTATCTGTGGGGTTTTTTTTTGTCTTTTTGTCATCCATGCATCACTTGGCTCTGCCAGATAATAAAGTAGATGTGATCAACTCTAGCCATGAGGATACTCCTGTCTTTGTGTTAGTGTCTGGTATGATTGCTTCAGCACCAGACAATACATTCAGACGTCAGTATGAGTATGATTGGACACAAGGTGAATGACAGTTTCTCTTGAAGTGGAAAACTTAGTCAATTTTCCACTAAATTATTCTGTCCCTATTGGCAGTTTGTTATTTCCACAGACTTGGCTCATAAATATTGGATGTCTGCCTAGCTGGAAAATTGCATTTCCATTTTCAACACCTGCTATGTGCTAGACTTCTACGAGAAGGCTAGCTAGTTTTCTGCAATGATGGGATACTTACAGTTAGTATTATTACCCATGACTATTGTTAAAAAATTGTTAATGCTCATCCTAGTTTTACCTTTCTTCACAGATGGCTTCAGTTTGCTATGAATTTTGAAGTATGTTTGGGATTCTTATTTGACTTTTGTTGTTCTTATAACATAACCGAGTAACCATCTCATGCAGACATAAAAGATTCTACACTTTTCCTTATAAAACCAGGATATTATTTCCTTGGCCAATATCTCTCTCCACATCCAGTGTTTCATAGTGTTTGTTAGTGGTTGTTTAGCAAGGCATTTGAATTTCATGGCTCTGTATGTATAGTAGCTGCAGAGAATTCAGCAGATCCACTGAGGTGTTATGCAAACAGAGGACATTTTTGATAATTGTAATTATACACGGTTGAACATACAATTATTCATGGAAGCTCTGAAACCATCATTATATATTTTATTTACTAGATCTCAACAACTATTTTAGTAAAACAGACAGATCCAGGGCTAAATCTATGCTCTGTCAGGCTGGCAAACCCGGATTTCTGCCTGTACACAACATGGGTACAGAATCAGTACGACATCTTGGGCTATTCTTACACAATGATGCATAAATATGTAAATGCTGAACTATTTCCCCTTAGCCTTGCCAGAGCACACTCAAAAACAGTGTCCCCTTAGTGCTATACACCATGGATATATTCTTCCCTGTCTCATACTTACCTTTACCCTCAGGCTGAGATCTGTGAGGACTACACAAGGGCATTCCTTCACAGCCTCAGTAGCCTCATCTTGATAAATAGATGCACACAGGCATGTATTATATCATTAACAGATCAGTGCATACCTTGTAGCTTAGTGCAGCCTGAGATGCTGTTTTCATTTGCCATAGTTTAGGAAATCCAGCAAACTTAAAATGGTTGTTTTGGTTGTTAGGTTTTGGGTTTTTTTTAGGATCTGTTATCTTTTGCTTCCCAGTGAGTTTACAAAGGCAGTGAATTCAGAAATAGACATCTATGCCTAACTTGAAATAACATATCACAACATCTCTGTGCAAGTTGTTTCATCTATTAACCATAAATTTGAAAACACATTCTCATACATGAGACACACTTCTCTCTCCTCTTGCAGTAGCCTTAGAGTTCTCAAAAATAAAAGGATCCAGTCAAGAAAATTGCACAGACTCATAAATGGACATGAAGAGATCACCTTTGTCTTCCTGATAGACTCCTCCCTGTAAATAAATATCTGTTTATTTATCTTGTTCTCAGTGGCCTTCAGTGATGAAAACTGTCCGTGTTTTTTAAGCAATCTGTTGCTGTGCTGTAACATCCATAGCTGTTAGAAGGGCATCCTGTGCATGTCTGATCCTTCAAGCTAAGGAGTACTGACCTTGCTTCACTGTCATGTAATAGGGTCAAAAATCTGTTCTGGCAATTTGTGTTCATCATAAGTAGAGGAAACCTACATGGCAAGATCTGGAAAACATGAGCTATGACTTCTCTTATGTAAAATACCTTGTCAATTACATATACATATGCCATTAAACTATTCAGAAAGAAGACTAGATACAGGCTGCCCATTGTAATCTCACAGGCCTTCATTTTCATAAAAAAATAGAGACAAATTCACTTTTCTTAATGTCTTAAGGAATGCCTAAAATTGAGATGCCTAAAAAAAATCCATGCAAAACTTGTCCTAGACCCAAAACCTTCTAGAGCAGTGTGCCGTATTGGAGGCTACACAAAATTCCTTTGGGCATGTCAAATGGAAATAGATACCAGTGGGTGAGCACCTGAGTAAGTGCCTTAGCTGCCTGTGACAGTTACAAGGCATATGGCCTTTACTAAACTACCTCTTGTGCTGAGAGGCTTCTGTAAATATCTACACTGATTATCATGTTTTCTTGGTTCATATATTATTTTTTCCTTATGAAACAGCCTCTTAGAAACACAGGTATAAGTACAGGTCTTAGTCTGTAATCAGGTTATACTGGTAACAGGATTTGACTGGAAAAATAACACAAGTTTGCTGGAGAGGTCATTAATATCTCTTTCTGTATCTTATAATCTCTTATTCTCAATTGCAACATTCAGCTTCTTCTTCAGGTACGCACTTGAGGTTCTTCTCCATTTCTTAATGCTTTGGTAGTGTTAGTATAGATAGCACTGTGCAAAGCCTCATCTGTTAATTCTCACATTTGCATCGTGTAGGAAAGGCTTTTCATCCATATAGTACAACTGTGGGAAATGGAGGCACAGAGTTAAAATGACTAATGAGCACAGTGGCAGTAGATTCCTGTACTTAATGGATTTGTTGGTACAGCCTTCAAGTATGGATTTAGCTTACAGCTGGTGGTAGAACAAAGATGAAAACGCAATTTCCTGCCTCCCAGACTGAGTGAAATACACCTGGGAATGAACAGGACTAGAGAACACAATTGTCTGGAGTCCTTGAAATGGAGGTTGGGTGGCGTATACGTTTTGCTGTGGTGTTTTCCATAGGATCACATTTATCAGCTGTGTTTACTCCTCTGGACTATGCTAAAGGTTATCACTGTCCTAGCTTTTATACTGGTTTCAAATATTTATGCATTAATCAGCAGAGATATGGCACTGAACATTTCCTTGGAACTTCTGCATATTTACTGTCTTGCATGACATATGTATATATCATTACTGGATGTTGATAAGAACAAAAAAGAAGGAAATATTTAACAGACGCAAACAAGCACTATACTTAGCATATGATTTATAAGTTTGAAACGAGGTCCAAATTCTAGTGGTAGGAGCCTCGTAAACTGCATATGCAGTATTCCTTTCTACATCATCACTGAAAAATGAAAAATTAAACATTACTTCCATTTACTTAGGCTACAATTAATATCTTCAGTGCTTTATGAATTACTGAGATGTGCTTTCATGCCAAACTGAAAGCAAAAAATAAAAACCCTAAACACCCACAAGAAAACTCAAGTCTCCCCACTCTACAAGACTTTTCAGGTTAGGGACCAAGATGTACTTATGCCATCATAGTGTAGTCTGGTCCAGGACAAGACAAAACAAAGCTTTGCAGAGTACATGAAAGTAAATTAATTCATTGGGGAAGTCCTTTGCAGGTCACTCCTGGAAGGCAAAGAAAGTGATCTCCATTTTCAACCCTCTCCAAAATAATCACTTAGCAGCATTTCTGAAGGTTGGGTCAAATGGTCTCAGTAGGAGATGGAACCAATAGAAACACTTTCCAGTGTCAGATTTCTCTATGACAGCTAAACATGGTAGTTTAAATGCAGAACTGCAATGAAGGAGATGAAAAGGGAGTTTTCATTTAAAAGGAAACCATAAACAGAGATAACATTCCTTCAGAGAAAGCAAAGCAAAGAAGTAATCAATTTTTTCTGTCCACTAGTAAAGTGAAAACATTAGGACCCCATAGACCAATCCAAATGAAGTCAATGCAGAGATTCCTAAGGACTTTGTTGAACTTTGGAGTTACACTGAACTCCTGATGTTTCATGGACAGGCTGCTGGCGTATGGGTAGGAGGGATCCAGTCCTGTCCACCTTATTCCAGAAATAAGGCAGGTAGTTGATTACAGACCTACGGGGTCATGCTGTGCTTGTCCCATGAAAAAAAATAGGTTGGTTTTTGTGGTGGTGACAGTTTCCTTTCTCGCTCCCCTTCACAATGACTGTGAACTGAAAAGCAGGCATAGAAAATAAGACAACGCTGTTTAGGCAGACAGAAATCAGGAGGTAGAATAAGCTATGCTAGCTGGTGAAGTTATGGCGCTTGGAGAGACACGAAGCATTGCTGAGATGGAGTGTTTACAGAAAAGATCCTGCAGCTCATATTTGTATTATGTATTTATAAATTCCTGCAACTCAATTTTATAGGGTTTTTGATTAATGGCTGTACTGCAGTTCAGCTCCAAGCCTATTGAACTTACGGTACTGGGAATGAGCAAGACATGTACTAGTCAAATATGAACACTTCTACTAGACTGTGATTTAAATGTGGTTCATTGCTCAAAGGCATTGCTGTGAAGGTTCTGCTTATTGTACATGTGGAGCTCAAAGCTAAAGGAGGGTCTCTCAGAAGCCTTCTTAAAATCAACATCAGATATGTGTTTGTTTTGGATACCTTAATTGCAAAAGAGGTGAAGAACAATGAAAAATGCTGTGATTTCCCCATCACTTTTACAATAAAGTATGTGCAGCTCTTGTTGATGTACGGATTCTTCCTAATTACATATTTCTGTCACTACAATCACACTATATTCCAGGAGTGTGGCCAAATGCTTGATTTTCGTATGCCGGTGGTGTATGCCAAGTGTTCCCACACTGTGGTATTTGACATTAGCACTGTTTCTTCCACACTTCGAAGAAGACATCTGTGGTTATGGCTGGCAAATGCCGACTTAATTGTTGATTATCATAATAATGTAGTAAAAGCAGTCTCATTCTGTTGAGGTGGGACCCACTTCATTAAATACAGGCCTTATGGCTACTACAGTTTCTGAGGTGGAACTTGATGCCTGTAATCTCTTAGTGTGCCAACTGGAGTCAAATGAAGGCAATGTCATTTAAAAAAAAAAAAAAAAAAAAAAAGAGAGAGAGAGAGAAAGATTTGCTAACACTGAAACTTCTACAGTCCCTCGGGTTATGGTCTTCTCAGACAATGCAGCCTTCAGCTGCAAGATGGAATCACTTTAGAAGATGGAAACTCTTTGATTCCAGAGCTGGTGTGTGAGAACAGGATCACTGGGATAGGTGACCCACCATCTTACAATCACTTCTTGTGAGAAGTAAAACAGAAGATTTGCAATCATGGTTGATAATACAAATCTTTAGAAAACACAAGGAACATTTGTATTCCCTTTGAAAGCACAGGTGTTAATGCAATTAAATTGGTTTAATTTCACTTGTTTCTGAGTATAACATAAATATGAAGCTGCATGTGAAATTCGGAAGCACTCAGACTCTCTCTGTTAAGAGAATAGTCTCTTATTCCATACACTGTGTAACAACTGAAGCAAAAAGCATTACACAGAGTAAATCCTGGAAAACTGAATTTGTAAGTAAAAAATCATACTGGAGGATTGTTTCTAAGAAAGATTTTCTCCTTTAGTAGTTTGGTTTTGTGTTTTTTAAAAACACAAAACAGTTGCAATGATGCTGGCTTATTAAATAACCCTGGTCCAAACAAATGAAGAGGTATAGAGTTGCTGAAATTCATTTAATTACAATTTTGTAGCATAATGGACTTCACATGAAGACAAGGCTTAGTCTGTTTTTAATGAAAATGTTACTAGTTGTTATGACTGCTTGAATTTGGATGAATGTCCTTTGTTAAGTCCAAAATATTATACATAGATAATTAACATGATCTATTTATGGCAGAATTACATCCCTTTTTGTTTTGTTTGTACTGTGTTTCTTCAGTACTCATTTTCAATTAACTTCATTTTACTTAGCTCCTCTTATTTTCTTTGAGCTTTGCAAGGCATAGTGACTATCCTTTTTTACTCAGGGCACTATTTTGAAAGATAATGGTTTGGAGTGGCTCCTGTGTTTCTTGTTAAAGAAAACCTTAATTCTTGTCTGTTGAAGTTCTTGGTTTCCATACGATTCGAATATAAAACAGCATTTTTCTTGCTATACCACACTGTCTCTTGCACTGTTGTGATGGTTTAGTCACAACTAACGTCTGTCAAGCAAATGAGATTCTGATTTTTTATTTCAAAAGTCCTTCCTGCATGATTTAAGGGTGAAAAGTGGGTCAGCCACGAGTTACACATTGCAACAGGCGGTCAAGCTCCAGTAGGAGTGACAGGACAGTCATAAAATTGCCATTTTAATGGGAGAACACTGGTAAAAAAAGCCACAGTCTGAGTATGTTAACTCTGGAGAAAAAGAAAAAAGAGCGATGCTTTAAAGAAGAAAGGCAAAGACTTCAAGAGTGTGTTCATATATCTATAAAATGTCGAGGTTTTACACTCCCAGGCTTCCCAAGCTTTCAAAGTAGGAATGATGTGAGGTAGCGTGAGCTAGCATGAGTCTATTTGAAAGTGCTAGAAGTTAAGAGTAGAGCCTAAGGACTTGGATGAATATGATATGCAGAAGACCATTCACACTGGATAGTTACCTTATTCACAGACTGGTGATCCATGCCATCTTGGATGTAGACATGTCTGGGAGTATTAGGACCAAAAGTGTGGAGGAACCATGAGTGACCTCACTCTTCAACTCCCAGAACTAACATCTCTTTGACACAATACTTAGATGAACGATGTAAAGAGATGACAGCCCCCACTGTTTGGTATAGCTGTGGGTATAGTGGCTTTAGAGGATAAACGCTGGTCTCCAGTATCTTGGCATACTGTATTATTGAAAATATGAAGGATTAGGGAATACCAGAGGGATCGTGTATTTTCATCCTGACTCATTAAGTAATTTTGAGTAAGTATTCCCAAAGGCTTCCCCAGTGTTTCTCACAGCTTTATCAGTCCAATTCCATCTCACCGAAATGAGACAGACAGACTCCCACTGACTTCTTTTGGAGCTGGTTTGGCCCTGAAATATGCTGCATACAGTATATACCACTACTCAGCTAGAAGCCTGAAAAGAGCTAAAAGCATGTTAACAAAGTACATGGTTGCTCATTAACTGGAATTCCTTTTGGATAAATCGCATGCATTTTGTGGTTCAAGTTTCTGGATGTCAGATTATAGGCCAATAACCAATATGAAAGGCATAAAAGATTAACAAAGCACAGGATCACAGCCCCTGATTATGCTATGTATCCAGTGTTAAAGTAGAACCAGGACAGTCTGCTTTTGGGACCAGTGAAACTATGACAACTTTACAGTATTCGTATTTGTAATTCACTTCTGTATGTCCACTTACTAGGATGATGCCATTTTTCTTCACTAATATACTGTAATTCTAGCAACTAGAAGACAGTTTCATACTTTCTCTTGTGAATTTACTGTGAAAATCAGAGGAAAGAACTTTGAAACACACTGCAGTGAATCTACACACTAACCAAGAAACATTTGTTTTTTGCAGAACAAAATTGTTAGCAGAAGGTGGTTCTACATGAACTTCATGTACTAAACCTCATAGTCCTGCAGTTTATCTGTGCAGAGAATATCGTACTGTATTCCAGTTTTTATCAATTCTACATTCCAGGAAAACTGCGTCTTTGTCAGATAACACAGTAGCAGGACTTGTCCAGATGGTAGAAGCAGAGCATA
Source organism: Columba livia (assembly GCF_036013475.1). Lineage (NCBI taxonomy): Eukaryota > Metazoa > Chordata > Aves > Columbiformes > Columbidae > Columba > Columba livia. The sequence goes on along the minus strand of NC_088602.1, from coordinate 143,041,393 downwards.
AAGGGAGAGTACTCTTCTCACTAATACTCCCTGAATACTGTTTAAAAATATGAAGCCATTTTTCAAAGGCTATCAAAGGACAGGGGCTCTGAATTTATTCTTACTTCCCAGAGTGTTACAGAGCTCTTTGATAATCAATTCTGTGATCTGCAAAGGCACCAAAAGACTTTTGGCAGCTGAAGGAGTGAGCACCTTTAGACAAGTTTGAAAATCCTACTCATGATGCTGGTTTTTCCTCTTTGTTTCCAGAGGTTATGACTCACTGAAAGGAATTTAACAGCTTTATATTCTTTCTTGAACTCACATTTTGACTAAGTCATCACTGTGAGGTTTCACTTTGTGTAGGGGATGCAAATCCACAAAAATCTTCACTGATATTATTGTAATTATCACAAATATTTTCTCATCAATAACAAAAAAGAGTCAATACACATTGTTTCTCGTGCTTGCACGTGGTCATGTAAGTATTTTTTGAGATTTAAGACAATCACATTTTCATTTAGTCAAAATTGATTCTATATGGCGTTATGACAAATCAAATAAGGATCTGTGATCAGAAAGTAGTGTCTGGATGACTCTTATTAGCAAAATCAGTATCATGGTTTACATAAACAAGCCCAAATACATTATCTATCATACCATGAGCAAAAAACACTTAGTATCCCTCTGGAGGTGAGGGGTTAGTGGGTTCACACCTTTCCCAAGCACTGTTCAGGCTACTCACAGACCATTTGATCACTATCTACAAAAATCATGAGTCTACCAGGTCTGCGTCTAGCAAGATGTTTTATAGCTTATTCACCTAAATCTTTATTACAGATTTTCTGCAGCTAGGAAAATAGTGGCAAGCAACAACCTAGCTTTCCCTAGGTTTTATTTTTAGTTTTTGTGACACAGATAAGCGCAGTTGAGACGAATGTCTAAATACATTTTTGCCTACACATGAATAAATGTAGGGAGCCTTGGGTACAAGAGCTGTCTTCATCTGCCACAGCAACTCCCATGACAAACACAGTCTGTCAGTTTTTACAGTGTACTCAACAGTATCATTGAGATAAAGCTAATCAGTACTATCACTCCCATTTCACAGGTAGAAAAGTTGCTTTAGAAAGCTACATTCTTCTTTTACTTCAGAACCACTTAAAGCACTTTAGCTACCCAAGGTCAAAACTACAATGAAGGTCAAACAAACAAACAAACAAAGTCAACTATTCTTCTAGGAGTCGACTTCAGCAAATACATCTCAGCCTAAAACTAACATGTTTTGTGTTTACTGGTATAACATTGTGGCAGATACAGATCCATCAGTAATACTACAGTAAAAAAAAATGAAGTTAATTTTAGCAGTGTGAGCAAGTCCTTAATGTCTTTCCCAAACTTATAAAGGCAATTCCCAGGGGACTTACGAACTGAACACCGGTTAGTGACCTTAACCACTGGACACTGATTACTGACTAGTTGAACACTGAGAAGAAATTCTGCAAAATTTCTGGGAACTGCTAGCTTTCAGTTGGCATCAGCAGTACTTGAAGTCATGAGGATTCGGAAAGCCACAAACACTGTCTGCATGATGCTGAAGGCCAGTTCTGGTAAGAGTATAGCTGCTGCTTTGCAACATTTTTTCTAAAACTATGTGAAAAGCCAGATTTTAACTTTATCATACCTTTTTCATTTTGTCAGGGTAGATTTTTAATTGTTATTGCTATTACAATAACATCTGGAGGCCTTCATCAGGATCTGGCCTCCCTGCCCCAAGAGTGTGTAAGATGCAACTTCTCTGAGTTATAGTGAATGAGACCCCGCAGACTTCATCATGTAAGGGGAGAGGAAGTGGGGACATGCTTCTGGCATCTGGGACTGGCAGGCAACCAAGATGCTCTGGGATTGTCCGATGGGCACATGTCCAGTCAGGAGAAGGGCCATAGCACTAGACTGCAGCTGAAAATAAAATCTTCTCCTAAGGCTGCTTTCACACGCAACCCCATAAGGTGAAATACTCAGCTGCAACGCAGGCACATGACGTTTCTTCTGCTCTGTGACCTCAGCTAATCTAGCGTGTAGGTTCACAGAGCAGGATATAGGCCACAGGGGTGTTCAATAAAGACAGAAGGTTTGGCCTTCCCTGCTCGGGAGTGATAGGAGCCTCATGCTTACTGCTCAGGATCTGACAGAGCTCACGTACAGGCCTGAAGACATCAGTCTCCATCTCAAAAAGCTCAAAATCTGACAGAAAAGATTTAATACACAACTTAAGAAAACAAGGCAGGGGAGGGGAAGAACTGATGAGAGAAGAAGGTGTATTTATGTGTGTAGCTGGGTGCTCAATTCACAGACATGCCCTCAGGCAGTCTATACCAGCAAACACAGCACTAAGCTGTACTTGTAAATATATATTTTTGCTTACTCAAACTGTAAACAGTGATGACAGCTGAGAGAAGAGCAAAGATGTGTAGGAGGGAGGAGAGGGGAGATTTTTAAAAAATTCTTATGAAGAAATAAATTTGTTAATATCAGAACTGCTGAAAAAGTGCACTGGCATTAAACCATAAAACAGCTCCTGCATGACACATGCTGACAATCAAAGTTTGTTGATTTTTTTCACTGGATTATATTGTTCTACAAAGCATTGGAACACTTTCAGTTAAGGGCCAGATCCTCACAATGATGCAAGCCAGATTAAAGACACTAAACAGTGATGCTATGCTACAGAAGATCTGGCCATCTATGCAAAATTCAGATGCCAGTATTGTTAGACATAAAGTGCTTCCAAGGCTTTTAAATACTTTTCCCTTGTGTCTTTTGGACATTACTGTTCATTCTTATGATTCCACTGTAATTATAGTATCCCTCAGGTCATTGACTTGCTAGCATCTAGCAATCAGATGAGATTCTCACTTTGTAATAACCACACCATACATCTCTGTCTTCCCAAATTCCTGAAAACATTTTGAGTCAGAAAAGTCCAATCAATTAAATTCAAACTGTGTGGAAGGAAAGCCTGTTCACTTCAAACAATTAAACAATTTGTGTTTCTAAACATATTTTTTGTTGTTTATTTCTTCTAAAGTTCAAGTCAAGCAATCTGTTTTGATCTGTTGAACTCAAAGTATTTTCAGATGGTCAACTTGTAAACTTTTTGACATTGAATCATGCTTTTTCTTACTGAATTAATTACTTTTAACTCTTTGAGATTCCCAGAGATTTCAGGATTCTTCTCCTCAATTTTAAATAGTACTTCAAAGCCTAGTTTCATTTTATCTTTGTAATTGAAACACTCTTCAGTGATTTAAAGAATTTTTGACCATTTGCTATCCCAGGACTTAGCTTTATGAAGAAGTTACCACTTGCTTTGTTTATCTGTCCTATGTGTTTACTTTTGTTTCCTTCTCTATTACAGTTCTACTCAATATAGGTTTCTGCACTCCTCATCAGCAGAGTATGTGACTGCATTGTGTCTTGGTGGGATTTTTTGAAATTTTCTTGTATTTCAAATGCATATTCTGCCCTTTTTGTGCTAAACAATACTGGTCTGTGAAGTAAGCCTTTTTCTGGGTTGACAGGGTCGTGAAGTATACACAGAAATGTTAACATTAGAATAGATATTTCTATTGAGTGTGAAGAGAGGATTTCTCAGCCCTTCATGAAGGGATTTGCATCAAATGTATTATATAAACTAATCAAGACAATGATATAGAACAGAAATACACAAAAAACAGTTTGTCCAGGGTCTGATTATTACACCGTTCAAGCTGGAATGAAACTGTTAAATCAAAGCACAGCTTCTCCATGGCATGCTGATTTCAAAACTGAGATTTTGACACAAACTTCGACTTCTTGATCCTTATTTACACCAGAGAGACAATTTGCACTTCAATGCAAGATAAGCACTATTCCTGAACACTACAGAAGTGGTACATCTGAAATCATGTTTGAGGGGTGCCATCCTCTCACTGCCAGAAAAATTCTAATACAAGTAGCTAAGATCCTAACACCAATTTCTTGTGCACACCTTATACAGCACCATTGCAGTTTTGCAATGCTCTAAATGCATATACGTCAACTCAGGAACTCCAGTAGATGTATAAACCTCAATTACTCCCTGCTAATTTGCTTCATTTTCTGCATCCAAAGCCTGATCTCCTTTGTCCACTGGGGCTAAGGTTTCAGAAACTTCTCTGGAGTCAGACAGTACCTGCTTAGCAATACAGGAAGAGGGGCCTATATCTTGCAGCTCCTATCCCTCCTTCTGGAAGTCGTTCTGCGGAGATGGCAAAAAAGGACTATTGGTGAAGCAGACAGACATCAGGAAAAACAGGGGCCATAGCAGAGAGAATGAAATAGCAATTTTACCCTACAGAGACACAGTGGATACAACAAAGATAATAGGGTAAAAACCATAAGTTTGCCTCCATGTCTCAGCAAAAAATTTGCCCATCTCACCCAGCTTCTGGCAATCTCTGTACTACATGAGGCTTATGTAGTGATACAGTCTGTGAGTCTGTTCATAAGTCCCTCTCAATAAGTTCAGAGCATGGCCATTGTTGAGAGAGGATCTTAAGGTGTTTGGCTTTACAAAAGTCATGGAAACAGATAGCCAGAGAGAGAACATGGAAGTACAATGTTAATGCTACCACTGAGGGAAGTCCAGCCAAGAAAGAGAAACTTCTAGACTTTAGTACCAGACAATCCACACAGCACAAAAATTTAAGAAAAATTTCAGTTGTAGTTTGACTTTTTTAGAAGATTAAATAATCCAACTGCAAGACACTAAGTTACATTAAAACAAACTTCATTATTGGTACTACTCAAGGAAGTGTACTACTGCAGACTGATTTTAGTCACAGGGAGCTCAATGTGCAATATCTGAGCAAGTCCAAACCCAGAAGCTGCTCTGGCTACTGCTTACATTGTCTCATTTCAGTCTAACTCTCTGTCACACCACAGACCTCCTCTGGGCCTTGGGCAGGTCAACTTGCCTCTTTGCCAGACGGTTTTTCACCTGTAAAACAAGAATAATTGGAGCACAGTTCAGCTCCATGGGAATATCATGAAAATAAATACTACAAAGATACCAGATCACAAGTTTTATAAAGTTGAGAACAGAAGGGGTTGTCTAGAGCCACTATTATGTCAGGTGTGTCTACCAACAAAGCCCTCTAATGAGAAGAGAGGAGAGGACATGACAAGAAAAAGGATTTTGCTGCAGACAGAGCTGTGCCCTTTCCCAAGTATAAGCCACATAATGCAAGGACTTTGTAGCAGCATATCTATGTAAGTACTGTAGAGCTAGAGCTTGTTTTACAGAGCTTTTTTTCTTGTAAAAACAAAAGAACTATGCAGGAAAAACTCTTAGTTTTCATCTGTCTCGGGACTACAGTTGAGTGTTTGCCAGACTAACTCCATCAGGCCAGTATTCCTTGTAGGCAACAACCACCAGAGGCATGATCACGTTTTGTATGGATATAGCTACCTTCCACAAGCAAAGCAGGCTAAAGGAGTAAAAATCTATTTTTGCCAGAAGAAATTAATAGAATCTTCTCCCCAAATAGCTGTGTTGACAGCAAGAAGAATTAATGCAGTCCCTGACTGATCCTTCTATAAAACAGAGCATCTTTGAGATAGGCTCAGTCAAAATTTCATAGTTGAACTGTTGCAACTTTTCTATGTGATCTACTTTAAAACTGTTTGATGTTTTTTCCACCTGTAGAACAAGCACAAGCTAAACTGATAACAAGCAGATTAACCCACTGAAAAGACATTGCATCAGGATTACAGATTTAAATGTGTGAAGAATACCAACATTGGGAGAACAGAATCAGAAAGCGAGGGGGCCCCTCTTCTGTCACTTGTGATTGCTTTGAATAAGTTTAATTGCATCAGCTGCAGTGAAGTTTTCTCCAGTGTAAGCTGGTGCTAGAGAGAGAGGTGAGGCACAGGGAACATCAAGAATCCACAGTGAGAATTTTTGATTTAGCTAGTGAATGGAACAGCCTGGACGATTTTTAAGTGCATACATTTCTTATACAGAAGAGTGATGGGAATGCATAAAGAAAATAATGCCTGCGAAGAAGTTACATGCAATTTATTCCAAGAAAAATGTATCAAAGGGAGCATTTGCCCAGGAAGAAATTCATATTGCATGCAAAGCATAAAAAATACTTGGGAAGCCACTGTTAAAAAAAAAAAAAAAAAAAACAACAAAAAAAAACAAACCCCTCTTTGGCATCTACTCCAGAGAATAACAACCAAGAAAAAAGAAGATAATAAGATCCTGTGTTGCATTAATTTAAAAATTCACTTAAATGAAAGCAAGTAGTATAATAATGATCTGAGTCAGAGAGCACTGTTCAATTAGATGTAGCATTTCAGGGAATTCATAATAGCAACACTTAAAAAGAAAGACTTGGGCTTATTTTTATGGAAAGAGGAAAAAATGTTGTGGTGAGTTAAATGACATTTATAGAATAGGAGGGTCTGATCAAATTGATCCAGATTCATCCTCCACAGCACTAAGACCTTAAAATTAGGTCACAGGGATGAAAGGAGAATTTAGTCTAAGCTTTCATAAAAGGCTATGTGACATATGGAACATGTTACCCTAAAGAGTAACTAAAGCAAGGAGCATGGAAGTTTTCAAGAACGAAAATGACAGAGAACTGCATAAGGAAATTTCCAAACATGGAAGCCTCAAAAGGAATACAATTCCTATTTATTTATGGATTTATTTAGGGTAGTCAACCACTGTCTTCATTCTGAAGGGAAATTATTATAAGCATTATTTCTTCTCCTTTCCCCCTTCCTAACAATGGTATTTGTGGGAGTTTCTTTTGTTTTCATTAGAATGGCTGCATTTTTGCCTTCCCAGAACACAAAGGACAAGAGCTAGTAAAATAGTAATGGCTATGCATTTTCTTTCAAGACATAATGGTTTAAAATATTCATTCTTTGTATTCTCTTTTACTTTCACTGGGGGTTTTATGAGTGTGAAGATTTTTTAGTACAAAATGAGTACTTTAAGTCCTTTTACTTATCTGGAAAAACTTAATGTCCTGAAAATGTTCTCATGGCTTTGGCTAGAATCAGACACTGGCAAGCAATCACCAGCACAAACAAGTGGACAGTCTGTGATAGCACTGCTGGTCCTATTCTGCTGTATTTGAGTTCCTTGAACAAGTTCTTACCCAACCTCCCTGCTAGGTATCCCTGATACTGTCTTCTGCATTACACGTTGGAGTAAAAAGTTGCAGTGCTCTTCAGATTACTGTACAGAGTGCCAACCTGTAACATAATGTTTTAAGACAGATGCAAGTAGAAAAAGAGAAAATCCCAAACCAGACTAAAATTGCAATCTCTCATCTGAACCCTTTCAGCCTATAGGAGAAACAAGATTTCAATTACAATCTCAGAATGGCTAATTCACTGTGGTGCAGATTTACCTCTCCTGAGACAAAGCATATCATTTAGACAGCCCAGCACGTGTAGGCAGGATGAATATTTGCCTGCCAGGTGAACACTGGAAAGGATTTAAAATTAACCCTCAGTGATGCAAGGAGGTTAAATCCTTTAATGCAACCGTGGGTGTTTGGAACTGAAATTAATGGAAAATACTGAAAATTAATCCATAAACTTAATTTCAAACCTTGAACCTAAGACTTTACTGTAGTATGAAAATTTCTTTTCAGTTAGAAACAAATAATATAAAATTGAGACACCATTGTCTTTATGCTGTGAATAAAACTAACTTTTCCACTGCCAAAAATTTGTAGGTTAGGAAAAGGACAGTGAAATTATGATATATTTTTGTGGAATTATACTTACTTTTTAAGGTATTTCTTTCATTAGAGTGTAGAGAAACTAGACCCCTTTCCTACATTAATGCAATTTTCTTCATTTCACATAGCTGTAGACCACCTGAGCCAACAAAACGGATGACTCCAAGTTTCACAGCATAAACTCATGTCTTCCCCAAATTTAAGGGAAAGGAAATAATTCAAAGAAATTATGACCTTAGTTTCAGCTTGTTCATAGAACACAGAAAAGAGGACAAGAAGGTAGTTTGGTTTTACTGTCTTGTTTTTCAGAAGTATCCGTATGCTTCCTTCCTTCACTTTTGTTACAGATCTGATGTGGAAAGATCTTCTGAACACTGAATCACATTTTCTTCTAACTTGTACCAAAGTAAATCTGAAGGAGCATCACTCAAGTCAATAGAGTTATTTTAAGTGTAAACAAGCAACCTAATCATAAGATACAGCATTGTTTCTTAAATTCCTCCAATTTATTTGGAACTCTGTTGATTGTGAGTATTAACACCTGACCCATTCCCTATTGGATTTCCTCATAACTGCTTACCAGTACTGACATTAGCTCAGTAGAAAACTGAGCCAGCTCAGACACTATGCCAGATTATGACCTCAGCCATATGCAACTCAGTATCTTTCTGTGTGACCAAAAGCAGAATTTGGCCTTGAGCTTTAATTTTGAGTTACATATACAAAATTGGCTCCAAGTATAATACCATTTAATAATTTAAAATGACAATAAATGTTCTTCACAATTTTCCTTAATTTCTAGCAGTCTCAAAATATGTGTCTTATCTTTTCCAATTAACTCTAGCACAGTATTTTGCTTGTAAATCCAACCTCTGCACAGAAACCTGAGTTCCACAGTCTGGATGATCTGACTCCCCCAGCCTTGACCTGCCGGATTCTCTTCTCCTTTGCGCTCACCTGTGTCTTAACTGAAGCTATACTGAAAGTCTGAAATCACAAACTGTACCCCCATATGTATACTAACAAGAAAGAGGTTTTCATGACGTGGTCAAGGAAGTCTTATCTGAGGCTTGATGTGCTTTCAGCCCAGAGATGCAGGTTTAAGGTGAGATGATGAGAGCATGGGACAGAAAAGAGTTATGTGTGTGCTTTTGTTGTTCCCTGGGAGGGCACATGAGATATTTCCTGAGTATATGTAGGCTTCCCATCAGTGTCAGCCATAGGAAAAGTTGTTTTCCATTGGAAAAGTCCTTTATTCCTGCTTGTAGTTCAACACACTCTTTGTATTCCCATTGTCAAAAAGGCCTGAGAACTTGTTATCCACTTTACATCCAGTGATCCCAAGATGTTGACTGACCTTTCACCGTTAGTAAAGAATTTCCCCATATGTTTGCCTTGCAAAAGTTCCTAAGGATGTGATTGTTTTGTGTTGTTTTCACAATGGGCTCACTTCCATATTTTCTAGTAACAGACTGAGATCAGGTTAGAAAGATGCTGGTCTTCCAACAGGTTTCAGTGAACACGTTCACCTGTTTGCTAGCACTGGTAATATCATATATCATCTTAACACAGGCCTTTAAATTGGAATCTGTACGGCATACATTTTCTAGGTTAAACTCACCATGCATTGCCAGGGCCAGCACCTTGTCAGACAGAATTATAAGAGGGAGGACTAACCCTCTCTCTTCCCTCTGTCTTTGTTGCCATGAGTGTACAAGTTCAGGTTGCTCAATGTAAGGAGGCTGCTCACCCAATACTCCCTGCCGAGAGGAAGTAGGTGGAGAGGGGGTGTTAAGATGACAGAAGTGCAGAGGGCCCAAGCTGCACCCCATTCCCCTTCCTCACTAGCCAAAGTAGCTGGCTGGGAGCATGGGAGAGTAAACTACACCATGCAAAAAAAAAAAAACAAAGTATGAAGTAATTGACTTGTAGCAGAGCAAAGGGAGTACGTGTGGTGGTGGAGGGAAGATAGGGAGGAACTGTGACTCTTACAATATATTTTGTACTCTGCTCCTGGGGAGATGCAGCTGTGCATCTCCCCTTGTACAGGCTACACTGTAAGGTTACACTGTCATCCAAAGTAAGCATCCCTAATTCTCCCACTTCCTGAAGCACAACAGCATTTGGCTCCTTTTTAATCAGGGATCTCTACTGTGCAAATTGAAGCTAGGACCAAGTTTTTCCTATGTGCAGAATTAAAAATCTCTCCCTTGATTTTTTTGTTGGTTCATGGGGAAAAACTACTGAACTGTTATGGTCAATTTACATTGGCCTGTTCCTTTTTTAACATTGATTCCAAGTAATACTTAATTCCTCAAGGCACCTGAGATCTTCGACATAAGCCAGCTATGGATACCTTTGGCAATGTTTTACACATCCTTTCCCTCCCTCTGCTTGTTTCTCAGTTACTTCTGACTTCACTAGAGTAAGGACTGTTTCCTTTTGCTACCACTTCAATAGGAAGAAATATGGCATGGAAATACTTTTGATTTTGGTCAGTTGACTCAACGGACATTGCTTAGGGCCAGCAGAGTGCGGGGAAGAAGCAGAAAGAGACTAGTCCAGCAGGTAGAACCAACCACAGCCTAGACCTCATGAGAGGAAGGTCTGAATACTCACCCTCTCCTTCTCTTCTCACATGACCTTGGTCTTGCAGAACCTTGGAAAACTCATACAACTTGTCTGGGCTTTAATTTCCAAACCATAAAACGACAGCAAAAACACTTAATCACAAATGTCACTCTTAATTATGAAAAATCTGTATGCTGCAGCATTACCATGTCTGCAAACAGATGTCTGTAGCCTTCACTTACTCTCCGTCAGTTCTCACGCATTCACAGGACCTGCTCTTGCAGTGGGGGTCATGTGTCCAAGCCTGTAACATCACAGGACACTTGATCTCTCATTAAAGCAGTAAACTCCTGCAGCAGCATCTCCATAGGTCGTAGCTTACCTATGAGTCAATTATCCAAAGATATAACCAACCCTTGTGGTGATCAGATACTAGCAGGATTCTTTCATGAAATGTATAGTGTGCATGCAACAAGAGATGGAAAAAGGTCTATTAAAAAATTACTTCTTCTATTCCTAGTTCCCGTACCCTGCATATTACTTATTCCTGACCTTTTATAGAAAATATTCTTCATAACCAGCATTTCTTCAGTAAGAAGACATCTAGAAAGACATCCTAGCTGTTGACTGGGTGGCTATTTACTGTATAAGGAGAGGCAAGGCCAATGTTTAAGCCACCTACTCTACATCTCAGTTGTGTGTCTCCCATGCCCAGTGTAAAACCTTGCTTTTCTATCAGATATCTATAGATCATATGCCTGACATGTGACAGCATATGTTAAAGTACTTTCAGTTCTAAAATTCTTATTTAATAGATTTTTGGCAAGGAGTAGGTGGGAGGCATTGGACATGAACAGCAAAGTGGAATCTGGATCACAAGATAAAAAAACCCACAGTGGTTTCCAAAACCCAAGGCAGTTTTCAGATGAGTTTTGGATTTGCAGAGGTGCAGAGCCTGCATTATTGCGTTAGGAGAACACAGAGACCACGCTTTGACTTTGTAAGGGAAGGTTGAATTCTGCAAATTAGCAGACACTCTGGGTGAAGTTTAGCAGAGCATTCAACGGGTGGGCAATCTACATTTCATTGAGACAACTCACAAGCTTAAAAAACATGCAGTCTATTAGATGGGATCAGAATTCTCTCACTATCCTTGAGCATTAGCCCCCAAGTATAGCAAAACTCACAGTAAAGTGTTAACTGAGAGTTAAAATTAGAAAACTTCTGTGTCTTGAGGAGAAATGCATACTGGAAATTTTATCCACATGAACATTGATGAACTAGGGGACTCACAAACAAAGTTCCACTTCAGGCAAATTTTTACAAGGAAAAAAATGCAGAGCAGCTAGATTTACCGGAACAGTCTTTACCCCCAGGACAGGCCTTCACATAAGCAATTTGCCATAAAGTAATGCAAATTAGTAAAATTATTTTTTTTTCTCTAAATGGGCAATGACATTTTTAAGGATTCAAATGCAATGGGAAAAAGCACAACAGTCTTTCACGGGCACACATTATATTTGTGAGCTCTTCTCCATAAGAAGGATTCAGGAGTCTCCCTGTACAGCTGTTAGAAGTTCTAAGAGAGCTGCCTTTTCACAGTGGGAGAAGTGATCTCTCACATTAGATCGGATATTTAGCTTGTCAGAATAGACAAGATTTTAGGCGTATAAACTCTTTTTAATCTGAAGGCCTGTATTTTATGCAAAGAAACAAACTTCTAACCTTACATTTCTCACCAAAACCTTTGCCTGTATTTTATCAGAAATACAAGACTGCTTTTACTCTGAGAATGACTTTATATATATAGTATTAGGCTGTTTGTGAGCAAGCTGCTGCACCTATGCAAAGGCCATGGAAAAAGTATTAATTATATACTGCAATGCTAATTTCTCACTATGCTCTTAATGCAAACAATTCAGGTGCAAGTTACATGTACAACAAAATAAGGATCAAACATGAACTGCCTCTAGTCATATTGTGATTTCCTTACACCCCTTACTGTGCAAAAACTTTGCCCAATTCACGCTGAGTTCAATGAGGTTGCTTTTAAAGTATTTGTACCAGGCCTGGAGTCTTGTTCTTGAGAACTCTGCCTCAGATACTTTACACCTTTGAGGAGCAGGCAGAGGCAATGCAGAAAGCAAGCTTTGATTCACAAAGTGACCATGGATGTATTTCTGTACAGCTTTAAATAAACTCAGAATCATGGGCTTTTGCAAAGCAAACACAAGTGCAGTTTTGACTGAAATTAAACAGGGCTTCCTCACCAAGTCTCTTGCGCCATGGCTCTCCACAATCCCAGTCCCATGGGACACACATGGGGTGGCGGTGCTTTGTGTGTGGAAGTGCAATGAGGTTCATCTCTGGTGCCTGTGAGAAACTCTCAAGCAGCAGTGCTGTTCCTTCTAAGAAAACAGTAACTTAAAAATTTGACTGGGCCTCACAAGAGGCAGTGTTGCCCTAAGAGCATCACTGCTCTAAAGGTAAACATCTGTATTCAAGGGTGGCAGCAAAACCAAAGAAATGCTGTTTTATCAAGAGGGATATCTCAGGTTCTCTTAAGGATTTTTTTCTTTTAATTCAAACCAAACAAAAGCTCATTTCATTTCTAACTAGCATTCCCGGTTACTACATTTCTGTTTCCTTCTGGATGTGAGGTTTGTCTGTACCCATAAACCAGGTTTAGGGATGTAAGAGTTTTTCATACTGAGACATTTTTGAAGCTGCAACACTTGTTTTCTTCTGCTTGCTTGCTTGATTTCACTGTTTTCCTTATTTCATAAAAGAAAAAAAATAGATTGTAAGGTATGAAAAAAAGACGGAAAAGGAATTTTTCAGTTTCTAAACCAAACCAAAACACAAACCCTTTTGTTTTCAATATAAAATCCAGTGAAATAATTATATTGAAATTCACAGTTTGAAGCAGTTTTCCTCTTGAGTTTCTTAACATCAGAAAAACTAAAAAATAGCATTTTAAAAATCTCTCAAATTGTTTCTATGACTTTTTTTTTCCTTCAAAATGAGTTCTCCAGTAGTAAAGTAAATGTCAAAAAGTGCCAGACCATTCTACACCACAGGGTCTCTAGAAGGCTGCTTTTTCATACCCTAACAGGAGACGGGCAAAATTCTGATGATCTGAGAGCAGCTTCCCTTTCTCCTCCTTCTGCCAAGTTAGATAAAACTCACCTCTGGTATTTGAAAATAGAATAACAAGAGCAACCTGTTATAAATGTGGACTACTACACCTCGAGCCTTTGCATGGCTTCCCTCTTTCTTTTTGGAAACATACAAAAAATATAGTCATGCCTCTGATATATCCAGGGGCCAGGCTTGAAGCCCCCAGAATTGTGGGAAAGTAAAAGACCTGAATTTCATCACTTTAATTATGGAAAGAATAATCCCTCAAAGCATCTCTCTGACAAAAATAAGAGGAACTGCAACTATTGCCTGACTTTAATATAAAACAATTAATCAACCCTGGTTGTGCCAAAGTAGGTCCAGGCAGACTTGAAAGGTTAATGGATCTTCAAACTGTTTCAAAAAAAGACGTAGATGGAGTTTCATGGCTGCAACGAAACACGAAACCAGGCCTCTTTGGTGTGGCTTTGGGCTTGTTACAAACATCTTGCAGAGTTTGAAAACTGCTTTTGATGATCAGCCTAACTTCCTTTTCCTTAGTTTAATCCCATTTTTCCTGATTGTACTCCTTTGCACCACCCTAAAGTGAATGCTCTCTTTCACCGGAGTATACGCTTTCCAGATCTTTGCAGTAGGTTTTCTGTCATGCCTTTTCTGTCAGCTTGTAGCAAAGGATTGCGTGTTCAAGACAATTTCCTCAAAGGTCAGTCATACAACTTTACTAGACATTTTTTGCTGATTGTTCCTAATTTTTTTTTCATATGACAATACTTTCCAACTCTTTCAACCTCCCAATTTTTCTGCTGTGCTACAAAAAGCACTAATTCCTTCCTAGCTCTGCAATATAATGCCTTAGTATTTGCATTTATTAATACTCTGCCTTTCCAAAGTTTTACAACATTCCTGGGTCTGATCAGGTATTGCTCCTTTCTAGGTTTTTTTACTTCTCTGGATATCATTGCTCAATACTATTATTTGCCCAGCATGCTCGCTTGTAATTTCTACTTTGACTTTTGCTTTGTAATTTTCTGCCAATATTTCATGTCTCCATTTCTCCATCAGAGATTCTATTTCTCTTTACTCACTGCTGTTTGCATCACCTCCAAATTCATCTGCGAATTTGATTTGTTTGCTGCTTGGCCCTGACACTATTAACAAACAGAAATGAAAAGATTAACTGACACACAAACTGTTTATCAGCTCAAATTATGCACCACCTGGTTCTGGAAAGTGCAAAGCTCTGGGAAAATCTGTTTTTGTAAAATTAGCACAGGTCTAGTCAAGTCATTGGAATTTATTGATTTAGCTAAGCACATGACATTCAGTTTTCCTGTTACTTTGGACAGTTTTCAGAGCTACATTGTGAATACTATGTAGAAATACTTTCGCTTTTGTGGAAATTGTTTATCCAACTACGCCTTTAATTCTTTGTCATGACTAAGATTAAGCTGGCTGCTCATCTCAGATGGCATTATTTTTATTTCCTTGCATTTCATGCTTCTCAATGATCAATCAAGCTTCCGTAGAGCATTCCAGAGGAGTTTTCCTGATCCAGGGAGTGCTACAGGAAAACCCAGGGGCTGTTCCCCAACTTGCAGCAGAACTCCTGTATGACCTTGCAAAAATCATCTTATTTCTGTATATTCCAGTTCCTCTTTAAAATGTGAACAAAGGCAGCCCTATTACTTTGTCGTTATTAACCCAGATAAATTCTTATGGACAGCTCAAATTTCAGTGATATGAGAACGATGAATGAAAACAGAGGATAATTTAGACTGAAAACATTTATGGAAATATATTTGTTAAGATGTCTCATTACTCTCAAAATAGACAGGCACCTCCCACACACCATGTAGGACATCATATTGCAATGCTATTGTGCCTTGTGTGGAGAAAGGAAATCTTTACTTTTGCTCTCTTAGCAGGACAACAGCGATCTTTTTGAGGGAGAAAGCAAAGCATTTCAGGGTATTTATCTAGGATGATAAAACCCCAATACCATTCAACAGAGTTACTTATTTCGCAGATACAGAAAGTAATGAATGGAGATTTTGAAGTAACTCATCCAACAAATCAGAGAAACCAGGATCCCAGCCTCCCAAACTCTTTAAAATGACCTTCTCAATACACAGATTAATTAGTCAGCAGGTTAATACAAAATTATACCATGGCAGTCAGGGCAGAGACAGACAGGTATAAATACCATGTCACAAAAATATCAGTCGGGAAAGGAATTAAAACAGACCTAGTTGTGACTAAGGAAAGCCTGCCTACTTCCGTGGTTTATTATAGACTTGGGGATGTAGCTTGTGTGGTTGATATTGTACTGGACGTTATTAAGAGTCAAGTCCCTTGTTGGGATTGCTGGAGGATGCTGGGGAGTGTTTAAATGCCTCCAGGGGGTCTTGAGTGCCCTGAACTCCAGACAGTGTTGGTGGTGGGGAGAAAGGTGTGGGGCCAAAACCTAACAGTATTAACTTTGCACAGCGAAAGTGAGAAGCAGCTGCTGTTCCAAGTAGTGAGGTAAGCACCAAGGAACTGCTCCTGACCTTTCTCTTGGAAATGGGCAGGTATGTGTAAGGTGATCACATTTTGATCTCAGATACATTTGTGGAAAGATCAAATGTAGACAGACATGCCGTTGCAATCAGCTGTGTCTGAAATGAACCGATATTGCCACAGTTCTACATAGCGCATTTAACTGTTCAGAAAACAGATTGTTCCATGCAGCAGATGTATTATCACAAAACTATCCCTCAGAAAAACATTATGAGTCAGGAAAACTTTCTTCAACTACTAGTAGGATCACAGTCACAATAACAATCATAAACAGTATTGTAGATTGGTTCAAAGTGCAGATGAGTTTTTGATACTTGGGTGTACACCTGTCTTGCCGTGCTTTGCTCAGCCAGTCATTTAGAGAGGAAAAGGAAATATTAATGTCTCAGTAGGATGAACCCCATTTCCATAAGAACTTAGGTATATATTATTCACTGGAGGCTATTTGGGCTCAGTGCTCAGATGTGTCTTCTCTTCAGAAAATGGCCTTGAGTAATGCATCACCAAAAGCAACTGACCTGCTGCAGAGACTTAAAAAACTTTGGTGGCCTCATCCTCAGACATGGTGTATAGCTGCACTCCCCAGCCCATCTGCAAAAGGGATGAATTAGTTTCAAATTCCTTCACTCTAACTTACAGTTTGGTTGGCCTCGAGGATGGGAGAGTTAACACTTAAAGCTACCGTAACCCAGTTCCACTTGATTTTTGTCTCTGAATTCTTAGGCTTCTTAGTGGGTCTGGCTCTTGTGAAAGCTTTAGTTTCAATTTTTCTGTGTTGAAATTTCTGCATCTTGAAAAGTAGAAATATTCAGGAGGGTCATAGCATATCTCGGAGCATTCAGGACTCCAAAGCAATCTACATTAATAAATCCTTCTAGAGGTACATATTGTACAAATAGTTGATTACTATTTTGAAATACAGTGCAAATTTTCATGTGCAATAATTTCATACTCCTACCTTTCTGAATAATCAGAATGCATGATATTTTTCTTGTTCTGTACCTTTTCACTGTCCCCATAAGCACAGAGGAGAAGGGCTACATTTCTTCTCAACACAGTTATTGGGATGAGGGACTTAACAGGGCATTCTGCTACTTGCTGCTTTCTGTGAGTTTGTGAAAACAGTGCTTAGCAAGCAATGAGAATAATTACACTGTCATCTTTGGCAAAAGCCTGACTAAGCTGTCAGCCACCACAAATGAACATCAGTTGCTCAGTCTGAAGAACAAAAGCTGCTCTTAAATTTTCAGAAAGTGCCAAATACTTCAAGTTGACTTACATAAATCATGTTGGGTATTATACAATGCTGAATGTAAAATTCATCGGTCACTTTTCTTTCTATTCCAGTTTCCCTTAGCAATGACTTGAAAGTAAATAGGCAGTATCTCACAGTACTAGAATTTCACTATTTTCACAGAACATATTAAATGACACTTGGCTCTTCAGCTGTGTAGACTGTTCAGAGACTGATCAAAATGAAGCAATACAGATTATTTTTTTTAATCACCACAAACAGAACAAAATAAAACTTTCCAACACTATATAAAGTGTTGCATCTGAAAAGAACAGAGAGTTCTTTGTCAGAATCTATTGGGGATTTTATTTATTGATGAAGCAATAGGTAAGCTTATGTATTTCTCTGAATTTTAGGCCTTCCCTAGACACCTAGATTAGACAGTATTAATACCCTGCTGACACCACAGTGATAGGCAGGAATAAAAACCGCTAAAATAGAGCAAAAATAAGCTACAGATGAAAGATCAAAGACCTTTGCAATGCATGAGCTTTTCTTTCGTATGGTGTTCATTTTTACCCACCGTGCCACAAATGTCAGCAATCTCTAAGTCAAATTTGCTTGTGAAAATTTAACAGCTGGCTCTGTATTACCAGGATATTCTGGTTTTCCTGCCGTGCTGTGATGTGTGCTCCCACAGACCCTCTGGACCATTCATAATGCCTTATTGTCACTTAGTTTTACTCCTCATACCATGTTTGCAATCACTTTTGAAAGCTAGGGTAGCATCTCTGAATAAGAGAGCACCGCCACTATGCAAAGGGACTAACTTGAAGAGACCAGTCTTTCTACCTCTATGTCCAGTGCTTTTTCCAATTTGCATAAAACAGAGTGTTTTCCAGGAACATTTAAAGGCTGATTTGAGATACATGTGCCCCCCAGCGCCTTTTTGATTATCTTTAGCAAGAGCTAAAAGCATCAAAGATACACCCCAACATCTAGAAGGGCACACAGAATAACACAGCACAAAAGCAGAGCTGGGCCAAAGCTTCTCAGCTGCTCAGGAAAAACAGCTTTCTGGAATATGTCAGCAGCCCTTGCTGAACTCCTAATATACAGAACAGAAAGGGAATTGGGTGATACAGAAGCACAGAGACAGAAAACGTGATGAATACCCCAGCAGCAAGACTGTGTCAAGCTGCTAATGCCTACCCTAGCTAGCTGCCTACTCTGTTTGTGGTACAGGCACAAAATGAGGTGAGTAATTCGCTATTACATCCAACCACTGGGTCCCCAGGCAAATGAGTTCAACATAAACAGGTTAGCCTTTGAGGTGAATCCAGACAAAGTGCTGGATCAATTAGTCTGGATTTGCACTACCTAAACTGTTCGACAACCACATAGCTTTATATATTGGTACGTAGCAGGTGCTGCACAGTAAGATGATTATACTGCTTCAAATGGATGTGTCATTTATCCAATATATACTGAAGGTCCATTTAAATGATGTGCCATCACACACCTTAATATTGACTAGTCTGTGTGTCCCAGCTGACCTGAAAGCACGTGGAAAAAGAAACTGAGCTCAGGTACCACTGTTAATACTCTCGCACAATCAGATATCAGACAGAAAGGAACGGAAGCAGTCACTTGTTATAGTCTCATTTATTTGTATCCAACAGCATTACTTCAGCTGATACCGGACTAGGGAGCATGATGCTGGGCTCTGCTCTTATTCTGAGGTCACCGTGGAAATGCTTGCCTATGCCTAACTGGCACTCAGACCCATGCCGTAAATGTAGTGTTCTAGTCTGAACTGCCTGTAGGATTGTAAATAGTATTGTGTCAATTTCTGGGACCATTCATCACATTTACTTGACTGCAAATAGTCTACAAAGACAGCTAAAATGAAACTTTTCAGAGATTTACATGCGGAAAATGTCAAGAACAACCCTGAAGAATGACAAAAACTTCTCATGGTTATCAGTTAATTAGAAAAAGTTTGACTTGAACAAAATTCGTCTTTCTTCCTGAAATGATTTTTTTTGAAATTTTCATAATTTTTAATGAGAGAGCAGAAAAAAATCATATGAAGGACTAAATTATTGGGGGATTTTTATATCATTCTCCAAAAGGCTGAAGAAGGAGCTGTTGCTACTTGTGCTGGAGTGGCTTCTGTTTAAGTCCATACAAGCCTCTGCCCCAGGAGCCTGGAAGTTAGGTCAGTCTTCTCTTACACAGGGTAACTCTGTTGAAATCTTTCCTCTGAATGCAAGTCTCTTTAGATAACTTGTTCACTATACACTCACTCACTATACTGAGTAAGCACTTTTTCTCTTTTGTGAATCACATTGTGTAACTTTTGAAGCATGTCTAGAAATATCAGAATGATTTGCTTTGAAAATATGGAAACATAAACATCTAAGCATTTTGATATTTTACATTTTCCTCTCATTTGTATTGGTTTAACAAAAAAAAAAAAAAAAAAGTAATAATTGAAAATTATCCTCAATTTAGACAAGCACATAGTTCCATTTAAGGCAAAGAGCCATTTATCAAAAGCAATGTTGCCCAGCCCTGCAAACCAGTACACTTTTAAGGTGTCTTATACTCAAAATAGAGCCAAAACCATAAGGCAGCTGCAGTTTCCCAGTGATGTCCATTTCTCCTAGCTAGAATAGCACTTTACACATATCCTGGATGGTGCTGGACTGTACAGTAAGCTTGACAATTTCAAGTCATGGACTGGAATTTCTGAACAATCCACTTATGAACCTCCTGGGTGAACTGTCTTCGAGAAACGCCGTAAAAAATTTGTCATTTCATCAAGCATTTGCATTTTCTTTCCAAATTTTGCACTCTCAAACATACCAGAAAAAAATGTAAACATTGGTTCTGAAACATTTTTACTTTTGCAGCAAATAATTTGCCAAGTACAAATCAAACTACAAGCAAAATTTCAGATTAGTTAAATACCCCTCTTATCAAATCCACAAGGTATTTTACTTTAGGTTTAGAAAAATACTTCTAAACATTTTTTCCATCTCAACGGGGTTCCTACATGGATGAAAAAAAGTAGTTTATTTGAACTGTTCTGATTCTGAAGTCCCTAGCCTTTTCTTTTTGTGTGCAGCGTGACATTAAAGAGTCTGCAGGAACTCCAATCTTACTTTTCCCACTTCATCACCTGCTCCAACTTGTGTATTTTGCTAGTGCCACTTAGTCTTGAAACTAAGCAGACCAGTGATTACATGCAGCTGCATGTTGGCATGAATAATGCTTTCAGCTTTTGAGCTGAGCGTTGTTAGAGCTTTGCTCACCATCCTATGGACTTATGTGTCATACTGTGTGTGGGTTAGCCCTTCTGAGTGCTGTAAGAAATCTGCTGAATGACATCTGTTTTAGAATATCTTTAGTGTTTTTAAAAGCACATAATTTACTGAGGGAAGACTAAATTGCACAGGAAGACGTCTTTTTATACAGCATGGTCTGGGCTCTGAGATCCATCTACATTAAGTTAGTATTTGTTTAGGTATGACAGTAATTGTATGGTAACTGAAAAATCTTAGATTTTTTTTTTTTTTCCAAAACATAACATTGCTGCAAGCAACAGTCTAGATTTAGGTGAACTCATACTGTGACAAACTGAGAATGGAGAAAACACATTTCTTGTCCATAAAAGGACAGATCACACATCCACAGAGGGTAGCTCTGATTTTGCTACAGTTCCAAACTATGAAGTGGGGACTCACTGTTGCTAAAGGAGTTTTGCTAAGAGCGGATAGAGGATTCTCCGATAAAACATTTTTCTTTTTTTTCTTTTTGCTTTATTAAATAGAAAATGGTTTGCTTTCTTAACAAGAAAAATGGTGATTTGAAGAAGTGGAAAATGTTCTGTTTAAGATGTCTAATTTCTCCACAATTTCTTCTGGGAAAAACACAGGGTAATCGAAGAGTCACCAGCAGAATAAGGGGGGGATCTCTCCCCTCATCACAGAACTGGTGAGGCCACGACTGATGTGTTATGTCTAGTTCTGGGCTTCACAGTGCAGGAGAGACATTGACCTACAGGAGTGAGTGCACAAAGATGATTAAGGGACTGCAGCATTTGTCATATGAGGGGAGGCTAAGAGAGCTGGGACTCTTCAGCCTGGAGAAGAGAAGGCTCAGGCAGACCTTATAGAAGTGTAGAAATACCTGATGGGAGGGAATAAAAAAGATGGAGCCAGACTCTTCTCAGAGGTGTCCCAAGAAAGGACAAGAGGTAACGGCTACAGATTGAGATACAGGAAATGATATTTAAACATGAGGGTTGGTTTTTTTTGTTTGTTTGTTAACGTGAGGTTGGTCAAACAGTGGAACAGGTTGCCTAGAGGAATTTGAGGAATCCAGGAGACATCAACACTCAAAAACTGACAACACTTAGCAAAATCAGAAATTCTTCATTTTCCACCATTTCATAATATGTTACTCTGCATAATCTTGCAGTTTTGAAACTAAGCTATGTTGTAGAATAGACTTTGTGAAAGTAACTTAGCCTCTCTCTGCTTACAAGACCTGGACATACTATCACACCTCTGTAGAGAAAGGTCCTAAAAGATGTATTTGTCACTATACATGGAAAGAGGAAAAAGAAGGTCATCTTGAAAAGTGCATGAAATACAGATTAAACACTGGAAAAAAAAATCAGAAGACAGTTACATTAATTATAAAATATAATGACAAATTATCTTACAAGAAACACATGGCCTAACTATATTTATAACATGCAGAAGATGTACGACAACTAAAACAAATAAGAATTTTAATGTCTACAGCATCTAGTAAACTTCCCTATTTAATTGGTTTTATGTTGACTTTCTGTCTCTTTGCAGATCTTACAGGTGAACAAGGTGATGTCCATCTTCTTTTATGTGATATTTCTCACTTATCTCCGTGGCATCCAGTCTACCAACATGGATCAAAGGAGTTTGCCAGAAGATTCAATAAATTCTCTTATTATTAAACTCATTCAGGCAGACATTTTGAAAAACAAGCTTTCTAAGCAGATGGTCGATATTAAGGAAAACTATCAAAACACGGTGCAGAAAGAAGACACTCAGCAAGACATGGATGGAGATGAAAATGTGAAATCAGACTTCCAGCCAGTTATCTCAATGGATACAGACCTCTTAAGGCAGCAGAGACGCTACAACTCTCCCCGAGTCCTCTTGAGTGACAACACACCGCTGGAACCACCGCCACTGTACCTCATGGAGGATTATATTGGAAATTCGGTGGTGGTGAACAGAACCTCACGCCGGAAAAGGTACGCGGAGCACAGGAGTCACCGAGGGGAATATTCAGTTTGTGACAGTGAAAGTTTATGGGTCACAGACAAATCGTCTGCGATTGACATTAGAGGACACCAGGTAACTGTGCTGGGAGAAATTAAAACAGGTAACTCTCCAGTTAAGCAATACTTTTATGAAACAAGGTGTAAAGAAGCCAAGCCTGTAAAAAATGGCTGCCGCGGCATTGATGACAAGCACTGGAACTCCCAATGCAAGACATCCCAAACTTACGTTAGAGCACTGACTTCAGAAAACAATAAACTGGTAGGATGGAGATGGATAAGAATAGACACCTCCTGCGTGTGCGCATTGTCAAGGAAAATAGGAAGAACATAAATCTGCATCTCTTTGCTATATAAATTATTACTTTAAATTATATGATATGCATGTAGCATATAAATGTTTATATTGTTTTATATATTATAAGTTGACCTTATTTATTAAACTTCAGCAAATCTACAGTATATAAGCTTTCTCTCTCAATAAACAAGAGCGAAGGGTGTGTACCTCTGCTGCGGGCAACTCCGGGTTATTTTTAGACTATGTTTGTGACACTGCTTGTCGGCAGCATACTGTAACCTTGCTGTAAAATCTGTGTAAAATCAGTATTTTTCATTCAGTATTGTCAAGCCAGTGACTGTCATTTAGTAAACTTGCTAAAAATCAGATCAATGTCAAGAGTTGTGTACATATTTATATTCCCCACTCCATACATTCACATTTAATTGGATGCAGTGTTGACTCCTTACTGGTAAAACAAAAATGGACCAAAATACATGTTGTAGCCTGCAGATGATGTCAATGTTACAACCATCAAGAAGCCATAAAATACAATTTCTGTGTATTATGCCAGTTTTGCTAGTGAAATGACCATTTTCTCTTCTGTTAGCATTTCAGAATGACTGATAATAATCCAGCAATTTTTGTTTATGTTTTTGAAGCACATTTGTTTTGCAACTGTTTATAATGCTGCCAGTTCGTTGTAGAAAAATATGAAAAAAAATCTAAAATATTTGTAGCAGAAACTTACTGAAGCCAAGAAACAACCTAAACAGATCATTAATATAATGCATAAAATATTATTTCTTCAAAATTGACTATTTATTGTGATCAGTCTCTCCCTCTTCACATGAAACAATTATCTTCTGTTTGCATAGTTGCATCATTCCACTCTGTCTGTTTTTAAAGTAGAAACCAAGCTGGTGGTGTCTTAAGGTTTAAAGAACCCTTGGCTTGCAAATTTTAATAAGGAAAGATATGATATCCTGGTGTGGATATGAAAGCCACACAACCATATGAAGTTGTTCTTTTCCTCAGGAATCCATTCTTCATTTTCACAGAGGGAAAAATGTGTAGAACTTCTCAACAAACCCGGTAGCTTTCATAGGAACATGAAACAATATATCTTTTTGAGCAGCACGGTGACTAAAATCCAGGTAGTCCATAGTTACAATTAAGTTATTGGATCATACAGCTGAATTATTACTTAGGACAGACAAATGTACTAGCATATATATACCTCAAACTCTTCTTTGTATTACCATGTAGCTTCACTGGGGACAATGATAATTACACTACTTGAAGAGACAATCTATTG
Organism: Columba livia; assembly: GCF_036013475.1. Lineage (NCBI taxonomy): Eukaryota > Metazoa > Chordata > Aves > Columbiformes > Columbidae > Columba > Columba livia. Next base: position 143,017,186 of record NC_088602.1, on the reverse strand, counting down.
TACATTAGCTGTATAATGCCCTGGATGGGATCCCACTCCCATAAAAGTAAATGAGAGTCTTGTCATGGATAGCAACAGAATTAAATTTGGACAGCATATTTTGTCTGTATCTAGCTAGATCTTAAAACACAGTCAGGGCTGAAAAATGCCAGCCATTTAAAAAACATTACAGCTGCAGTGGTCTTGGTTTTTTACAGTACAGCTTTCACTGTTGTAGCAACTTCAGCATCACAAATGAGAATGAGATCAGGTTGCAGGATGTCTTTGTTCATAGAGTTTTCACTACTGGAAAACCAACTTCAAATCTGCAACAGGTCATCAAAGACAGCAAATTGTGTGGTGTCCTCTAATCCCTTACAGAGAGTGTTGCACATCATAAAACCACTGGAGAACCAGACAGGTTGCTCATGAGGCCAAGCACTGGAGTAGCAGTGACTCTGAAAGCCAGGTGGGACCATGTAGGGATAATTCTGTAGGGGAGGCCTTAAACAAAGGTTTTGAGATTCATCTCAATTTTCAATATGAGGCCAGAGTATTTACCTCACAGGAAATACTGTCACCTCAGAGGACTAACCCCTGACTCTGTTTCAAGCAATAACTTCAAACTTTGTTTCAAGCAAGAACTTCAGAAGTTCAATAGCAAAGACATTGTTAAAAGGAAAGAGTGTATGTAATATAATAAGGAACTCGGTATCTGATAGATCTGGCTAGAATCTGACTAGAATTTTCCCCAAATTCTCTTTCCTTGACAAACATTAAAAAAAAAAAATCTTCAATGGAAATTTTTCTAGTTTTACTAGTAGGAAAGTTTCAACACACAAAAAAAATAACCCCTACCTATTAACTTTTCATCTTGGAGGGACAAGCATGTTTTTCACAGTCCTACCCCACTGAAAATTTTTGGAAGTTCAAAACCTATTTTTACACCCTGATTTCCCAAATAAAGATCCTTTTCAGGTGCTGTGAGTAATTGAGAGCAGATATTGACATACATCATTAACTTTAGAGGTGTTCATGCTTCAGTATGTCAGATAGGCCTATCTCCATGAGAAGTGAGAAAACTAACAGAGCTGGTTAGTCACTGTTGCTTACAAACCTTATATCCTATTAACTGAAAACTACATTGTTCCTACAGTGTGGATACCATGCTTCTTTACAGCACTGTAAGTCCAGAGAAAATCTATTGAAATCAGGTGATAAAACATTGGTTTAAAGCAAAGTAAGCAACATCAGGGTCGATCCTAATGCCTTTATTTCTGCTCCCTCAGAATCAAGGTTCATTCTTTATAGTTTCAAAGAAAACAATTTGCATTTTCCACTGTAAATCTAATAACAGTAACTGGTTTTTGACTCTTAACTTTACCAATGCACCAAGTATTTTACAAGCGGCCAGCAAAACTGTATCAGAGTAAATACAACATCCGTCATCTGAAATGCATTAAATGAGAAAGAAACATGGTACATAAGGTTATTAGATTGGCTGCCTCTTTCCCACCTCAGTATAACAATGAGCGGAAGTGTTACCCTCTGGATCTGATCCAGTTTCCACTAAAGCCAAAGGAAAAATTCTCACCTTCTCCAGTGGAAGCTGGATCAGGCCTCAAGTGAAGAAAAACCTGCAGATCTCAACCAGGGAGTGGAGCAATCGCACACATCAGTTACGCGTTCTTGTAAATCCTGTGTACGCATAAGATGCTGTATAATTTTGTAACAAGTTTGTAAACAAAGCCTGTAATAAATTTGTTAAGGCCTAATCCTTTTTTCACTGTAGCTGGGGATGGATTTATTGTTAACTTTGGTCATGGCACAATTAATTCAAAACTCCTATCCAACTTTTTTGTATATATGTTAAGTAATTAAGCAAAATATTCAGCTTACAATGCTAGTTTAATTTGAGTATTCTAAAACTCACTCCCAGTAGGCAGATCAGATGCTCTATCAATATTGTTTCTACCAATAGATCATTATAAACACACATTTTATTTAGCTTTTCTCCCAAACAACCAAATGCTCTTCTGAAATTGCCTGTGTCAAACTGTATTTTCTCCATTTTTTCCCTAGTTTTTTACAGTCCATTTAGTAACAGTAAAAAATGCTCCACTGAGGTTTTGGGAAACCATCTGCATTTATTTTATCACCTTTGAACATGTGTTCAGGAATGAAGTCTGTGCAGTGAGTTTACTGCTACCAAGAGATTTGTGTGGCTGCACCAGGAAGAAACTTTGACTGGACTATACAGAGTGTGTGCTCAAAATCACCCTGCTCATACTCTGTTTTGTCGATGCTTTAGCAATCAGGGTCTTTCGTTCGGCTACACATTGTGTATCTGCAGACAATACCAAACAGGAAACAAGTCTGATTGGGAGTTCCAAAATTAAAAATTTAATGATAATGACCTGCTATTTCTGACCTTTCAGCGAACACATTTGTGCAGTGGAGTAAAGTGCATAACCATTCCTTTCATTTAATAGAAACATTGTGGCAAAATCAATGGGATTCTATGTTCTCCACGTTTGGTAAGCGTATGTAATTCATCATGCGTGGGGGGGGGGAAGGGGGGGTGAGGGAGGAGGAGAAGAGGATAATAAGCACTACAGCTTGTGAGAAGTAAAGAGCTGTGCTCCGGGTTGGAGCATTTTAAAGTGTGGAGGGGTTGTTTTCTGAAATGCTTTGCCTGTATTTTGTTACAGCAGATGGCGGAATGACGGAGCAAGCACAGATGTGGTGTAAAAAAGTCAAGCAATATAAGAATAACAAAACCTTTCCTGGGAGAGTCGACCATTCACTACCACTGTAGGTCCCTGCAGTTTTGTGCAGGTTATTGCAGAGCTCAGCGGTGACATTCCCAGTTAAATTATTTAACTAACTTTTGTGGCAAAAATGTATTATTTTTTGAAAGTTATTACACTCATGAGATGATTTTTTTTTTTTTTTTTTTTTTTTTTTTTTTTGTAATTGCTAGCTGCTTTGATACCTCTGATGAACAGCAAACGGTAATGCTTTCCATGAAAGTCCCCAAATATAGATTCTTCCTTTGTTTTACTGCTGAGCTTTGAAGCCAGCAGCACCTGAAAGCCATACTTTCACTACGGAACTGGCCTTTTGATGTCATGACCTCATGTTTCCGGACATGCTGATCACAAGGGCCTATTTTGGAGCTGTAAGCCGCACAATTAGGTGAGATCATGACCAGGCTGCTCTAAATCACGCTTGAGAAGTGGTTGTGTGTACGATGACCAAGGAGCATAAAGAGAGCAAGTAGCCCTACCCCATCTTTACATCCACATTCCCAAATCTCCTAGTCTGCTTTCAGTCTTGAGCTGCAAGTTGCATGATTAAGGGCTCTGCAATCAAGGGTTGCTTCCTGCGTGTCCATGGGTTGAGAAGTCAAGTAGACCTTTAACAGAAGGACAGTTTCTCAGTTCACATTTTTTGCCTTCCCAGAACTGTACCTTATGTGAATCTGAATGCAACTGCTGTAAAAGGGTGCTGTGGCTGCAGTATGTCAGTTATCCCCTCTTTAAAACACAGTGTGTCCTTACTATTTACCTGTGTCACATGGGGGAAAGAGCATCACTGACAGACCAGCTCCCTTATTTGTAAATTACATTGAGACCATTTGACAGAAAACACTAACATGTCCAGGGGAGGTTTCTAAGGAAGAAGCTAGGATGATTTTTTTTGTCAAAGCAAGAATATTTCCATGGAGAGTGGGAGTAAAAGAAAGTACTGAAAAAAGCAGGGACTCATAGCTGTTGGGTGGCAAACACCTTACAGAGATTAAGTAAAGCAAGGGAGAGAGATTGCTCAACTATAACCTCAGATGAAAGACTCTTTTCTGCTATGAAAAGGGTTAAAGAAATACTATTAGATCATCTGAAACATGAATTCAAAAGAAAAATGAACCTCTATTAATTGGGGTCAATCCCACTGCGTTGATTAAGAATTAGCTGTGTTCACTGAGCATAGATGATGAAGTCTTGCTCTCAGTTAGACCTATGCAGCCCCTATTGTCAGCACTTAGGATTACGGAGCTGTTAAGTGAGGGCAGAATTTGACTTGGAAGGTATTAAATCCAAACTGAATGCTTAAGGGGGAACCAAAGTTGAAAGCACTACCCACCAAACAAAACAAGCCAAGGTTTTAATATTGGTGTCATAAAAATTGTTCATTGCTTTGTTTAGTTCCAGGGATTCAAGTTTTAAAATATGTTTTGAACTTTCTGATGTGACCAGTGCACATATATTTAACAACAATTTACAAAAGAAAAAAAAAAAAAACTGTAAATGGAAGTATGCAGTAAAATACTGTGTCGAGCACTGTAAATAACTTCTGTTGATTCCCATTTATGTTTTCATTGTCTGAGAAAGGAACGTTAATACAAATCTTGGTTCTGTTTTACACATGGTATTTTGCATAATAAGCACCTCAACTTCCCGCTCATAGACGTTTGCAGTATGCAATCTGTGGATAATGGAGCAGAAATACGACTCTTAAGTTGCTGGGCAATGTAAAATTTTAAGTCTCACATTTGTACAGTAGATTGTTAAACCAAGCATTTGACAGTGACAGAATCTACTTCTCAGGCTCAGAGACTAAATATGTTTTAACATATTGAATGGCAGCTTTTGTCAAGTAATTACAAATACTCTGAGTCACATTCATATGCAACACAGCCCACTGCTCATATGGAGTACAATTTTTTTTTAATCTTTGTTATTGCACAAAGCTACTAAATGTGATTCTCATTAAGTTCAGAAGATAGAAATTTGCTCATTTCTACACCGCTGACAGAGCATACACCATAGCCCTAATATACGAGACAAAACACAGGTCAGAGCATGATCATGGAATTTATGTTGAGGAAAAAAAATTCCAGAAAGGAAATATTTCCATTCTGCAGAGAGTGAGAGCTCAGCTGCCACAGTCACAGTGTCTATTCCATGATATCACAAGTAGCTATGTTTGAAGTCTCAAGAAGGTAGGAACTGTCTGAATGGAGAGCTGAAGGGTGAAGAAGTGGGATGGGTGGGGCAAAAATCAATACATAGGTTCCTTGAAAATTAAACCCCTCAGACACCTCAGACACATAAAATAGAATGTACAACCATCATGATCCTCCTGATCTCAGGATCTGACTCAGAGGCACATATTCCCTAAGTCAATAATCTTGGCTGTCTCGGATTCCTGAGACTTGGCGTCAAGGCATCGTACTTGTCCTAGGCAGGGGTAAGGGTGAAACAAAATAACCTTCTCCCACCATAATCAGATAGCAGCAATTATGCAAAAATGATCTCTCATGGGAACAGTTTTGTCTCAAACTCCCATGTTTTTTTCTTGTTTTTGTTTGTTTGGGCTTTTTTTGTAGTTTGCTTGTGTGGGATTTTTTTGTTTGTTTTGTTTTTGTTTTTGTTTTTACACAGAAATAGAAGATATGTGTTCCTGAGAAAGGTCTACTGCATGTAGTTCTCTCAGAGGGATACAGGGATGCTGGAGAACAGAAGTTACACAGAAAGAGGAAAATTCTTGTTAAGTAGAGTCATTCAGTGATCTATTTTCCCTTCAGGTTTCTTCTTACTGTGTTGGTAGTTCACTACAGAAATATATGGTGAAATCTTCTGCTGTAGCTCCTGCTGCAGTGAACATTTATATGTGAGTGGAAAAGAAGAGCATCACAGTACCATGACTGAATTGAGGAGAGGGTTTCAGGAGTCTCTGTGGTTCTTTCTCTTTTTCTAAATGCCATTGAGACTGGGGTGCATCAGTGGTATAGAAATGGAGGCCAGTAACAATATAGCTGCACAACACATTTCCCCATTCACAACAGCCAGGCAAAGAGAGCATGAGGACAACTCCATCATCTCACAGGTTGATCTCTGGGACAGGTCCTTCACCTTCTCCTGTGGAATCTTTGCAGAGAAGGATCCACACTGACATTTTGTAAGTCAAGTTTCAGAAATATAAAGGCAATCCTGCAAAGTTTTGGACCCGGGTCACATAAAGTGAAAGATTAAAGAGGAAGGCAAAAGTAGGTGGGGTTTTTTAGCAATATTTACTCTTAAACAGTTTCACTTGCATCCAGAATGTACAGAACAAGACAATCTGAAGAGTGGAAAGTTTTTGAGTCATTCATATAGTTTTAGAGGAAACAGCCACATATACAACTAATAAATACTTAGCTCTTTTCTGATCTCACACAAGTTTAGTGTCTGACTTCAGTAGGATTAGTCCCAGTTTTTACTCATTCAATAGAGCTTGGAATTATGCCTGTGACATTTTAAAGCAGGTGGTGGTCTCTATGCTTGATCAGACTCTCAATTTCCCTATATCACATAGCTGCTCCTAGCATAGCTACATGATGAATACCAATCGAATTATTTAAGGTGACAGATTACAGGGACCCTACAGTTTTGTGCTGTAACAGCTTTATACTACATCTGCCTTGTGTGGAGGGATATTTTTGTCAGATCTCAGGTTGTTTCAATGCAATTCACTGGGTAAACCCAGGGGCTTTCCAAGGCACCAGCTACATAGTCTCCCCTAAGAACCATCATGCACAGAATTCAAAATTAACTTTACTTCTTGCATCAGATGTAACTTTATTGGGCCTTGTTTTGCTTGAAGAAATGATGAGAAACAACTGAAAGCTAAATTTGCGGGTACCGGTATTCAAATCTATAATTATTTACAACACAAGAAACACTGGAAAATTAAGGAGGAAAGGCTGAGGGAGCTGGGTCTCTTGAGCTTGGAGAAGAGGAGACTGAGGGGTGACCTTATTAATGTTTATAAATATATAAAGAGTGAGTGTCATGAGGATGGAGCCAGGCTCTTCTCGGTGACAACCAATGGTAAGACAAGGGGTAATGGGTGTAAACTAGAACACAAGAGGTTCCATTTAAATATGAGAAGAAAATTCTTCACAGTGAGGGTGACAGAACACTGGAACAGGCTGCCCAGAAAAGTTTTGGAGTCTCCTTCTCTGGAGACATTCAAAACCTGCCTGAACACCTTCCTGTGTAGCCTCGTCTAGGTGTTCCTGCTCCAGCCAGGAAAATGAACCAGATGATCTTTTGAGGTCCCTTCCAATCCCTAACATTCTGTGATTCTGTGATTCTGTGGTTAAGATAGCATGTACACACTACAAGTTCAGTGAAAATGCTCTTATCCAGAAACAAAACTGTTTTGGACAACAGCAATCTCTTCTCAGCTAAGAAAAAGAATCCAGCTCTGCTAAACAAAGGTGTCCACTAGAGTTTCTTTTTAATTCACTACAAACTTCACATTTTGGCTTTCCCAAGCATTTTTCAGTAAGCAAATTTTGAGTATAAGTAATATGATCAATTTTACTGCATTAGAAACACGCCAAAACTACAATCTGAAATAAAATGAAATTATTAATTCTGGGTAAGTATTACATCCTTGGTTTTGTAACCTTCACCAGCCTTCAGTGATGACTCAATTTGTGAACTAGGGTATGACTTTGTGGGCTTGGAAAACTTCTCTCAGATTTTTCTCTTCAACTACTTTTCCATAAAGTCTTCATAAATGCCAAAGATTTTACAATCCCTAAATATAATCTGAAGTGTCTGCTTCTGTGAGCCCTAAGGTCATTCATTATTTCACAAAGTGTTTACTAAATATTCCATTGCCCTAAGCAATTACATGCTCAGCAGGAACAGTGCAGTCTCCATAAGTGAAGAACTGCAGCAACCAACACAAAAGCTGATACCGTGAAACTCATTAGAAAGCCAAAACTGGAGCTTGACAAGGAAAACAATAGAAAAGAGAAGCAGAAGCTGAGAAAAAAAAAAAAAATCCAAAATTTTGTAATCTTAAGAAAAAAAATCAGCTGGCCTTTGACAATAGCAATAATACCTTCTTTTTTCTTTTTTTTTTTCTTTCTGATTACTGTCTTGTAAAATTAATTCCTTTATATGAAAGTAAAATACAATAGCTTGAGCTGAAATTCTGCTCTCAGGGAGATTTTTGCACTTAAAACATTTAGTGGGTCTCTACTGATAATCAGGGAACACTCCTAACAAATTCCTCAGTTAGACCTGTAATCCCACTCTGTCCATCTGCCTGTGGGAGTGGTTTATCATTTCATTCTCAAAAAAAAAATACACGGTCAGGATTTATTGAGAGCCAGTTCCATGGCCTGGGCTGCGTTTAAGTGGACATAGTGCACTCAGCCTGCTTGCATCCTCTTTATCCAAAACAGCCCTTAAGCATATGCCCAACTTCAGAGAGAATAACTGTCTTGAAGTTGGTAAGATCAACCCTGTATTTAAAGCTAAGCACAGTCAAACGTTTTTATGGACCAGGGTAATAATAAGGTTCCTTAGTGATTTTATTACTATGGAAATAATAGTAATTCGCTAAAAACAAACAAAAAAACACACCAAACCAGAAGAAGAATATGAGCAAACCTGTAGTTCCCATCCCATAAATTTTGTTTAAAGTTCCTAGGAAGAAAAAAATCACAGCAGGTAATCTGTAAATATTTAAGACCTGATCCAAGGTCCATGGAAGTTTCTAAAAAGCTCAATAAATTTCCAGTGGGTCTTGGATTATATACATAATAATTGAACCATGATCTACAAAATGCCATGGATTTACAGGATAAAGAACACACCAAATAAAACTCTTTTTTTTTTTTTTTTTCTTTTAATCAACAAAATTAGCAGATAAAGTAATATCTAGGGTGTAGTAAAGGATTTGGCAGCAGTTCACAAATTCTTATTTGAAAAAGTAATTCAAATAGACTTGGATATGAATGCAGTCACCTGGATGGGGAGCTGGTAAAGGAATATGAACTACATGCAAAGAAAACTGGAAGTGTGCTGAACTAGGAGAAGTCATTCAATGGGTGACTGTGGAAACAGCTTTAGACCTGGGGTGAAGTACTTAAGACCACCTCAGTGACTTAGGTGTCCACTTCACATGTTTGCAAATTAGACATTTCCCTTTGAATGAGTGGTTTGGCAGCAACACTCTCTAAAAGGTGCTGAGGAAAGAGAAAATAAAATATTCTGGGTAATAATTTGAAATTACTTCCTCTTTGTGTAGCAATTGTTATTCGTTTAGCTGTTTAGAAGCCTGTTACAGCTTCAGATGTATATTCTAGTCACACGCCCAAAGAAACTTCCTTGTAGTTTCTCTGGATTTATTCCTCCTACCATTAATATACCATAGCAAAGAGCAAGTTACTACGAGGTCTTCAGCCCTTCCGACTCCCTGATAGATGGCTCCAGCAATTTATGGAAGATTTAAAGCACATGGAAAACTCAGCAGTTACTCCAGCATAAGACTGCTTATTTAGAATTAGGACAAAAAGAGTCCTTGGCATAGAAGTCACATTTCCTACATAGTAAGAAGCCTGAGAGTAGAGTCACCAAGCAAGGATGAGCACTGTTTTTCTCTCATACTGGTTCGCTCAATGTACATTGCATCCAAAAGGGAAGAAACTAAGTATCATCCACTTATAAACGGAGTGTTTCATATGCAAAACCAAATCCTATTTTCTTGCCTTTTGATTTCTGTTGGTAGCTGGGCTCAGTATTGCCTTAAACTCAGCATCAAAAAAAAATTATTGCTCCCACTGTGAAAAGTGATTATTGCTATAACTTGTGTGGCAGAGAGTGGGATACACTTCTGCAGTTTGGCTGTCCCCGTTCATATTCATGAACACTTTACATGAAGGTGCCTGAATAGGTACTGTGGGGCCAAGGCACTTGCATCCCTTCTAGAAGGAAGGAGTCAGACCTAAAGTGGCCTGACAAAATAAAATATCAGTCGTGCAACACGATCACCCCCACTTCCTCTTCTAGTTTTACATATATGGGGGAAGTATTGTGAAACTGATAAAGTAAATGTAGATGTCCTTAAATCTTGATTGACACCAATCACCAACAAGGGAACACTGGCAAACACATCCTAGAAACAAGCAGTGGTGTGCCACCATTTGCATTAAACGTAGCTGATGCCAGCCTCCTCTTTGCTTGCTGTGAGTGCCATGCAGATGATGAGTGCAGACTTCTGTGCCCAGTTCTTGTCCAGATACAGTTCTCGATGGCTTCTGGAAGAGGAATACACGACCTGCCCTTTAGGAGCAGAAGGGCAAGTACTTATTATTGGGGCACTTTGGAGATCCAGTCCCCACCCAGTGCTAAATACTCTAGTACAAACACTACTTCACTGTCAACAGATGGAGGAAACATGCAAGGAGACTTTGCAGACACAACACAAGATTTGGTTAGGACAATGACACGCGATCTTGGTATATTCATGGTCCTTATCAGCAGTGGAGACTAGATACTTAGGGAAACGGATGAACAAACACTCTCTTCTGTCTCATGTGATCTCAGTAGTACTCCAGATGCTTGAACTTCATGTGGGATAATGAAAGTACTTCGTCTTGTCCTTTTTGTGTGGCTCCTTCCTGCACTTTTAACTTAAATGCTGGTTAGTGCCATTCTTGCTCTCAGGATAGGTGAATACCCTTCACTGTGGAGATCCAGTGGTGTTAAAAGAAAAGGACAAATAACTGTCACCGAAGCTGACAAACAGCTGCTAAGATAGCGTTAACACTTGCTTTCACATCTCTCTCTTCCCTTCACAGTTAATTTCTGGTTCTGGATAGAAGTGTCTGTATTCCCTGGCTGCCTTGGAGTGGCTGGCCAAAGATCACAACTAATACAGGGAAGTCTATGAAGTTATATGCCATGTAGTTAAAGAAAAAGTTACCATTTCAGACACAACAACTAATTATCTAAAAAAAAGTCAACCAATTCTAAATGAAAATTCAGCTATAGGGTGCTACTCAGAGTAAACCAGATTGCTGGTCCTTTCCTTCCTAATTAGTTCTCCAGATTAATTTATTAGTCTGTCATCCACATGTGAGGAACTCTAAGGAAAGGTGGCCAAAACCAGACCATGAGACGAATTATATGACCAGCTGGAAACAGCTTGTATGCTGCAGGCTGGACATCCCTGTCTTAGGGAGTGATGGATTCATCACAGGCTTAAAAAGAAGGACAAAATGAGGATATATTCCTTTTCTGTTAGGATCACAAACTCATTTGTAGACCACACTGTTTGCCTTCCAAACCAATGTACATCAAGAGAGTAAAAGTAGGAAATATGTATGAGAAGAAAGGGGATTGGGCTTATTGAGAGAGGTTTTTGGCACTGTTAGAGTCAAGTGCTCAGAAAACATTAATCTAACCCATAAAGAAATTATTTTTCCCTTAAAATAATGAAACATTTAAAAGTTCATGACATGTAAATATAAATTTATATACCTATTGATTCCCTTTTACCCTTGGTGCTAGACTGGCTATGACATGGCTGTGATTTTTATTTATTTTTTCTTTCGCAGACCTACTGTGGTCTGAAATTCCAGAAGCCTCCCATGGACTTGAAGACTTATCCCTAGTACGGTTACCTACAAATCCCAGCTGGGTGGGATGGGGCATGGACTGAGAAGCACAAGACCAGCATTTTGACTTGAAATATTCTGTGAAGAGGAGGTCCCGGGTGTTTTCAGCACAAGTGTGAATTCTGAAAATTGAGTTAAAGCTTTCAACACTGACCAAAAATGAAAGGAGTCATGTGACACCACACATAGGTCAAAATCCCAGGGTAAAAAGCTTCAAAGAGTGAAAAAAAAGAGAGGGAGAGAGAAAAGGAGGGCAGGAGAGAGCAAGGGAAGAAGAGACAATTTCTTTGGACATTTAGCAGTGGGGACAAAATGCCAGTCCTCAAATAAAGATGTGTAGTTTACAACAGAGATGACAAATCAGGTAAAAGACAATCAGCCATTTCTGGGCTGGGCAGAGGACAAGATAAACTAACAAGAAGATTGACTAAGGTTAAGAAATAATTGAGGCCAAGAAGATGAAGGCCACCCACGCAGATCAAATGGGAAAGCACTAGTGGGAAAGACATTTTGCAAGTTAAAAATATAACCCATTCTTTAATCTGGGAACACAGAGCTGTAAAATAACAGCTGTACAGCAAGGCAGAACAAAGTTTTCTTTGGTGGTTGAATAAAAGGTGGTTGAATGGAAAGACACCGTCTGCTTTATCAGAAATAGGCCCTGCCAGGCCTTCAGCCAGGATGGCTTTTTGTGGAGAAATGCAGGGTCACATTCCTCTGAGATGGCAACACAGCTCTGTCCCACAGGCCAGTGCAGCAGTCTTCAAAGTAACAATGAAATATTAGACGTTTTAAAAGGATTTCCCACTATATTGATGTTGTTCCCATAACACAAGCCAAGGAGTAGGAAGGCAGCACATCAAAACACATTTGCATGCACTTGGAAACAGGCGTCTGTTCTGTACGAGATAATGATTTCTACTGCCTATAAAGACAACATTTGGACTGTGAGTCCATGGAAAAATCTTTCTATGGCACCTGCACCAAAGTCAGGATGCTGAGAAAGCAGCCTTCATTGGCAATGGTGTTTGAAGTAATTAAGAAAACTCACTGTCATGCTGAACCTTGTGGCAATGAACACTCTGGTTTTGTCCTAGTGTTCAGCCTGACTACTTTCATTGTTATGGGGACAACATCTGGCCCTACAGTTTAGGACTGCTATGACTGTAGGGGCTGACCTAATGATTTAGACTAATTGCATGTCACTTGTGTGCACTTTAGTTCATAAGTACAACTAATGCAATGCACTGAAGATATTGGTACGGCTGCTGCAAAGAGTTATACTTATCTGTCAGTGGCACTTCTGCTTGAGAGTGTGTGCTGGTGACACTCACAGCATCATAGAAACACCACTGGTCACAAGATGCAGGAGTCTTTCAAGCTCCAGAACTGAAAACACTCTTCCCTACCATCACATTTTGTAACAGCACAGAACACAGTCTGCCTCTCCACACTCTTTTTTCTGCCAGCTTGGTGTTCCTCACTATCACAGCTCTTACATTTTTCTTGTAAGTTACAGTACACAATAAATATAAAACAGTAACTGCCTCTGTTTTTTTTGTTTGTTTGTTTCTTTTTGTTTGTTTGTTTGTTTGTTTGTTTTGTCTTAGTCTTATCAGCTCTTCCAAAATCCTCTGAAAATCTTGGACAAGTCATGAAACAGAAAAAGACCATTATCATGCAGCGTAATGACTGACTGTTTTATGACGTAGTAGCTACTACTCACATACTCCCTCCGAACAAGGTGCTGGCATGCTAGAAGAGAAGGGTAGCTTGCTGAGCTTACTTATGAATTTCTTGCAGATTATCCACGTTCATACAAGAAGGCTGTGTAGGTCACTTGCTGCTTCATCCAGCATAAATTTATAGACAAGCCTGTCAGTTCTTTGTATTAAAAGTTCTGATTTATGATGGAAATCAGGCTTCCAAATTTAGTTCCTCATCTCTGAAAAGTATATTTGTTATTAATACAAGACTATTATTTCAATATCCTTACTGTTCCAGTATCCTTATCATCCCAGTCTTGTTCCATATTACTCTTCAGGAACTAATCTCAAAGCATTCAGTGGCATTTAGAGTTTTACCTGATAAAATATGATATATATCAAAGGTGGAAACGTCTAGTGATACTATTTGGTGAAGCAATGTGTGATAGAGATCTGACAACAGCATCCATTGACATCTGTTTGAGATGTAGCATATCTTTTAATTATCCTGCCTCTTATCACCATCAGCTGCTACCTCTACCTTTATTTTCAAATCCAAGTATATTGCAAAATGAAATTTACTTATGCAAGAAACAGGGCACCTGTCTCGCACCTGTTTTAAGAATTATCAATGACAGTGAACACTGAGCTGACTAAACTGGAGAGAAAAACACAAATATTACTTAAAATCGCAAAGGAAAGAGCCTACAGAAGACTGCTTAATCAAAGTAATCTGGCAAAGAGCTGCATACTGGAACAAAGCCTGCTCTTCAGTACTGGCTAAAGAATAGAGACAATTTTTCAAGGCTATGGACATTCTTTTAATACTAGCAAATGATGTGCTACAGCATTTTCACCATGATCAAACACAAAAGAAAAGTCAGACTTACCGCTGGATGAACCTTTTTCAGTCACATGTGTGAGATGCAGGCATAAGAAGGAGAGGATGGTGGAAAAGCATAACAGGTACTAACCAGTTAGGAGGCAGAAAAGACACCCAGCAGTCAGCAATTGCAAAATGGCTACAGAAAGACTGGAGCAGTTCGGCTCTGTAAAACTTAAAGGGACAGATTTATACAAGCTCACTGGGGGAAAAGCCTGTGTAAGAGCATAATTCTCCACTGGGAGAAGGCAGGCCCCAGTCCCGGAAATATTTAAGCATGTCCTTAACTCTAAGCATATGAGTACTCCTATTGACTTAAGTCTGTGTATTTCTGTACAAACAATTAAACATGTGTATAAAAGTCTGCAGGACTGTGTTTACTGACATACAAAAAACTACCCAGGAAGGCAATGCCCTAGCATTGTGCTTGTTACAGCTTTATCACAAAAGGAGTGGGGTTCAGTCACAGTTACTTCCCCCTCTGGTGAGTTACTCTGATTATTGAGTAGTACTAAGATACTTTCTAGAAGTTCAGAAAGAAAAAAAATATATTAAAATGCACCCCAAAAAAAGTCAAATTGTTGCAACAAATACTGCTCATGTATTCAGTCTAATATTTCTAATTTATTCAGTGCAATACCCATAATAAAGCCCTGTTTAATTGAAACAATTCAAAAGAACTTTGGACTGGTCAAAGTAAGTGAAAGTAACCTCAAGTACTGATTTTCAACTCCCCTCTCCTCTATAATTGAATCACAGAGATGCAGTCAACAAAATGTCAATATTTTTGATGTGGGAGCAGAAATATCCCAAATGATATCCCAAATGATAGGCCACAGGTATATTTGTAGGCTTAACCCTGGCAGAGTGATTTTATGTATAGCCAGGGTCTACTTCAATTTTCTGCTCTTTAATAAATGAATAACAACATTTTCCCCACTTGCAGCATTCAGTAACTTTCACGACTGATAAGCATTTCAGGTGTCAGCACTTACTCTTACAATGACCTAGATGGGAAAGAGACTTTAAAAGCAGAAGACAGCAAAGCAATATCAGAGAGTTTCAAAGGAGGACTCTTTCTTACAATTGATGCCCAAGATCACCCCAGCATGGCTGGGGTTGGAGCCTGTACAGTGTGTCCAGCCCTTTGTGCATGTCTGAGGTTTCCTTTCAGGCATGCCAGGTGGCATTATGACTTCAGGACAGTCAGTAAGGTATTTCTGCAGTTATGTGGCATGAATAGACAACAAATTTTGACTCAGACTTGCTCTGAAGCAACTGTTCTACATGTTCATAGGGATGCAGCTAGTGGTTTGCTGATGGGATTTATTTGCTTGTATAAAACAATATAAGTAGTTAAATGTTAACAGAATTGAAACTTATTTTTCATGTTTTTCCCTATGTTTAGAACCTAATCTGAGCAGTTTTTTCCTCCTATCACTGAATTTACTCTATACTCTGACAAGTTTCCACAAATATGAAATCAACATTAAAGTCTATTGGAGGTATTTTACTTTGTAAAACTTCATTAAATTTGTATCACCAAATAAAACCCTGTGTATGCAATAACTCTGACTTGCACAGAACCCATAAACCACTCATCTTTGATTGCCTCCAGACATAAGAGGCTATGACCTTCTCAAACATCTTAGCACCAGAGGAATTGCTTTGCAAGTTTCATTTGCTACAGTATGTTTCAGGAAACATGGTGAGTTTTTCCCCCACTAATTGAAATGTCCTGAAATTTTGTGAGACTCATTCTGCACTTACTTACACTACTAACATATATTATTTCACAATCATATCAATAAGGATAATATCAAACTCCAGTTCCATGTGCTTAGTCCCAGTAGTTCCCACTTCACATACTGTGTAGATGTGTGGGTTGTAGATGTTTTACAGTGTATCATTAGCACAACTGATTACATGTTACTAACATGTCATGAAAACTTGCCAGATGTAACTTAAAATTGCTTTCTTAATAAATATCTGGGGCTGAATCTGCTTTTTCTTGTACTTTGTTCGTTCTGGAGCAGTAATTCTGAAGGCAATGTGCATTGGAATAAGATTAAAAGGAATCCATAGGCTGAATCCTACACCAAAGAACTGCGAAGATATCGGGGTGGGCTGACAGACACTGAACACGTGGCAATTGGAACCTGAATTTTGCTTTTAATGAAACACGATGCAAACATTGCTAATAGGGTAAGACTTTGTGTATTCTGTAACCAATTGATAGGCTTAACTTTGTCATCTTAAGACTTTTTAATAATCGATATTCAAAGGCAATCGCTTAAGGGGACTTCTTTATACACTGCTATTAAAATGAAGCTTCCTTGTAAGGCATTAATACAGGTGAGAAGAATTTACCATACAGGGATAAAAAATCAGACAGGAAATGTTCCAATGATGATTTTAAATGTCTCTGGGTGAGGTACCAGATAAACAGGGCTAAGGAGAGTTTGAAAGCTTTTGCTTTCTGAGCCAGACTGCGCTTTCCAGAGACATAGTCCTAAAAAATTAGGTACCAAAAGATTTATTAGCTGGAGAGGGAAAAAGTTTTAAAATATTTTTCTTCATTGCTTTAACATGAACCAATTCAGAGTGTGTGTGTGTCCCTAGACAAGAAGGCAGAATAAAATTATTCCATGATACAACTATGCTTTGATACAGTGACTCACTTTATAACTTGCTATAAAGTTTGGTTTATTTGTTTAAAAGCAGGATTTGTGCCCCCTTGAATACATGTAGATGTAAGAATTTTGTTAAGTAAACATATACTTCTTTTACTGTATTGGAGCATAAAAATTCATCTTTCCTATATCAAATCCTATCATATCCCATATTAGATGCTTATACCACACATATATACTGATCCTTGGAGTGCAGCTTCCTGCAGCCAGGGATGTGTCAAGTAAGGCTCTACACAAATTGGAAGTACTATTTAACATACACTTGTCTGGTGATTATTTTAGTTAATGTGAAATTGCCTCTTCACTGTTTTTATTTCCAAAAGTAAAAAAGGCTTCTGTAAAGACCATTGGCTGAAGGGCAACATGATAAGGCAGAAACCTGTTATGTTTGCAAAAGGAAAAATGAGGAAACAAAAGAAGCAGTCCTGATGGAGAAAAGAAGACAGACTATGGAAGAGATTTCCTGTCTAGTGAAGACAATAGGCACTTGCTTGAGAAAGCAGTGTGAAGCAGACAACAGCAGGAGAAATGTTTGCATTCGTTCTCACAGAATTGGAACACAGAGTTTTCTTTGGCAAATGAATTAGCTGCAAGAGCCAAATGTCTTCAGAAACAGCTTCTCCTCTGGTAGCTGTATTTTGCTTAAACTCTCTAAAAAAGCATCTGTAATGCACTGTGAAGCATGAAGCCATTCCAAATGCAATCAGTTAGATAAGGCAGTGTCCATTCAGACTTAGCCACTTGGTCTAACCAGCTTAGTAATTCAAAGCTCTGTGGAGAAGAAACTTCAGGCTGCCTGCTGCACGGCAGGACGTCATGGATTAGGTTCTTATATACAGGCCAAGTGGTTTAGCAAGAGCTCAGCCAAGATGCAGAGACCAAAGGGAAAATTCTGCTCTTAGAACTTCAGGACTGATGTCAGACCCCCACATCTATGAAATCAGAGCACAGGTTTACTGCTGTGCATTTTTGTCCTGTCTGCATTCCTGGGAGAAAGCACCAAGTGAAGAAACAGAGGCTACTTGTAGGGTGTTTATCCACTTGTTTTCTGTATCTGATGTTTGATGAGAGGAGGGAAGAGGCACTAGTCTCTAGCGTTCCACAAGAAAGAACTTTTCTTCAAGGGCATGCATCAAAGTTCCCATATAGTCAAATTTTAAATCCATTCCTTACAGGGCAATGATTTGGTAGAAGAGGAAATCTCAGGGGACACACTGGTTCATGAGAGGAAATTAATGACTAGCATGCAGCTCATACACTGCTGGTTATGTCCTTGTTTTTCAGCTTCTAGCCATACAGGTGATTAGGAAAATTCAAGTCCAGTTGAAGCCTGAGTACTGGTCACCAGCTTGGCACTAGTCTCCCTGTTGTCAGGTCTTATCTGACAAAAAGTCACAGTTTTAGAGTGAGTCATACATTTTATCTCATATGTTTTAAATAAATCATGAAAGGCACCTGAAATAAAGAATAAAAAAAAAAAATGTTAGAATATCTTTATTATTACCTAAGTGGATTTGGGGTCAGGGCCATGTATTCTATTTAAGTCATCACTAAAGTATAATTTCAAGAACATAAATCAAAGAAGAGGAGTCATCTGAACGAAGATCCTCAGGTTCCACTTACGTGAAGACTTACGCATTTGCTTAGCTTCACACAGTGAAAGAACAGTATGTGGCAACACTGTTCACATGTTTAAAGTGATGTCTGGATATTTTGTAGGATAAGATCCCTCATTTGCTACTTGAAATGGAACTTATCTAAGTCTTCATATGTTGATGAATAAAAATGAAATACATTTTTAAAATTATAAGGACTCCAAAAGTACCCCAATGACTAGAAGAAGTATTTTCATAATAGATGGGCATTAATAATAATTTTCTTACTCCCATGTGTATTATAACTTTCTCTGAAATAGAGGTGTGAAATTAATTATCTTTTTTTAAGCTAATAATTTGCATCTGATTTATCCCCCCCTTTTGTCTTAGCATTGTCCATTTCTATAGTAAGAATTTTTTTCAAATATGAGACACAATGATTTATGCTCTCTTAAAAGATGGAAATCCATGGAACCTTTGTTATGTTTTCTAAGGGGGGTAGGAATTCATGTGGGATTTATTTATTTATTTATTTAAATTTAGGGACGTCATGCATTTCATGGTAAAGACACAGTGGTATCCTGGTCACACAGGGCAGGAAGCTATTTCAGGATGTAAGGACTGTCCCCCTCACTACACCTCAGAAGGCCACGTTTCTGTCTCCTCAGCATGTGCTCAGTTATCAGAACAGAAGATGTGTTCACACTTTGTATATTTTAACTTTCACCACTTAATTTTGATTCCTTTTCTTCTTTACCCAGGGCGCTTATAAAGCAATCATGACAATGATCATACATAACCACTGTTTTTGGATACATCTGTTTCCAAGACATGACATTGTTTTGATAGCTATTACAGTGTAATTGGAATGACTCTCCTGTAACATCATTGTGGTTATATTTATTTATTTAGCACAAAGAGAGAGTGTTCAGCTCTTTCTTACAGTTCACAGAACTGCCAAAATCATTACAAAAATAAGGGAGGTCATAAGCACCTATATATACTTCACTTCTAAGCTGAAGATACTCTTTAAAGGTTTTCAGTCAGAGTTCTTCTTAACATTCTGTATGTTCTGTCTCTTGGAAGTCAAAACAAACATTTAGGCCTGAAAAGAAGCAACCAAGTATGCACATCTTTGATCTCTGGGCCAATTCCAGGTAACACTGAAGTCAATGGAAAGACTCTCCTTGGCTATGGTAAGGTTTGGTTAAGATGCAAGCCAAGAAAGAGTACAAAGTTGCCGTAACAGTTACTTTGTTCTGATGGCCAAGCTTCAGACATGGTAAGGGTAGCTCTGCAGGGCTTTTGGCTTTCCTACTCAGTTGAAAAGTCTATATTTGGCAATGGAAAACAGCCCTATTTAAAGTGTTTTGTAAATAATGTTAGTTAGAAGCAACAAATCTTTTCCACTGCCTATATATAGTTATCTGAAGTATTGCTATGTTCAGGTCGAGAGACAAAAAGTTGTTTAATCTGATTAAGATTTAATGTCACATTTAACTGCTTTAACTCACCATTGAGAAGCAGTTGTACTCCAGTGGCAGTTTTAATGTGTGTGTCCCTAGTACTGTTAAGAGCACATCTAACTTACAAAGATCGGATCACCTATCAGTAATCAGAAAACCTAAAAGTGTAGCCCAGGCAGGCACAGAGACCACCTTCGAAATATATGTAATTCCACATCCCAAATGAGCCTGATACAGCTTCTTGGGGTGTTGATTCTCAGTTAGGTAAGGAGATACATCACAGGAACACCCAAACAGGCTGTAAGTACGTAGGGCATCTGCATGGCCACAGTGTTCATCTGAGAGTACACCATGGTCCCAGTTGCTCCTTGGGCTGTGTTTGTATGTACAGTGACAGTGAGAGCACTGATACTTCTTGCAAGAGGAGGTATACCTTGATCTGTGTAAGGATGTAAGATTTCATGTTTTTAATTAAGAATGTTACTCCCAAAGCAGATTTCAAAGGAATAATCGCTTGCATGAAACTACATGAAATTTTCTGTATTCCATTGCCATGACTACTGGGCGGTTACTCAAAGGTATTTGAATGATTGTCCTTTTTGGAGGCTGGACCTATTGGCAGATATTTAGCACAATGACTTTGATGTCTGTTCTGGGTCATAATGCCTCCAGAAACAGGAAAAATGTTTGTCTTTCTTTTTCATCACCCAAATTATTCACTGAGCCATCACTCAGCATGGGCTACTGGTCTAGACAGGGGTTTTGGGGGATTTAGACCAGTCAGCAGGCAGTGGTAATTGAAGTGACTTATTTGAAGACACCAGGAAGCTTAGCAGCAGATTCGGCTGCAGAACCTTAACCTCCAAAACCCCACTTTTAAAAATCTGAAAGCCTGTGAGTGTATCCAGGGCTTTGGGAATATTTTATGGATCACTAATTGTTCTGCATTTGGTTACCTTACTGAATTATCCTAGTATTTGGTGGTTTCAATACAAAGAGTTGGAACTAACCTTGTCCTCTCCTGTGAAAATACTCAGAGAAGTACTTTTCAGTCAATATGTGACTTGTTCTCTTTGACTCAACAGGAAATATTTCATGTGAGGTATCTGGGGAAAAAAAGGGAAGGCAGGGAATAACTACAGCCACAAAACCACCGTGGGAAGATATGCACCTGTTTTGGTTTTCATCCAGTATCTCATGCAGTACTTACAGCTTTCAACCAGGATGTGAAAACAAGGATTCATTAATCCTTTTCCCACCCTAAAAGCATCTCACTGAAAGGGTCATACCCATTAGGCTACAGAGTAATGAAGAAGGCAGTGAAGGGAAAAGGGTGTTTTTCTTAATTCTGTATAAATATCAACTTCCACCTATGCTGCAGTATCGAGCAGTCAGAGCTGACTTTTGTCTGATATTGCAGACGCATTCCTCCACATTGAAACTCCGGATCAGCACATTTTAAATAAAACAGTCACATCAGTGGTAATAGCAGAGTCACAGTGCTGACCCTTGCATAAGCTGGTGTAAAAAAAGTAAAGGCAGTAAAACTATGGTTTCTTGTAAAAAAGGCTGAATACAAAGCTCTGTTCACCTGGAAGACAAAATAATGAATCCTCTTGAAAACCTGGTCAAGCAGTTCATTGAGGCAATGGGGAGATCAGTCACTGAGGGCAGACTAGGTCTCCAGAAAGGGTACTTGCCTGGTTCTGTGAGCATTTCCCTGCTGGGAGTGCCACAAGCTCCTTCTTGTGCCAACAACCAATGTTTATGGGTCTGCCAAGTGAGGTGGGCAAAGGAGCTCTGTTAAGTTAAAATAAATTTTTGAGCAGCCCTGCTCAGTGTTGCGGTCCAGTTAGCCATGCAGCTGCACAACGAGCACCTGAAAGGAGAGGAATTGCTTGAGTCAGTACCGCTGGCAGGAGAAATCTCAGTGGAGTCATGGCCAGGAAGAAAAGTGCCTTGAACACCACATTTCTAATGAATTTGTTCTCTTCTGGGAATGGTGAGAGTTCTGCCTCAGTGTCTTATAAAGCATAGTATTCATCCCTGTTTATATGAAACCGGTTCTCCAGTCCATTCCTTTAATGTCTCATTCTCGCTCACCCTGTCATCCAAGGGAAGAAAATTAATTTGCACAGACCTTGCCTTTTCTTTCTGAAGAAGATCTCTTCAGTCATGCAGAGGTTTCATCTCATTCTCTCATCTTCTATATACTGTCCATGTCCACAAGATCCTCACACAGGAGCCATATGGCTCTTTGTAATCACTAAGGAAACAAGCCATTACAGGAGACAAAATTTCATTCCTTGTTTACAGAAATCGTGGTGGAAACACATCAAATTACCACTTTCAGCTCGTGGCTCCAAGGGATGAAAACAAGCAGTGGTGAACACTAAGCTGGGAAATGAGGGAGTTGAATTTCTAATACAGCAGTGACAAGATGGATGGCCTTGACTCCATATTTCATTTCCCCACCTGTGAAGTGGGAATAGGATGATGTACAACTAACACTGTGTTAGAATTGAGCATTTCTATGTGACTACAGAGAACAGTACCTGGAGGTACTGGAGGGCTCCATCACCTGGTTCTTTGGATGCCAGTTCCCCCCGGAAGAAGATACCAGGAGAGAGGAGAAACTCCTTCTACCCTTTATCAGGCAATTCAGTGACACTAGGAAATCCTTGTACACTAAGAAGGGTGCAGCTTTGAACAGGTTTTAAAAAAAGATAAAAGCAGACGCAGCCACATGGAAACACAAATGACATCCGTTCAGAATTAGCTCTGCCCCTTTTATCTTCATAAGAAGCCAAGCTGAACTCCAACCTTTGGATTCTCTTGAGGCATTAGCTTTTCATTATGAATAAATGGCTGATCACATTTTGACAGACAAATGATCGGCAGCAGGAGAGTTTACCAACATACCGTGCACTCCCACAGTCACTGAGGGGGAAGTCTAATGAGCAAATAATCTGCTGCAACTTTCTACATATTTCCTGTAACTGAGAACTCTTCTGTACTTTGTCTGGAATGCAGATGCCTGTCAGTCATAGGGTCATAAATAGGATTAGGGCCTGTTTCTTGAAAGGCGGTTAACTAGCTATAGATGCTCAGGTGAAAATGCAGATGTTTTCTGGCTGCGTGGCTGTTAGGCAGTTGTATCTACAAGTCTATTTAAGGATGTTTGGCTACTAACACTTCCCTGAGGCCCCAGTCCTGCAACTGCTGCAGATCCCAAATAAGATCCCTCTTCTGATCTGTAGTTGAAAAGGGAAAAGTACTGTGCTTGCTGTTGGTATTAGATATGGGGCTCTGGAGTCTGAGTTGTCCCTAGAGTCTGGGTCCATTGCAGAGGTTGCATTTGGAGGGGTAGATTGTTACTAGAGCTAGGGTGATGTTGGTGCAGCCATGTTTAGAGCAGGTATGAATTCTGGAGTTGGTGGTTGCGGGGCGGGGGGGGGTGTAGGCGGTGGGGTTCTATCTTGTTTGTTGTTTGTAGATCACTTGCCAGTTCCAGAGTGGGTTCTAGCTGGATTGTTGGTTCTAGATGGGGGATTGGGGTGTGACATGAGTGGGAGGAGGTCCTCGAATCTAGTTCAGGGGTTTCTCCTGTTCTGGCATCTCAGAAGGATTTGTGGTATTTGTTGATGACGGCAGTCTCCCTGTGTTTGTTTGTTTGTTTTGTGTTTGGTTTGGTTTGTTTTGGTTTTGTTTTTTTTCCCCTCCTGGAATGCTTTTTTCTTGATTTGTGGCTTTTTTTTAGTTAAAGGCTGATAAGATGGGGATACTATCATCCAATAAAGGGTAACTCTCCAAGGTTTGTAGCACACTGACTCGTGCTGCCTCTGTGGTGCGGAGAGAGAGGGATCTGGGGATTCTGGTCAATGGCAAGTTGAACATAAACCAATAGTGTGCCTTGGCAGCCAAGAAGGTCAACTGTGTCCTGGGGTGCATCCAGCACAGCATTGCCAGCTGGGCGAGGGAGGTGATTGTCCTGCTCTACTCTGCACTGGTGTGGCCTCACTCGGAGCCCTGTGTGCAGTTCTGGGTGTCACACTATAAAAAAGATATTAAGCTACTAAAGAGTGTCCAGGAGAGGGCTACAAAGTTGGTGAAGGATTTGGAGGGAAAGCTGTATGAGAAGTGGCTAAAGTCACTTGGTTTGTTCAGCCTGGAGGAGACCTCATCATGGCCTACAGCTTCCTCACAAGGAGAGGAGGAGGGACAGGCACTGAACTCTTTTCTTTAGTGACCGATGACAGAACCCAAGGGAATGGCAGGAATATGTGTCAGGGGAGGTTTAGGTTGGACATTAGGAAAAGATTCTTCCCCCAGAGGGTGGTGGAGCACTAGAATAGGCTCCCTAGGGACGTGTCATGGCCTCAAGCCTGACAGTGTTCAAGAAGAGACTAGACGATGCCCTCAGACACGTGATGTGAACTGTGGACCTGTCACATGCAGGGACAGGAGTCGGACTTGATGACCCTTGTGGGTCACTTCCAACTCAGGACATTTTATGATTCTACGATTCATACCTGTGCAGACAGAATTGGAAATTGGACGCAGGGCAAGATCCTACTCGCCGCTGTCCTTCATTGGTTGTCAAGCTCCTGGTCCCAGGATTCTTGCCAGCGTCTCCAAGAGTCTTGTCCAACACTTGTCCAGTTGCCTTTGGTACCCCCTCTTGCACCCAGAAGCACTTCAGCCAGGCCAGGTGTGGCCATGCAGCTCAGAAAAGGCTCAAAAACTCTAAAGTACTTGCACCTGCAGCTGCCAACAGTGTGCTAACCCAAAAGCCAAAGGAAAAATATCTGGGTGTCACTGGCAAGGTTGAAATCTGCTGCATCACTTGCCTGCTCAACCTTAATACACAAGATGTCACAATAGCCATTGCTACCGCTGGCAGAGTCATTCTGCAACCTTGCCTGAAGTCCCAGGGTTGGAAAGGCACAAAAGATGAGACTATCTGGTCTCCTTATTGCTGAAGTCCACTGATGAGTTTGTGATCACCACGGGTAGCTGAAGCACTGTAAACAGTTGACTGGGTTGATACTATTGCTTTTGTACTTCTTGTAGTTTGGCCCCAGGTCCACCCTGCATCCAGCAACTAAAACCAGGTGTTGCCACCCACCCCTCCACTGCTGCTGGTATAGTGTTGTGATAACTGAGATGTATCACTGGTTCCTGGATGTACCCAGGAGCTATTCATGGTCACAGTTGATAAAAAGCTGCTAAAATGTTACGGATGAGGAAGGTAAATATAGGTTTTGGATATACCTCTTCTCAAAGAAAAGGAGATGGATTTGGATCTTGGTTTTATGTATATATGACACACAATATGGTGGGTTTTGGTTGGGTTTTTTTTGTTTGTTTGGGGTTTTTTTGTGTTTGGGTTTTTTTTGGTGTGTTTTTTGTTGTTTTGTTTCTAAGATGACAAATGTGGTTTAATGCCAATAGGGTTTGATTTCCATTCTAGCATTTTCTTTATTTTGTTACATTTTTATATCCATGCAGTATTAACATTTTGCAGAATCTGAGTCTCTCTTATTGTTGACATGTAGCCTTGAGGAAAAAAAAATCCTGTTGTTCAGTAGAAGCACAGATCCTTTGCAATGCACCTAGCATTTTTGTGTTCTGGCGCATGCTGTGGTATTACAGTTGATTACACTGTGGCTTATTCTATGAATTTGCACACTCTGCAGTGCACATAATGAAGAAAGGTATGGGATCCTATATAAGCATGGGATTAAGTGATTGAGTGGAGAGAAAGAAACATTACAAATAGCTCAGAGAGCTAAGAGAAAACATTTCAGTGTCGTAATGTGGTTTAAATCCTAACTTTGGTAAAAATATTAGTTAATTTCAAAATAAAAGCTATTATACTTCATTGTCCTAAATTTGTGTTCTGTACTGTATTTGAAACTTGGAGTACATTGTTGAGGATGTTATTTCATGACTGTACCTACATACTTTGTAGAGAGTGAAAAATTCTGAATGTATTTAGCTGGCTAATGAGATCTTAGCATGTTTGGAGGACAAGTCTTGTGAGGAGCAGCTGAGGGAACTGGAGCTGCTTAGCCTGGAGAAAAGGAGTCTGAGGAGAGAGCTTATAATTCTCTACAGCTACCTCAAAGGAGGTTGTAGCATGCAGGGTGTTGTTCTGTTCTCCCAAGCAGCAAGTGATGGGATGAGAGGAAATGGGTTTAAGTTGTGCCAGAGAAGGTTTAGATTGGATATCAGGAAAAAATTCTTCACAGAAAGTGTTGTCAGGCACTGGAACAGGCTGCCCAGGGAAGTGGTTGAGTCACCATTCCTGGAGGTGTTCTGTTTTTCTTTAGTAGAAAGGAGTTGGTGTTGAAGCTTATTAGTTTAATTCAAGGCAAATTCCACTGGATTTCACCATACTGAAGGTAAGGAGAGGGGCTATATCCCCTTTAATGAGTCTATCAAAGCTTACAAAACCTGAGTACAAAACCCTCCCATTTCATCAGCTTATTCAGCATATGAAAACCAGATGGAAGTCTGCATATTACACAATTAAATGTACTCTAGATCAGAAAGAAGCAATCACCAAAATCATTCAAAGCAACGATATGACAGAGTTCTTTTTCTTCCATTCATCTACGTTAAGGTCACAAAAGCCTCTACAGAGATAAGAGGATGTGGTTAGTGCCCTGAAAGGCTGACACACTAATTACAGACAGAACAAAGGGACTAAGGGATAAAGCACAAGCTTTGTGCTTGGGTGATGAGTCCAAGGCCACAAGGTTATTCAGCAGAGACATGGTCAACAAGGCTGTCCGTGTCCCCTGCCAACCTTAGGCTGATCCTAGTGCAGGAGAGGTTCTGCCTCTTTGGGGGTATAATTGTGAAGTGAGCATACCAAAATGGACTCTTTTGTCACAGGACACAGAAGAAGGTTTCAGAGGAAAAGTTCATTTTGCTGAACAGTGTTCCCATATTCTGAGATCATTGCCTATCTCTAAGTCATAACCAATCTGTCTCTCACACATACACAGATACATACATACTACATACTGATGTTCTACCTAACTGCCAGCTGTGCTTGTGTGGTTTATTTCCAGACAGCCTATCACTCTCAGTATAAATGCATATTTTTCAGGTAAAACACACTATAACATGAATGTTGAATTGGCAGCAGACGGAGGAGGTGGATAATACCATAAAACCCTTGTATTTTTCCTAATTACATTTTACATTATGAAACATAAAATGATTGCAGTTTCAGAATCTGAAAAATTTGAATGAGTTTTATCTTGAAAAAAAAACCAAAACAAACAAACAAAAAGACTGACATTCTTGCAAGTTTTTCTCCTCAAACTGTCTTTTTTCCAATTTTTGATATTGCATTATTTAAACTGCCAGGAAGAATGGTTATATTTTGTCCTGTAGCTAAGTTAAAATTTCTATCCAGGATACACCAGGCAGAGCAAATGTAGTTCAGTTTAATATGATGTTTCTTTCTCTTCCTCTAACATTATATTTGCCTCAGCAACATCCTGCAGCAATTAATTTCCATAATACTGTATGATAGTGGCCAACAGGTCTGTAAAAGTATTTTGATGCCTAAAGACATACATGGAATTAATGAAAACTACCAAGTTATCTAAGACCCAGTGCCATAAAAGCCACATTTGTCTGTCTCTGGGAAGCTAAATAATTTGAGAAATTTGACTTAGAAACAAAAAAAAGCAAAGAAAGTAAAGCTTGACACTCTCTGATTTCAGTCTTGAGCAGTGTTTGAGTTCACTAAAGAGAACACTCACAGAATCTTTAATCTCATAGTTTTTCTCCTGTTTATGGAGTATTTGATAACAAGCTTTCCTCCCGTTATTCTTTCTCTCACCTTTCTGTATCAAATGTCACAGCTTTTTCATCATCCATGCCTGTGCACCCCATGGCTCATGGGCACATTGAATTGCGTTAACTGAAATTCCATAGGCACTCAAACAAAAGCTTCTCAAATACCCACTGTGCTCCTGGTGTAGCTGTTAGCTGAGGTGATGTATGTGAGCAATTACTTAAATTCTTTCTTCCTTCACTGTTGTGAAGCCATATCTCCTATAGGAGAATCAGCCCCACAGAGAAAAACAGCACTTACTGTATCCATACATTACATATCACCTGTGGCAAAAGGTCTCAAAAACCCGTTTTCCAGGGCTTTTCTCCTTTTTGCTTCCTCCCAGCTCCCTCATCTTCTTCCCTTCACTGTCTTCCTATGGCAGAAGCAGCCGTTCTTTAACTTCTCACCTGTAAGTCAATAAAAATCCATTTTGGGTAACATTGTCAAGAATGTCTCAACTGACTCAGAATGTAAAACATGTTATTTACACCACTGTGCAGATAGAAAATTGGGCAAAAAGGAGAGACCAACAACTTGATTCTGTTGCCTTATGTGCTTGTCTCTTTGAGCTCTCTGAGCATAGCCCACCTCACTCTCAGCTGTCCTTGTGGAAAGGCACAGGTCTCCCACAGGATTTGAGACAAAGCAAACAGTCACATGAGATTGTTTCCAATAGTTCAGAACATCTCCAGGCAGCAGAACTTGATTGGATGGGGATAAGTGAATTGATCATCAGATGACCCTCCTCAGCTCTCATAACAAGTAGGTGTGAACCTCTGCTTCCCATGCCAATGTCTCAGTCATAAACCACTGGGCAAAACAGGAGCCCTGTCAAAAGGCTCTTTTTGAAGAGATGCTTTTTTTATTTGTGTCAGGTAGACAATGGAAATGTAATGACTCAACCATCTAGAGGGATGGGCTGGGGTAGAAAAGATTAGTAGTAGTCACCAAAGTTGTGTCATGAAAGTACATGAAGGAAAATAAGAGAACAAAGAGAAAATTAATAATTTATATATTTGAATAGAACAGGACCCAAGGGCAGCACAGCTCTTTCAGCAGTCCTGCATGTGTGTTCATGAACTATCTGTACCAAGAGACTGGCAAATAGTAAATATATTAAATCTCCAAAGGACTGAAGGTACCATAGACCTCACTGTGTTTCCTGGCCTACAGGCAACACATTTTCAAAATCAAAAGTGCTGTCCAATGCCAGCCCTGCCTGGCTGTAGACTCAGAATCCCATTAAATCTCTTTCACAGGGCTTTCCTGAATGTGGGTGTGGGTACTCCCATGTTTTGAACTTTTCTACCTGCAAACACCAAAACACCTACTACCACTCTGGAGGCAACTGGGATATCAATGACATTAGCACTGACACTCAAGAGCAGCAGGAAGATCTTCAGGGAGCAGGGTGAGGTTTTTGGAAGCGTATTAGGTCAAACACACTCTCTGTCATATCAGGGACATGGAGAAAATGTTTCTGTCATTAGATTCATCAATGGATAGTAATCAGTTTAGGGCTATATACTTATTTTGAAAAGGTTGTGCAATTATTTTGGAGAATAATTCTCCCCTCCAGAGGAAAAGTGCATCCAAAAATCACAAAGCAGCCCAAACACTATATGCCATTTTTCAAATTACCAAAGGAAAGGAATGAGAATGAAGAAAGATAGTAGACTGATCCTGTTATGCTATGGCTTCTTCCTAGTCTCTGTAGCTAGGGAAAATGTATTCTTATCAAAGAAGCACACTGTGCTACCAGTGCAAAATGTGGGTAACATTAGAGCACAGTTTCCCTAAGACAGTTTAATGCCCTGCCTCAGCCCCTTAACCTCTAGCAAGCTCTCTGATTTACACCACTGTTCCTTAATAAACACAGTATCAACACCGAGCTGACATGTTCTGTTGATCCTAATATCTGTGTGTTTCCATTCACAGCTGGCTTGGGTACTGCTGCCCAGCACTGCTTCTTGGTTGTAAATTCACCACAAGGACTTTTTGGTTGTGAGCACAACATACTCCTAAGCTAAGATCACTGCTTCCAGAGAAAGAGCAAAAAATTGTGCCAAAAATGGATATGTGGAATATCACTCAGGGATCTCTACTTCCCTGACACTAAGATATAAACACTGGAGACTTTTAAAACAAGTAGTTTTGGAGGAGGCAGACTGAGCTCCTGAGAGGTAAAGTGAGCTGATAGAAAGCATGATATTCTACAGAGATGAGCTTTATAGAAGAGTGTAGAGAAGTAAAAGGTTCTGGAAAATAAAAACCCTGAGATAATTCTAATTGTGAACCTGGTGATTCTCTTCAACATTTAAAAAAAGTGGACAGAGAAAGATACTAAATTCCCTTTTCCTTACATCTAAGGTAACACATTTTGCACAGCACTCACAAAATTTTGCTTTCTCAGTCAATATAGAGTTAAGCACTCCCAAGTGGGTGAAAATGAGATGGAGTACCACAAGTGATGGGAAAAAAAATACATCTGGCACTGTTTCAAGCTGAGAAGCAGCACATAATTAGGTACTGAAAAGTGTTCAACTATGGCTTGCTAATTTTCTGATTAATTAAATATGACATACATTAATATTATCTGTACATTTAGCATGCAGTTAGATTTTGATCTTGGCTACAGGGTTTCCCACACCTGTACCATTGTCTTTTATTTTCTTTTACTCCCCTCTGGCTGCCTGCACTGATAACTGGTAAATCTAGAGATGAAGAAAAGCTGAAAAGATCCAGGTAATTCTTTACCATCCTGCCTGCAGCCCTTACAATATTTTGTCTCAAAATCCACAGAGGTGGCTTTCCTTTCTACTGCTTACTAAACTAGGAGCAAAGGCCCGTATTCTTTTATAAAAATGGACAATCAAAAATGTGCTCTCTGGGTATTTTGCCTGAGTCCTCATGCATCTGTTCCCCATTTTTGTATGTATCTTTATCGCTATAGCTCTGTTCTGATTTTACCAGTGACTGTCACAAATTCTAGCCACCTGGCACCTGTTTTCTTCCTTAGTTTCAACTTGGGTCACTTTACACAGCATAATCTGCATGTATCTGGGGGAGGCTGTTGCCTGTGGGTGACTGGGAGGACAAGACTGTAACTCAGGAGGAGAAAATCTTGCAGTTGTTTGAAGGATGGAAGGGCAGGCCTTTATTCTGCATCAAAGAGGGTGGCTTTGAATGGAAACTCAACTTCTCATTTTAAATATTCCTTTGAACTGTGGAATGACACGCATAGCCTGTTCCTAAGAATAGCATCCTTTTCTATTTTCTTTTTTAGTTCTGAAGAAATCTATTTCTGCCCAAGCATGGTATCTCCTTCACTTTTGGCACAGAAAATTATTTATATCAGAAATTCAGATTCAGGAAAGAAAAGATGGAATTGATCTAATTGAAATGCATTCCCAGATGAATACCTCTACTGACTTATTTTACCTCCTTCATTTCAGCTCTGTGTTAAAGGTAATGTTCTCATTGTCTCTGCTTACTGCTCTTTGGTTCACACTGCAATATGGTCTCACAGCACACAAACAGGATGACTTTTGGAGGGAACTAACCTGGAAGAGACATCCTGAACTGTACCCAAAGGGCTCCAGCCATGAATAGACTTCAGTTTGGAGTAGCAGGCTGGAAGTTGTCTGAAGGAGCCCCCTTCTCAAATGTATGTAAGGTGGACAGCTGGGCTACAGCTCCCACTGCTTCTCTCTGCTATCCTGCTTCCATGGTCTGTACTGCTTGCTCTTGTATGCATAGACAGTGGGACCCCCAATTCTTACAACTTTTTAACATATTCCTAACATCACAAGCTCAATATAATATCTAAGGGTTTTGCATTAGTTTGTGGAATTGGATTCAATTTGCAAGAAGTCACGCATAGCCTGTAGCAAGACAAGAAAAATTTCTGACCACAGAAGAAAGATACTGAAAATGGTCTGGCTAGAAAAGTTACCAGTGGAAATTACTAGATCAATATGCTAGTACCAATGAAATCCAGATATGATAACAGCATTTAAATGCTTTAAGCATGTTCATATTATTACCAAATTGGCCAGCCTTTGTGGTATCTGTGTGTACTGAATGACCACATGGTCAAAATCTTGAAACTACAGGGCATAATAAATTATCATCCCCTTCAAGAACATCTATGTGTAAGTGACGCCTATTTTTTCTCATCACTCTGGTATATTTTAAGAAAATATGATGGTAAATTGAAAATAGATATTTTTTCCATATGGCTTGGAACAAAGTTTTGGATAAACAGAAGACTGAACAGTCTGGAAACAACAGATGGCAGTGTTTTAAAGATGAAGAGATGAAAGCCTGGATAACCAATGCCGAATGTCAGTAGTAACATATGATGGAGGCACTTACATCTGGGAATATAATTCTACCATAATTCTCCAGGATGGACATGTGGGTAAAATAGAGACTATTTTTTTAAATGAAATCTACCTGTTGTATTCCAATACAATTCCAATCTCCTTGATTTTGATTTCAATAGTGTCACTTATGGCTATAAATAATGTTCCCAGATCAATTAGGAGATGTAGAAGACTTTATACTACCAGTGCAAAGTCTTCATCTGTTCCTATTATCTACTTGCATAAAATCCTGGGAGAAAGACTCAAAAGAGGACAAGAATGGGAAATGCAAAAGGAACATAAAAAGGTTAAAATGCATGTCGTAACTACGGTATGTAATGAGTAAATAAATAACCTACACCATCCTTTTACATGTACCACAATTGGACATTTGTCCACAACTAGTTAACACAATATAATACATTTACCATGCATTTAGCTGTGATTATAAAGCCTATTTCTTTGACTCATTGAGATGAGTGTAGCTTCATTTGAGTAACACCATACATGTCAAAGGGAGATTTGGTTCCAATTTTTACAGCAAGTTACGCTAATATTGAAAGGAGAGCCCAAGCCAGCTTAAGGGCTGGCTCCCTTGCTATAATGCTCAACACCATTTCAGAATGATTTTTGTGGGATAGGTAACATTTTACAGACAAACCTCTAAGGCAGAGAAGGAAACAATCCCTCTTTTATATTTATCTCTGATAATTTGTATTCACTTTTGGAGATGGGAGAAATGGAGGGAAAAACAAACAAACAACAAACAAATGAAACAACCAACCAACCAAAAAAACAGAAACAGTCAAACTCAAGGATCTGAGATAAAGACAAAAAAGTAATTTATTTTAAGCTTTCTTACTCACATTTACATGGTAGACTTCTTTGACTGGCCTCAGCTTAAAGATATGAGTTATGCTACACTTTCTATCAAGAATATCAAAGTATTAGTGTATACTAAGTATACATGCATAGAAATGGTAGCTTGAGATATCGACCTAAGTCCTCTAAGGGCACATCAAGAGGAGAGAGGAGGGAAAAATAACATTTCCATTTGCACTCAAACTTCTATGTGTAGAGCCTACAACAGGACAATACTGTCATGCTTACAACAAAGGCAATGTTGAAAATCAGATATTGGATTTGCTTGTACGTAGAGGTCAGTCGTCTTCAGGCAAGAGCCCAGTCAACAAGCAGTCCTGTCCCCAAAGTGCCATGTATGACACCTCTGGCAGTCCATCTGCAAATGTGCAGTTCTGCTGGTGCAGATAATATCCTTCAACTCCTCAGATGCACTAACCTCGACATTCTGGGGATAACACACAGCAGATGTGCAAAGGTGAAGGAAAAAAAAAAGAAAATCTGTGCCTTTTTGTGCTTTCTTCATCTTAGTAATGTGGGATAGCTCCGTTTCTGCCTCAGCTGAGAAGGGCTGGACAGAATATATCCTTCTGAGCCTCCTCTTTCCAGGCAGAGGCAGAAACAAAGCTATCAAGCATTATTACTATTTCTATTCTTATTTTATAATTTAGGCTTCACCTTCAGTTTCGAGACACAATTCATTCCTCTGTCTCTATACACAGACTGTTAAAATACAGTCCATCACTCTCATAGCTGGATGCTTGAGTCACAGCAGGAGATCTGTTCTCACTCTTATTTTAAGTACAGAATAACTTTTTTGACAATGTGCGAGTTAGTGCAGTTATAGCTTTATGCAATAGTCATATGTTTATCATTAATATATTTCAATGTTCACATTAAGAGAATTTTTTTCTCTAATAGAGCTAAAATTTTTAAGATGTTCTAACTGTTTTTTTGTGGATTTTTTTTTGTTTGGTTGGGGTTTTTTATTAGCTTTCTTGGATTTCTTTTATATTTAACAGTATTATTTTTTTTAATTTCCTGAACTTGAAATGCATGGCTTTCTTGTTCATTACAGTGTTTTTATAACACCTTTTGTTCATGTGTTGCTGGTATAGGCTCCTAAACTTCAACCCAGCATCATGTCGCTTTGTGTCTGGGAATCATACAAATCATGGATATGCACAAGTATATGCTAAAAAAAAAAATACTTCCTGAATAGTAGTGTTAGAAAATTCAGTAAGAGTACAGATTTACAGATAGCAGCAAACTGTACTGAAGTAGAAGTTTTGTATTTTAATGAAAACCTGTGTCCATGCATAATGTTGTGTTGTAGCCTGTTATGCATTTAGTTGTTCACTGAGTGACACACGGCCACTTTGCACATTTATATCTCATCTTCACTTTGTGTTTTGTTTTATCTCATTTATAGAGCTGGAGTTGTTCAGTTGGGTAACTGAAGTTACCCCGGGTTTATACAGAAAGGCAGCGGGAACAGATCAGGAGTGTGTCCTAGCAGTGACAGGGATCATGGGATCTGGATTTTCTTATCGGATTTTTGAGTGTGAGTCTCCTCTCACCTCCGCTTTGTTTATGCAGCTGATTTATGCCAGCGTCTGGGAAACGAGAACAGGCAGTCACTAAAACGGGGTGTCTGGTCTTCATAGTCATGATGCTATACTGAGAAACCATGCACTGCCTTCAGCATATGCATGTTTTAAGCCATTTAGTAGCTATTGGAATGAAACCCCTTAGGCTTCAGGCAAACCTTGTTAGCAGCATCGTAAGGGCAGGGGATCCTCTGGGATGCCTGGGTTGCTTGAAGAGTAAAATTATGACAAACAGATTTCCACAGGATCAGATTATAGATGTTAATTGCATCTCTCTTTAAAATAAAGAGAAAAATCCTCCAGCAAATGCAGTCTTGACAGTGGAGCTGAAGCATCTAAAAATTTTGCCTGGAATCAAAAAGTCTTTTCCTCTTTCAAACAGGCGAAATCAGCTGTGAGCCCCTTGGAGCCAAAGGAGTTACATACGCAACAAAGAAAGGTAATTGTAAGATAAGGCAGGCCCCAAACATCAGGATTTGCAAGGTATTACTGCTCAAATGACATTCAGGCTTTGCGTTAGCATCAACCGTATCTCCTTTTATCCACTAATTGTGTAATTCATTCAAAAGAGCAACCAGATTGGTTTCATCTGTTACATGTTGTATGGGCCAAACCCCAGGAAAATATTTCCCTTGGCTCATCCCAAGGAAAACATTCACACACACTGTTTATTTTGATATTCTCAAATACTACTTTTATCTTATGTTTTAGCTAGATATTCCTTTAAACTTGTTCTTCTGATGCCTTGTCCCTTTGGTATCTCTTAATTAGACCTGGTGACTAATTCAGAAGGAATTATTTATTTAACAAATCCCTCTCTTTCCATTCACAAAGCATCACAAGCAAAACACTTTTTTTCTAAGTTGGTATTAATTAAAAATTATTTACAGATGTTCAGACTAGAATTCTTGTTCAGTAGCTCTCTCCTTGTGCTTCTTTGAGATCTGTCATCACTGCTCTGTTAGCATGTCCTCTGCAAAACAGTGATGCCCAAATAACTGACATGGGTGACTATGCGACAATTTGGAATGGGAAATGTTTATGTCTAGACATAGACTCTTCTACAAATATAAACTAATTAATAGTATCAGGGATCTCTCTGTTCTTCACTCAGATCTCTTGCTCACTTTTATGCTTTTCCACTTCAGACAGAAGACATGGTCCTGTACAGCCTGGAAAGGTCTCCATGCTGTTGTTTGTCCTTGCAGTGGCAACCACCGTCTGTGAAATGCTTTGTGAGCACATTCTCATGTCACAACTGGCTCTCTTCCTTCCCTGATACACTGGATCTCATCACTCAGATGTCTTCTACTTTTATCAAAGGCAAAGGCAGAGGGGAAGAAAGTGAGAGAGCTGTGTCCACACTCCTCATGTTGTCCTGTATATGAATATGCATGAGTCCATATCTGCATATGCACCTAGGGGAGTGTGGGTTGGTATGTGGGAACATCCCTATACCATTCTGTTGACTTTCTTGGACACTCAGCTCCAGATGCAGCTGGAGGGGAGAACTGATCTCTCAGCTCTCACTGTGCTTGTGGCAGATACGTGCTGGAGCAACACATCAGACCTTGAAGACACACCTGAGTGAAGGGTTGTTTTGTAGGAGACAAGGGAGTCATTGACTTCTCCAAGGGTTTTAAACGTCATGAGGGAAGAAATTGGTAGAAAAGCGGACTTTTTTTTATTAAAAAGAAGATAAAATAGGAAGCCATACAAACCTGCTGGGGTTACCTGCAGCAGAAAGAACCACTGCTGTCTGGAACGCACTACAGGCACAGACCCTCCTGTGCTGGAACTGATGCAAGCCTAACTTCACAATACATATATCAATGTGTCCATGCGGTCACAAATCACAACAAAGAACCTGAAGCTGAGGCAGCCCCAGAAACATGTAGCTGAAAATGAGATGACAAAAGGTCTCCCACAGCACTCCTGACACCCTTATGGGTTTGCTGCTGGCCCTGGGATGGAAGCCCCAGCACAGGAACCACATTTCTACTGCTCACATGCTTCACCTGAATTACTGGTCTCAGCCCAGCCAGCCATGGTTTCAAGGCAGCCTTATATCAAGCACCAGCACCAGCATGTCTTCGCATTCAGGTTCTCCCATCTGACAAGCACAGGCAGACAAAAAGTGTCCATCAAAAATGCCTTTTAAAAAGGAGGCAGTTTCAAAAGAGTTTAGCATCTTTGCAATATTTTTCTTGTTGTGTTTGTTGTTTTTTTTTTCTCTAGTTGATTTTTTTTAAGGAACTTAACTACAATTCTTATATAGTTTTCAGAATAGATTTTTCAGCTCAATTTTGGCAAAAACAATCAGGAAGCTGCAGAGAGCTGAATCTGGAAAGTGAGGTCAAGCTGACCACTTCTGTCAAAAGACATCTGTGGAAATTGCATGGAAAATACCTGCCAGCAGGGATGATCACACAGAGCTTGAAGATGACCACGCAGGGTTGACTCAGTTTCAGAAGTTAGGGAAGACTCAAGAAGAAGAGGGGCTGACTTCCCCTGAGCCTAGAAGAGGAAGGAGATCCTCCTTCTTACTGTAAGCAGGCAAAGAAGCTGTGCTCACAGATGTTCCCTTTTCCCTTAAGCTGGGTGTCACACGCTTCCTGGGCTGGTGACAGGACACAGGCCTCGCGGATGTTGCTGGCGGGCTGCCGGAGGCTTCTGTGATAAATAGGTCCTGTTAAAAAGAAAAAAAAAACACTGATTCAAGTGAGAGCTCTTTGCATTCAATTTCACCAAAACAAATGGTTGGCTTTTTTTTGTCGTTGTTGTTGGGAGTTTTTTGTTTGTTTGTTTTCTAGAAGGTGTTAACTTTAGGAAAGCAAAACAAAAGAGAACAGTAATTTCATCCCAAATGAAGAGCTTGCTGTTATTTTGGCTCCCAAGATGCCGCAGTGCCTCCCAGGAGCTGGAGCTCCACTCCTTGTGCCTGTGCGGGGCCTCTGGCCACATTTCCTGCACCATATGATGCTCACTGTGATGCACGACCCATTTGTAAACAAGGTAATATACAGTACATATGGACTCAGAAGAGAGAAAGTGGAAAATAAGAGGCTGAAGATCGTATGGGATATGTAAAGCTTGTCTCATGTGATACTTTTTCACAGCATTAGCTTTTGTTGAAGGATTAAGCTGTCCTAATCTCCACTAAAGCCAAGAGAATAACAAGCTAGTTATATTATACATATATATATATATATATATATATATATATTTAGGTTGCAGAAAATCCCAAGTGGCTATTTTTCCAAGGAAAAACTTCTGTCAGTGTCATTTATGTTGAGAGTTTCTGACTGAACTTGGATCCATGGAGTAGCTTTGAAAATGTTTTTTCCTCTGATGGTCTGAGGCATGTTTTATGAACATATGCATCTCACATCCTGCCTCATGAACATGTCCACCTCGTTTGAGTACCCTAGGTATGTGTCATATTTTTCCTTCTGCTTTCTTGCTCCATCTGCTGGAACCAGTTCTACATGGCAATTGAATGGACAAAACATCTGTACATTTACTTGCTAAAAACCAACCAACCAAACTAAAAAAAAAAAAAAACAAAAAAAAAAAAAACAAAAAAACAAAAAACACACAAGCAAACAAACAAACAAACAAACTCTTAATACAATGTTGTCTTTACAGTTGCTTCATTTTAGTTTTATAAGGAAGTGCACACTTTGTAAACTAAATCTCCCCCTTTTCCAGGCTCTTAATCAGAGTCCTGACAGTAAGACTCTTCTAGATGTAAATGTCCTCATAAGTTCACATTCTTACTGACTTTCAGTGTTTCCAAACTTGTATGAAAGTACATTGTTGCTTCTCAAAGGATTACATGTAATAAAACGAGTAAAAACCCTCTCCCAGCATCAATAGAAGGATGTAATGTGTAATTAGCTGTCTAAATTGTATCATTCATACATAACTGACTTTTAAAAAAATAATAATCTTTTTAAAGCTTCAGAACAGATGGAAAAGACGCTGAAACTCTAGATGACAGAGGAAATTTTACACCACACCTGTAAGATTCAAGTTAACTTTATTGTCAGCTTTGTTTATCCCTTTTTAAAAGAAGTGGCTACTGGAGGAGTTTACAGAAAATAATCCTCTCAAGAACTGGCTTGTTAGGAAAGGGCTAACTTTCTGCTTAAGTGCTGGGTAGAAAATGTTAGAAGTTCTATCTGTATTTGTGCAGTTAAAATCTTCACAGATTTTTGCCTGAATTTCTTCTGTCTTTTGTGCATAATATTCAACGTAGACTCAGGAATCACTCAAGAAACAGACTTTACCTTGTGGGTCAGATTCAGGTAAGGCTGTGATTTCTTCCTGTAATTTCCCTTGAGGCAGAGAACAGTCTGTGCTCCTGTCTATGAATTTCAAGTGAAAATATTCAAACTTGTGAAATACCAGTATTTTTGTCAAGGTCCATCTAACATTATCATTAATAGTCAATGAAAGAATGACAAATTATGCTGAGTGGACCAGGATGTTTTATGCAGTAAAATTTAGAATTACTGACACTAGTGAGTCTTTTCCTCTGGTACTGTTATCATAGTTGGAGCTCCAGCAAAGGATGTGGCTATGGACTGAAACATGATATTGGTGAGTTCTCAGATGCGTATGTCTACCAACAAACAGTGTGCAGAGACCTTTAACTGAACACGAACAGAGTTATTCTCACAGCTTCATGGGGCTGTTCTCCTATTCCCCTCGTTCTACCTCCCTAACTAGCTTGTTTCTGGTTTTAACGGCATGGCTTTAATTCTCAGAACATTCTTTCCCAAAAATGTGGGGTTCAGCTAGAGGACTGAAATAGCCTTTCCAAGTTGATGGATCACATTGTTTCCCTGTTTATTTTCTTCCTGAACTTATTAATATCAAACACTGTAGAATGGAATAACAGGTACACTGTCACCAGAAGTTGTATATCTTGTATGAACTACATAGATTCAACTAGATTATCAATCATTATTCTTAGATTCCTACTTATGCTATTTATAGGAGCATCATGTACTACCTCCTCTTTTGTCAGAATTCCATAGATAAAATTATTCTTCATTTAGTTCCTCATATATTTAAATTCAAGGATCAAAATTTTCAAAAGTGAATCATAGTTGTGTCTGCCTTAAATCCATGCCACATGAAAGCACAGAGTAATAACTTTTTGGAAAATCAAGTTTACTAAAGCCAGCCCTAAAAAGACATCAGTATGAATGTAGACAAAATTCCTAGTCAGTTTTTTCCCATCTCAGGAAAATGTAGGGTCAAATCCCAAACTGCTAACTGCCCACATTTTCCATAGCATTGACATAGTCAGACTCATTGAAGACCATAGCCATGGAAGAGTTTGCTGTGCATAAACATTTTTTCACTGCTGTCACATTTCTCTGTCTAACTGGTTGAAAGCTGTATGCAAAGTTGCCTAAAAGAAACACTCTCTGATCAAGGGGATACTGAAACCAGAATAAAGACTTCCACTGATTCCAGTGAAGTTTGAATTTCAGGTTCTTGTCTCAGGTGGCCACATTAGAGACAGACATAATATATTCTTGCAATAGTAAAAATTTTACTTATTAAGATTTTATCTGTAGAACTAGGGCATCAGTGGGAACAGCTTAGAAAACTCTGTACATGTGAGCAGAAGAGTTGTTTTTAATGACTTTCTTAAGAATCAGGAAAAGTAAAGCTGCAAGATTGTATTGACAAGCCGAGTGAAAATACACATAAATGAAAATATTTCATTACATCATTATGTATGAATGAAGTGTATTATCAGGCTGTCTCAGGAGTTGTTATGGAATCTGACTAATTTTAGCAATTCTGTCGGTGGTGCAAAAGAGGCAGTAAGGCAGCTTGTTAATTAATGCAGTGATTAATAATTTAATAGCCAATTAATAATTGAGTACATTTGCAGATGATGGGTAAAGGACAAGAACTGTGGGGAATATTCAGAGTTTGGCTAGTACTGAGGGAATTAGGAAGGGTTGAAACACATTTAGAAAATAACCAAAGCAGAATCTTCCTCGAAAAATTTACACATAGAGCATACAGAATCTATACTCATTTTATTGCTAAAAATATTCTTCAAGTTCTGTTGTCTGTGGGCCTTTCAGATGAACCATATGCTGATGCTTACCTTTACAAGGTAAGAACTGGG
The DNA here is from genome assembly GCF_036013475.1 of Columba livia. NCBI lineage: Eukaryota > Metazoa > Chordata > Aves > Columbiformes > Columbidae > Columba > Columba livia. The sequence goes on along the minus strand of NC_088602.1, from coordinate 142,976,541 downwards.
AGTTCAGGTGTACATCCTCCTCCTATCTCCATACCTTTAAGTGCAATAAAGGCACTTTCTATTTGTTTATCTGAAAATCTCATGTTACTGGACACGAGATGTCTTAGCCAGTATATGGTGTAGAGGAATTTACCTACAAGGATAAGTCAAAAACAAAACTGGTTTATATTTTCTTCTCAAAAGCAAAAGAATTAGACCAGATGGGGAAGAGGAAGACCATCTGTGCCTAATTAAAGGGTGAGACTGCATAACAGCAACAGATGTTATATTATTGTAGTCAGAAGAGTTTATTGCTAACAGTGGTAAATATTGTGCATGTTGAGTTGTATATTTCCAAGCAATAATTTAACAGACATACTTCCACATAGGCTACCCTTTTCTTCCTGGACTATGTTTCATTAGTTTTGAGTGTCATGAAAGGTCAAGTTGCAGAAGAGGTCTCAATAGCAGTATTTTCTACACACTGAGAACCTGAGGACTGAAAAACCAATAATACTCATCACAAAAAAGGCATCTAGTACTGATGATTAAAAAAAAAAGGGCAAGTCTATGTGAAGAAGACATGACAAGCAGTTTCACTCAGCTCCTAAAAGACTTCTTTAAAACTAGAGATAAGCACAGTGAGAGGGTACATCGGGCTGTGTGGATCGGATGGATTCTGTAATTCATGGCATTTAAGCATAGTATGACTTAGGAACAGGGACTCCCTTCAATCTGGGCCAATTTCTTCTACTGAATAACTCCTGAAAGCTGCTTGAAACTATCTTGCACCAACAGCCCAAAGGAGAAGCTGTGGTAAATGAAGAAGCAAACTCCTTCAGCTGCCGTGAGCTTCTACTGACCACATAGAGCTGGACACACTTTTCCATTGCCTGGTAATTACAAGGTCACATCTGATTATATCTGTTTTAACGCTTTACACAAGCCTCGTTCCTCCCTTTTGTTACTTCATATTCACACTGTTCTGATTAGATGTGCAATTTTATACATTCCTATTAATGCGACTCCACGTGAAGCCTGAAGTGTGGATTTGATGGTTTATGACTGGGTGTATTAACTACTCACACACAAAGGCATGTGGAGTTTCACTTGTTTGCTCATTTCCTTTAATTGGGGTTTTCTCTTAATTTATAGTTGAAAAAGTTTAAAGAGCCATGAAATTGTGAACTAAATGTGCAGAAACATCTATGTAACTTCTTCTCTTATTTTTGTTCCTTTCGTTGCAGAGATTTTTAGCTCGTTTTCATTACTAAAGCAAAGAATGACTATAGCTCACAGGTTTTATTACCTTTGTGTTTCTACTTGAAGCCCTGTACTCCTCTTCCCTAGAGAGATCTTTCCATGCACGTCTCTTGAAACAGTCATTCTCTGCTTCTGAGACACAAGTTACGGTAAGGGGGTGCTTTGTGGGTAGACTTACAAGTATCATGCTGTTAAAAAGGGATCAGATAAAGTCTTGCTTTGTCCAAAAGAGATAAGTTAGAAACTGGGAATGAATGAATGCCCAATCAGTGATCTACAATTACAGGAGCTGATGGGAAGCACTGTCAGGAGAATCCAGAGGTTGCCATAGAAATGTAACAAAGGATGCAATCCTCGGGGACTGCACCTGAGTCAAGTACCAAACATGCAGGAATTCTCAGTGAATGAAACTTTCAAGTTTAAAAGAAAAATAGAAGCCATATCACAGATAAAGATAATTGAGATGTCTGTCCTGTTTGTGATATCATGGTAGATCCCATCTGGACGTCAGCCGTGATTGTTGTTATGCCGCTTTCCCAGCCTTGTTTGGGTGAAATGTATAAACCTCAGGAGAACCTTCAGAGCATCGGTGTATGTCTGCTGCCTTCTCTAGTTCCTTTTGCTAGGAAATCTAGAAACACATTATCATTTTTGGACCATAGCAAGCATTTCAGCTGCTTGTTATGGAAATTCTGTGTAACAACAGCCTAATTTATTCAACTTTGGGATAGCATTTTTCTGACTCTTTTTGAGTGACTCACAGTTTTTAAAAAGACAAGAGGGTATTTCCTGGGAGAGGGAGGGTGCAAAAAATGGTTTAAGAAGGACCTTAACTCTGAATATCCTTCATCAAACAAGTCACATCAAAAAGCTTACAAGTGCTACGCAACTTGTAAGCCTCTTTCTAAACCTGTTTCTGTATGCACTCCCACATATCTGGGAAAAGGAAGGAAGAATTATGATAATCTAAAGGTCTGGCAAGGTTGATATTTCTACTGTTTGGAAACAATGTTTTTCCTCATCAGAGGCATTTTGAAGTGAAAAAAATTGATTGTGTTTCAATCAACTAGAGTTCTAAACAATGAACATAAGCAGTTCCAAACTCGCAAATCCACCACCAGAATACCTTCTAGTGTAAACGAGGGAACAGATGTCATTAATATTTACTTACTTAATATATTAGACCACGCAATACCCAACAGGGCTTGTTGGTCTTTTGAAATTGAAATGAGACAATTTGTTTTTGAGGATTTACAGTACCCTAATTTAAATATTAACCTCAAAGGGGGTAAACCAACTTTTATGTCTATGCCCTGTCACAGATTTCCATCAGGGAGCCAAATTCTTAAAAATTATACTCGTTCAGGCACCTAGCAAAATTAAAACAAAATAAAACAAGCATGATCAAATAGGAATCTTGCAGTCACTAGTTCTTTCAGAGATCTAAATATCTTAAGCTCTCTGACTGGGAAAGTTAGATTCTGATCTTCTGCAACCTAAAGCCCAAGAGCATAATCTGAAATGCAGCAGGGCTCCCACTACAGTGCAGGAAAGGAGACAGGCATCCTCTGAGTGCATTCATCTGCCCATCGCAGACATCTTTCTCCAAATGGGATGAGTAAGCTGTCGGTGCCTTTCTCTCTCTGGTGACTGCAGAGGGAAACTACCTAAATTTTAACAGCTTATTTAGTTCATACAAATCTCATCATAGCTGAGCCTCCCCAAGATGCAATAGCATAACTTTCAGGACTGGCAAGAATGTAGTTCACGTGATCACAAGTGACTGTGAGGTATTTATACCAAGAATAAGCTTAAACTGCATTTAAGGAGAGGACTATTTTCCCATAAGTTTTCTATCTATCTCAATCAATTACAAACACCACATATATACAGTCAATAGTTTATACACAGTACATTATAGCAGGAGCTCTTCAAATAGCTTGTATCAGATAATGTATATCTAAATGGAAGAAACATTGTAATACTACACTGGGCCTCATTAGCCTGGAGAAAAGGAGGCTGAGGGGAGACCTTATTGCTGCCTACAACTACCTGAAAGGAGCTTGTAGAATGGAGGGTGCTGGTCTCTTCTCCTAAGTAGCAGGTGATAGGACAAGAGGAAATGAATGGCCTCAAGTTGCACTAGGAAAGGTTTAGATTGGATATTAGGAAAAAATTATTCACAGAAAGGGTTGTCAGGCATTGGAACAGGCTGTCCAGGGAAGTGGTGGAGTCATCATCTCCGGAGGCGTTTAAAAGATGTTTAGATGAGGTTCTTAGGGACATGGTTAATGCTAAAGTTAGGTGATTATTTGACTTGGTGATCCTGAGGGTCTCTTCCAACCAAAATGATTCTATGATTCTATATTTTTGCACATTTACAAGCTGTATTTGTAATCTTGAGAGTATATAGACAAACTGAGATTTGGGCAATATCCCTAGCAATTAAAAAAAACACAGTTTCAGAAGAGGGATGAACTCTCTCTGAATTCATTTAAAATTCTGCAAATGAGTTTTGACAGAGCAAAAAGAAGGAAACATTTGGTGAGGTCAGACTTTTTTTCAACAAAGTTAAATATTTGCAATTTTATTCAAGTTGACATTGTAATTTCAAATTCGATCTGTTATATATAGGGGATAAATAATCCTAAATTAGATTTTAAAAATGAAACTCCAAAATGAGATTTTTAATTCTAGCCTGCCCTGAAACAGTTCTCTCATTTTCATTTTCTTTAGTTTAGGCAATGAAAAAAAGAAAAAAAAAAAAACAAACACCCCCCCCTCCAAAAAAAAAAAAAAAAAAAGAAGGAACCCAACCAACCAAAACAAACAAACAAAAAATAAAAATCCAAAATTCTTTTTACATCTCTCATTAAAGCACCAAAAGTTCTTATAGAAAAAAATCTTTCCACCAAAGAGAACAATGAAGTTATTAGGCTTCAGAAATATATAAAATACCATTATAATGTTAAAGAACAATCATACAGTACACAATGCCTGAAACTGAAGCACTTCTTCTTTCTGTTTGTGTTTTTGATGGCTTTGAAAGCATTTTTGAGAAGACAAAATAAGAAGAAAATCTTATTTCCAGACTCTGAATTTCAAGTCAAGTTAGAGGCAGAATCTACAGTAAAAGAAACAGATTTTTAAACAAATATTTATTTTCATTTGTAGCAGAAAAATGTTATTCATTAAGTGCTTATAGATGAAAGCTTGCTTAGTGTATGTATTTATCTTCCCATGACATGTAGTTCTGCAAAATATTTTAGTTTACAGTAAATGCACAACAGCGACAACTTTTGTTACTTTACACACAATGTACATGAAAATGCCACGTGATTTACAAGACTTGCTTCCACTCTCACTCGTCAGCTTCACACTGGTTTTGGTTTAGTCATGTGATTCCTCTTGATACTGGCTGAATTCCCAGCCTAAGTGAAAGGAGAATCAAACATGCAGGGTTTTTTTTGTGGTTGTTTGGGACAATGAATAACCATGAGCTCCCCTGGTTCTAGCAGCTTTATTTCATTCTGATGCATACGTTGGTGGGCTCTCTGTCCATTACCAAATGCATTCAAGCTCCTGCTAAGCAAAACACTGCAAATCTGTAGATGAAAGTGCTCAGCAAATTTCATTCCTTTTGTTCCCACAGCTCTGTGCCCTTAACAACAGCTCTACATGCTCTACAGAGACAGCACCAAGTGACAATGCACATCAGGAAGGCACAATGACTCTTGAGACTCTAATTGTTTATAAACCATCCTCTGGCAGCTACAAGCTGTGAGACAATGTGTTGTGTGCACTTTGTCATGGTCAGTCACATCTGCCAAAAGATAGATACTAGAGCATGGGTGTCCATTCTATCTCCCATGCCCCACAGGGTGTCTTCAAGACAAGGGATGGCTGCGATCCTACCACTGAGCCTGAACAAGTGAGGAATATTCCCGTATGCCTACCCAACTCACGTGCATCACCACAAAGACCAGCTACAGCTATAATGTAGCCCTTTATCTTGCCTTGAGAAAGTCTGAAAATGCTGCAGTTCAGATAGCATATAAAATGTAACAGAGATCCTTGCATATAGAGTTTTTAAGGATTCAAAAGAACCCTCCTTTTTGCTCCCCGTCTCTTCTTTGAGTGTCTCTCCCTCTCGGTCCAGGTTCAGAATCACATCACACAGTAAACAGGTATTATGGAGATAAGCAAATATGTTACCTCTCTCTAAGGACTCACACTTCTGTGTGCTGTGACCTAGAGGAGGTAAAGCTGCCTTTCTGACTTCGGTTAAACTGACAGAAGCTGGCAGCCCGGATCCTTTCGCCTTTAGTCCCACTTTTGTGTTTCCCCTTGTCACGTGCGATAAAGCTTTCAATCAGCTTCAGTTTTTCATGCTCTTCCTTTAGGAAGAAGTCAACAAGTACACTCTTCTCCTTTTTGATCTGTTCACTGATGTCCTTGGGGATGTCAGGAATCATCCAGTCAACCAGAACACTGAGGAACATCACCAAGTTCTGCAAACACAGCAACAGACAGGAAACAAGTACAAAAAATCCAAAACACTTACACTAGAGCAAAACTAAACTTTTGTTATAGCTGTGAGGCAGGTATCAAACACATTTTGCTGACAGCATGTAGTATTAAGCAGCTGAATAAGGTCTTAGTTCAAGAAAGAGCTCACACTTGTGCACAGCTCAGCCCCAGTGGAGCAGCTGAATTAAACACATGCTTCAATTAGGTTTGAAATGGGAAAGGACTTGGATTCATCAGGTGATTCACAGTCTAAGTAGCTAAAACAACCTTATTCTTTACAGGTGTCTAAAGGTTCTCAGTTTTCAACATAAAATTCATTAAGATTGAATCCAGAATTTGTTACTATAAGTGCAATGTCAGTGAAAACATCCTCCAACACAGTCATACTCATGTGTTTCCAATGTGGCCTGAGTAGACAGCAGACAACTTTCATGGTCAGCCTGTCCTGAAATCCTTCAGTCTGCTGACAAGCAGGATTTTTTACACTACTGCAGCATGCAAGCCACAACCCTGATCCTCAGGTGTCAAGGTCATTACAGGTGATACTCATAACACAGAGGCAGGAAGCAGATTGGGCAAAAAGTTTTACTTGTTTGTGAAATTAATAGATAATTTATTCTTTGGAGTTTATATTATCATGATAATGCTTTGAAAACTGCTGTGTTGTGCAATGCCTCCAAATGTGTGAGCACATTTACTGAGAAGACTACTAGCATGAAGCCTCTGTTCTATCTGACACAATGGAGCTAATTATCCAGGGAATGTACTCTGGCAGAACAATGTGCAGGCTAGTTGAAGCTCAGCATAACTAGTTGATTTCAAATGTTTTGCAGACAGTGGTGGAAAATTACTGAAGACAGAGCGAAGAAGCAGAAGAGGGCAATATAAACCACACAAGACTCACAGTCATACTTAGGAATATTTGGCAGGTGAGGAGAAAAGACAGGTAGGTTTCAATACAATGGTTGGGCCTGATTTGACTGTGGAAGGATTCTAGATTATGGAGGAAGGCAGAAGGCTTCTGCCATTCAGAAGGCAGGCCATGATAGTAAATCACTTGTCAACAAAATCTTGACACAGGGGAGAATTTACTCCGTTAACTTGTAGAAAGTAGCAGAAGACCTTGGAGGATTTATTACTTCTGTTTATTTCTTGTTTTGGGTAAAGAACAGGATTTAACAAGCCTACATAATATTTATATGCTTTTTACAAGTGGTGTCTCTGAGAGTATAAAAGCTGACAAAGTCAACTTAACTGAAACGTTCAAGATCCTGGGGTATTTGGGGGATCACTGCTAGTGTCAGGGGCTAATGCAGGCTGTGAGGCTTCCCTTCCATGAAGGAAAAGGTCTGCTGAGGAAGTGCTCCAAAAGGAGAACCTGTGCTGCAGCCCATTGGCATCTCACAGGTTGGGTGCAAGTACATCAGGCTGGGTATTTGCAAACAGAAAACCTCTATTTGACATGAATTTCTTTGGCACATGCATTTCTATCCATTTATCTCTGTGGCTGAAACTGCAGTAACTCAACAGACTTACCTGAAATAGAATAACAAAAGCCAAGCGAGCAGATAAGACTGCCCAGTACTGTTTAGAAAACTCGTACTGATTTGGGGACCAAGGCGGTTCTCTGTAGTCTTTGAACCTGTCGATAGAGACAGCTCAATTGTTACACAGTTCCATCAGTCCCCTCCTGCACAAATTACTTTAGTTAACATGATTTTCCAGTTATAAAACCTAAAGAATCAAGTCCTCCAGATGTTCCTACTTCAACCCTTGTTATGAAATACAACTCCAGAATTAGAATTGAACTATGTCCACTGAATTTAGCAAGCTTAGAAGGATTTTCACAGTTGTAACCAAAATCAGAACATTGTTCTAATGCTGGAAATTTCCAGTTTTTCCTGGATTTGCAATTGTCCTATTTTTTTTTTTTGTCTTCCTTTTAAATTCTAAATTGACATAAGGAAATAACAACAGAAGTCTTCATTCATCTCATTTAAATCTTGATTAATTTAGGTAATACTTCAGGCCATATAAAATCTGTCTTTCCATTAACGACAGGGGGAGCCATGGGAAAGGCACTCCCTAAATTAACTGTATAGCCTTAGACAGGACAAAACAGAGCTACAGTGGTTTGGCTTGAAGTCTGATGTTTTTAGTATTATCATAAATCATTTGGAAGTAAACAACAGGCTAATAAAAGTCACAGATGCTCCTAAATTAGAAAGTTGTGGAAATAGCAGGAAACACAGAAAGCAATAAGAAATACAGACAGGAAACACAATAAGAATTATCTGGGGAAATGAAAAACAATTAAAAATAAAACAATTGAAGGACCTTTAAAAGCATAGAGTTTGAAAGAAAGTGCAATGAAAATAGCCCAGATTTTACAGGGGCCAGCAAGTCAGCACAAGTTTGAAATATGGCAGCAGACACTATGACTTGTGGATGTATAAACAAAAGGCATGATGGTGCTGGGGGGTATTAGTCTTTCTCTGAACAGCTCAGGTAAAGCCACACCTGTAATGCTGCTGCATTCAGCCATTCAGTTGTAGGGATTTCAGAGGAGGGGAAAAAACAAAACAAAACAAAAAAAACCCCACCACAACAAAGAAAGGATAGCAACAAATTGAAGGCAGTTTTAGCAAAATAATGCAGGCGCTGAGGAGACTGACTCACCAGAAAAGATTAAAGAAGAGCACATGTATTGCCTCACTTTGGTAAGTAACAGCCACAGTTGGACATGATAACCATGCACAAATTGTGCCCTTAGGACTGAAAGGGATAATTTAGTACTGTTCACAGTGTTTGACTAGGAGTAATGGGATGGAATTAAGAAAGAGAAAATCTGTTTTGAATACCACAAAACCCTTCCTGACAGCAAGATTCATTAAACTGTGGAAAACCCTCCATTGGAGATAATGGCAAAGATTCATAAAATCTGTCAGCTTCAGTTTGCAGGTGCGCTTACCAAAATTACCTTCAGGTTCTATCCACATGGTTTTGCACGTTAAATTACACATTTACAATCCCACACAACCCTACATCCCACCCCTTCCCCTCTTCCTCCCCTCCACAAAGTTCAGTCTGAAATGCTAGATGTAATTTTGTGCTGCAACCTACTCGAGTTAAAGGACACAAGGTACAACTCAGGATGGGGAGAGGGAGGAGAGAGAGGAGGGGGAAACAACTTTAAATTGGGGTCTGTATTAATTTATGGAAGCACTATCTTGGCTGTGTTAGACCCTGGATTATTTGTTTTGTGCAGTGATGTGTGCAGAGCAACAGAGCTCTTTGTCCTGTCTTACATGGGACTCCCCTTTGATCCTATACTGTCCCTGCACTGTGAGTTTCCCTCTCTGGTACCTTCTGTACAATGTGGACTCTCACACGTTGCTCAAGTCTGTGTACGTGGGCTTCAATAAGGCCCAGAGTCAGTTCCCTTGAATTTAATCTGCTTGAACATCAAAGCAAAGGAAAACCACCGCATTAGTTGTGGATTTTGCCTGGCACTACAAATCAGTTTCAGTCTTGATATGGAGCCCATGTTCACCTGCAAGGGTTACCAGATGTGGTGGGGTTTCTATTTATTGTACTCTGAGCTTCACAAGTTGTGTAAGTGTTGCAGCAGATCAGACCCCATGGAAATTTTACCTGGCTCAGCTGGAAATCACACTGCTTATGATGTCTGAATCTACATTCAACAGAGCACTAGCAAATGATTTATGGTGAAGGGAGGTATTGTCTGAGTTACAGACAAGGTAGCTGGGTTTCCTCCCCACCTCCCTTTTTAATTATTCTATGGCATATGGGACATCAAAGTACAATAACCTGGTCATTTTCTGACAACTATATTTTACAGGTAGTTTCTTTTTTTAAAAAGACCATGTTTTCCCTGGCATCTTCAATTCTTCATTCTTAAAATACTTTATTAAGCAGATATGCTAGGAACAGTAAGCGACTTGTGGTGCAAAGACTATTGAGTTTCAAAAGCATTAAACAACTCTAATTCCACTGAAAAAGGACAAGACTATGAAGTAGCCAATATGGTTTAAGAATAGTGTACATGAAAGTTCTGAAGGAAAAAAGAAAAATGTACACTGGAAGTAGAGAAATGTTGGGGAAATGAGGATGGATGGAGAGGACTAGGCAAGACTTAGACAAAACTGAACCAAAGCCAGATTTAAAAGAAATATGCTAATATATTTCTTGAGTATATTGCATGGGGAAAAAGAAAGACTGGCAGAAAAAAAATAAAAATGTAACTGTAAATGGAACTATGAATCAGTCTAAATAAACAGATCTGTTTAATTTTCATTTTCAGCTGGTCTTTGAAAAGAAATTGAAGGAAACATGATGGAATCACAAGGAAGTATTGCTTCAACGATGCAGGAGTATATAGGAACTGTTCAGGGAAAAACATTAGAATCCACCAGTTACCATTGGGGGTAGATGAGATGAATCCCAGGGCATTAAGAAAATTAATTCATTCAAAGACACTTTATAAATTTGCTGAATATTGGACCAGATTCTTGTTAAGAGAAAAGTCCCTTTAATGACTTTCTTTCTCCTTTTCCATGTGATCAGCATGCTTTCACATACTCCATTATCATACCAGATTATAAAGATTAAAAGGGCTAAACCAATAAAAATGTCACTTAACATAGTAAAGTTTGCTTTTATTTTGCCTTCAGCTACAAAAATATTTTGCTCTGAAAAAAAAAATCATTACAACTAATGCTCTGCATCAGACTGGTGTTACAGCAATGTTTATTTGAAAATAATGTTGAACAGTTCACAGAATTGTACAAAATGCTGCTCAAAATATTCAAAGAATGTATTCTGGAGGTTCAGTGGGAGAGTTGTTTCTGGCTTGTTATGGTTATTTTTAAGATACCTTAATCTCTGGCAATGCCCATAAGGAGCAAAATGCAGGCTTATTGTAACCACATTTATCTCCAGAGGTCACAGAAATCTAAGAATAAGGGAGGTCAGCTTGTTCCCAACATATTTTCCAGAAACAGAAAAGCAGATTTTATTTTCAGCATAAGGGACAAGGTTTGTTGTCTGTCTCTTGGGACACAAGCTAGATACCCCACATTTTATCACAGTGGTAGTTCTGTCCAAAACTGAGATTTTGATAAGATTCAAATGAGACGAGTGATAATGAGAAACAGTGAATAGGGATGATGGCATATTTTCCTAATTGTTTCCTGCTGATGAAATAGAAATGCTCTCATAGTTGCTTTTCATTCAGACTAGTATGTGATCAAACATTTAGTATATCCTTCTTGTTTGCAATCAATTTTTTTATTCTCAGTGGCATAGATATTATGAGGCAGGGACCACTTTTATATCTAGTGTGGATTATTCCCTTATCCTTGTATTTTGCTGCTTTTCAGTCCATGTTAATCTGAGGACTGCATTTCATCACTGTTGTTAATGTACACATTTCCAAATACCCAGGCAGATTTACACCATAAATAGAGGCCAGTGACTGACGCCAGGTAAATAGTAGAAAAACGAAAGCAACAAAGTCACAGTGAAGTAGGAGATCCATATGGATCAAGATGCTTGTTGAATGAAAACACAGGCTAATTTAAGGATACAAATTAAAAAGTGCTGGAAACTGAGAGTAGAAAAGCATTTTACAGACTTACAAGTCTATCAGAAAGTATAGAGGTGCTGCATACTCTCACATGTAAGGTTATACTGAAAAATATCTCCTAGCAGCAAATAGGGAATAGCAGAGCTCACATGGAACAACATTTGGAGAAAAGCAACAGGCCCCAGGTTTAAGGTTCTTTACCCTGTCTGCCAGAAGCAAAGCAGCAGGTACAGTACAGCATGCAGCTTTTAGCACTGGAAAGCTATTTTTTTTCCTTTCTGTCTGCCCTCAGGTCCCATCTGACCGCCTCCTCAGAGGCAGCACAGATGTCCTTGACAAAGTTCCTGGCATTGGGAGGTGGCTGTGCTGCCTGAAGTAAATGCTCACTCTTCACCTCTTTAAAAGTTGGGAGCCTCACCTATGCACTCATATAATCTCCTCCCCTGTTGTCAAGGAAGTAAGGCTGGTATGTCTCAAGGGCAATCCCAAGAGCAGTGCCTGAGATAGAGGGACAGATTTACCTCTGCATTTAATCTGCTTCCAGTGAAGGAACCAAGAAAAAAGAAAAAACAAAACAAAACAAAAACAAAAACAAAACACGAAACAAAAAAACAAACATGATTTTGTGGGAGATCGGTCCATAGCCTACATTTTAAAATGTGCAGTCTTTTAGAAGCGAGGGGAAGTTTTTGGCTACTTCAGGACCACAGCTACAATATGATCCCTTAAATAATCAGTGAAAAGAAGGGAACTGTTCTGAAGGCCAATTTGGAGCACCTAAGTTAGAAACATAATTACAAAGTTAATTTCCTTTTAAGTAGCTGCTTGTTTCTAGATGCATTTAATTTTAGAAGGGAACTAATTGAATTTTGTGGGTTTGATTTTTTTTTTTAAATCAAATTGTTTACTTATTTGCAATATTTTCCCTCCCTAACATGAAGAGGAAGGTTTTGGTAGGACAAAAAATCGTGTCCTAACTATCTTAGTTATAATGTTTCCATGTCACACTGTGAGCTGCTTTTACAAGTTTATAGAAGACTCCAACAGTCATAACTTACAGTAACCCTCTAAGAATTTCCAGCTGCTCTAGCTATCTCTGTTTTCTCTGTCAGTATAATTTCTTTAAGAAACTCTGAATGTCAGACAAGTAAAAACATAGGGATTGCTGGAACTAATAATGAAGAAATTTATTTGTGTATTGAATACCGATTTGTCAAGGACAATTAATTCAACTGAATGAGAGGAAATAAAAAAGAATTCTGAAGCACTAATTGGAAAACACTATTTGATAGCTACGATAACTAGCAGTGTTTTCTGCCAGTATTTCAGTATTAAATAAAAGAGGCCAATCTGATGATATGTGAAAATCACCTATAAGATTTGTCTTACTCTGTTCTGCTTGGTAACTGATTTTCTGCCTTTGCTTTGACACTGATACTGACAGAATTTGGCTATAGATTTCAATAAACCCATTTTTGGCACCTTAGCCAAAATTTTATCTTGGACTAAAACTGCACAAAGAAAGCAGGAGACCAAAGATGTGAGTTAGAGACAGGAGACTGGGAAAGACAAAGGTGAAACCAGGGCAGGTTCAAATAGCAGTTATTCGAAGAATCAGCTTCAAAACCTTTAGCACCCATCAGAAAAAGACAGCAGACGTACACAAATATGTCGTGCAACAAAACAAGGGAGGCCAATTAGAGACCTGTGTATAGTAAAATATAAATGAAGAATCTCCTTCCAAAGAAAATGGACAAACAAGATTTGTGATGATTTCTTGTCATTGTACAGGCTAAGTACAGTGTGATTTCAAGTGAGTCCAAAAGGAAGGTGAGACAGGCTGTCAAATATAACATTGATCCTAGGGACTCAGTTTTGAACAGCCTTGGGTTGTACTGCCTTAAAACAGCTCCTTGAATTTCTGCATGTTTTTATAAAAGGTAGAGGTTAATTTGAGAGCCCTGGAGCCATGTTAGTGATTTCTCATGCAGACTGGAACTAGCCCATCAGTATCTGCACTGTGGGAGAAGTGGACTAGACATTTCTGACATATTTTAAAGGAAGTTGAGCCTTGTTTCCCCAGTCTGAAAAGATTAAGCCGAAATTCACGTGCAGATGGGGAACAACATAGGTTTTGAAGATGGGCAGAATATACTGAAAACTAAAATCTCATTAAGTAAACACAGAACTTAATAAAGAGAAATAAAGCCTGATTCTATGTAGTGAGGTCCATTTTAAAAACATATTGTTTTTAATGAAAGTTATGCCTTTTAATACAGAAAGATTTTTTATATTTTAGTAAGTCTGCCTAAATTGTTTATTTTGCCTCTTAATGCATCAGAAAAACACTTCTAAGAATCTTCTAACATAGTAAGAATACTGTTAAATGCTCTACTGTTAAAACCACCTTCCTAAAGACACAAATATTATCAGCTCTCACTTGGAAAAAATCTGTCTCGCAGGAGACCCCCAAAAATTACTTTGCCTATGCAAACTGTCGTTAGAAGTACTTTACCTGCAGAATAAAATGTCTTGTGCGAACAGGGAGTTTTCTGGCTGTGTTCCAGCCTTGAGATGACTGACATTGAAATATGAGAGCGTGTGATTGATGAAGCCATGCATGGTTCCATTTTGACTGTATGCATATTGATACATAAGGCGTGGAATGAAATCAGATGTGACAGCAATTACAAATGCCTGAGAGACAAATAAAACAATCATACAATCAAAAAACAACTAAAAACCAAACCAAAATGAAACCAAACCAAACCAAAAAAACAACAACAATCAGAGTCATGAATCTATGTGTTTCAGATTAAGTTAATTCAGGGGGTAGTTTTCACTTTCAAGTAAGTTTAGAGTGGTCATGAAGTGAGAGTTAAATGGCTGTTGCTGGTACAAAATGTACACTTATATAAACGCACAGTAACCTGCTCTGTCTCTCCAGGGGAAGGCTGTCATTAGGGAAGTGGAATATTTCTTAAAGCAAAGAGTAGAAAAGCAATTAATGTACCATACATTTCCCCAACTCTCTTCATCCCTGGAGCCACTAGGACATTTATCACTAGTTTTAAAAGAACTACAAAAAGACATAATAGCTAGCTGGTATAATTGGGAGCATAATTTGGTGTAGTTACATAGTATTATCTGAGATAAACCAGTTGAGCTTAAAGTAGTTGTCCTCCATTTCCCCCTTTGCATTAGGATTTACACATCTGACATCGGTGGATCTCATGCTGGAATAAAACTCCTGGAATTGCTAAATGAATCAGACACAGCATTATCTATGTAATACCGGTAGGAATTCATTAGACTAATTTAGAACTACATTTTGCTAAATAGTTCTTCTGCATCAATGTTATTCAGATGGTGAAGCAGAACTGGGCATTTAGTTTTCTTAAAAATTGAGTATGCACATATTTACATTTCTGTCAATAAAAACTAGCTTACTGATTTTTGATGGAATCCACAAGAAATAAAAATGTTCAGCATCTGTTTGATGTAGAAAATAATAAAAGACCATAAGCCTGCAAACTGTATTCAGACAAAACTGAGAGGCTGCAGAGTTTTGCTCATCTACCACAGATCAGTGTTCAGAAAGCCTGAAATCTATACCTGACAACAAAATTACATGTGCAAGGCTGCACAGATTTCCTGCCTTAAATCCTGGAAACTGCTGAGCTAAAAGTGAACAATGCTCCACCCAAGTCAAACAAAACTGCTTCTTCGGAGGCATTATAGTTCTCCCGGTTGTAATGATAGCTTACACACTGCTACAGAGTGCTGTTGTGCTGGAAGCTATTGTACTAGATAAATGACACAACACTTCTCCACAAGTTTCCCCTTCAGTACTGGCAATCAACTGCCTTTCTAAAGAGCTTTGATATCTGTGGGTCAAAACCCCACTAGATAATATTATGATTAAACTCCTAGGGCATGAGTCTTTTTTATCTTAAAGCATGTACAATAAAATTTTACTTTAGAAATACATGTAGAACAATAAACATATCTGTATACCAGACACACATTATGTTAATGTCATCATTCTTTTTCTATTAAATAATGTATTTTTCCATTAAGATTTTGTAGCTTGTGGAGTATGTAAGCCAACTCAAAAAAAACCCCTACTCTTACAGAAAGACTCACTCTGGCGGGGGGGGTGAAATGTTTAGGGATATAATGATACGTGTATATGCTAAAACAAATGTTACTCTTTTTTCATCTAGCTAAGGACTTTCTGCTCCTAGAATCTAGGATGTTATGTTACATCCTTTTTATTCATATCAACAGTTATACTAGCAAAGTAACAGAAAAAAGCATGAGTATGAATGAGAATTAATCAATGAATCAATTATCTGGAGTGTTGCCTGCTTACATTCCCTTCATTAGTTGTTCTTATATGAATTAGTCTTCCTGTCCTACATAACACAAGGATAAGGGAGAATGAGATGAGTGAATGGTCATCTCTGTTGTAATTAAACCATGTTTTACACTTCCACAAGAATGAACTGGATAATTTAGATTTTATTTTATTATATTTCATAACAAATGGAAAAATCAGACATCACTTTTAAATTATGGTAGAGGGACAATATAATCTCCCAAGATCATGGTTAGAAACTGGTGTAGCCAAATACTTACATTAATGATAACGGAAAGCTTTCCAATACCACTCAAAATGTTATACCAAATTCCTGTAAGTTAAAAAAAAAAATTATTTATGGATATACTGTGATTTTTCTTCTTCCATATTGAATTTTTAATGTTATCTTTACTGTAATGTTTTTTCATTACTTACCTATATCTTTTTCTCTTACTGTGTCTGGCCTCCTTAGTTCAGTAACAAACTTTTTGGCATCAAGCCGGACTTCTATGATGTTGTTCAGAAGGGCAAAGAGAGGTGCCAGAGGGAAGGAGGCAACAAAGAGTGTGACAAAACCAAACTGGATAACTGGAAGAGAAATACACAGTGTTTTGTGGTATCTTCTGAAAAGAACCAGTAAATGAAGCTGACAGCAAATAGTTGATGAGCTTTGTGGGTTACAAAACCCATAAAACTCCACAATTTAGTCCAAATTATAAATATCACAAAGTAAGGTTGTGAAAGAGAGAAAGGTTTGGCACTATGCTTAATGAATATTTCTAATAATGCTTCCAGTCTCCAGCAGAACAGCACAAGCCATAGTAAACAATAAATTCAATAAAGGACAAGAGTTTTGGAGTGTATTCTTCTGCTTTTGTACATAATTAGCAGATTAAGAATGTGCTCTTCTTCTCTGACCTTTTACCTCTAAGGAAAATGATACACAAGTAATCAGGAGGAGAAATTCTACAAGTCATCACTGTTTCTTCCCAGCTTCTTTTGAAAAACTTTTATCTGTCAAGAACACAAACAGAATAAGTATCTTTGTGGATGCATGAGCAACTCTTATGGTCTGTCATTTTCATCCCTCCTTACATCACTAATATCCTCCAAAGTAAAAAATCCTCCTCTTAAGCCCTAGTAATTTTTTTTGTTTGTTGTTTTTTTATTGTTTTGTTTTGTTTTTTTGTTTGTTTTTGTTGTTGTTGTTGTTGTTGTTTTGTTTTTCATTTTTGTTTTCTTTTGTTTTCTTTCCACTGGGTTTGCAATTTGG
Organism: Columba livia; assembly: GCF_036013475.1. Taxonomy (NCBI): domain Eukaryota; kingdom Metazoa; phylum Chordata; class Aves; order Columbiformes; family Columbidae; genus Columba; species Columba livia. The sequence goes on along the minus strand of NC_088602.1, from coordinate 142,959,525 downwards.
GTAAAGTAGTTTGGGAGAAAGAAAATAACTGGTCCACTGGTCCTAAAGAACAAGCAGTATTGCAAAGCAGAGCAGACCTCCTGAGTTCTCCATATTTCTTCCACAGGGGTAAAAACTGACCAACTAACCAAAGAAAACCCTCTCACTTTGCAGTGTGTGGCACATTTTATATCATCCTGTGCACAGTACTAGACTACTACACCCATAGTATAATGATATAAACAAAAAGAACACATCATTTTCTGAGCGAATTATGCCTGTTTTCCAGGGTATAGGATGACATGTCTCCATTCAAACAAATTATCTTCTAAGCAGCTAAGGAAACAATGTCACCCTGCAAAGCATAATGCTGGAACATCTGTGTTTTTTTCTGACAACTCTCAGTGCTCTACAGAGGTTTTGAATAATGTAGTAGAAAACCATGCCCCTCCAAATCAGCTTCTTCAGTTTTTCAGTGGGCTGAGTACAGAGCATCCCTAAGTTCCCCTTCTTTCAGTGGCGTATTAGGGCACACACAAACTACCTCGTCTGGGTGAATCTCATTTGGGTATAGTGCTGAGGAATCAAGTTGCCTAAAAGGCTGTATCTTCCATGGAAAGTAGGAGGCATCAGTAGCGAATGTTACTCATGAGACTAGATAATTTCCTCGTAAAAATGCTACATTATTTAAAAGTGATACTTCAGGGAAGTGAGAGGGGTTTATTACTCCAGAAAACTAATGAGTAGAAGAAAAAGAAAAACTGACAAGCATGTTGCCCAATTACAAAGGCAGTAATCCCAACAGGATTAAACTAATAAATCTAACTGTGATTTGCACTTCAGAATTAAATAAATCGTATTATAGAAAAAAAGATTGGTGTGTATGAGGCATTATTTATTGTGGATTCTTTTTCAGCAAATCCCTGTATAAGTTCTCTCTTCACTATGGGAGAAATCTATTGTACTTTTTGTGAAAATCAGGGTTTTACACAGCCCAACTCTTTACTTTAAAATCTTTTCCTTAGGCACTGTTTTCACAGCCTACAACTAACTGATAAAACAGCTTTCTCCAGGATTTTCTCTTGCATACATATTTTCTTGTGTGCAGATTGCAACTTTTCTGACTGACATACCTGCTTTTCTCTTCTCAGTGACAATATATTTGCACAGTAAAGCATTACTTCTTTATTATATACACAGCCTTTGATTTTCCTTCTCATTGTTTTGCTTTCAAAGAGCATATCCAAACATACACTAAGATGGAGCTTTTTCAAGGCATACAAACATCCTATCCTTGAAATCATACTTTCCTGAATATTTAATGTTCAGAGTCAGGAAAAGGAATTAACAAGGAAATAAAAACAGATGTTAGAATAATGTCCCAAAAACCTGTGAAATTCTTAGAAATACACATAACGCCAAAATATGCCTTATTTGGTTTTAAGTGAATTTAGTAGGAATAGAGCTGGAAAAAGAAAAAAAAAATATTTGCAATGTTTTAAGTATAAACCACACACACATTTGCTTTGATGTTGTTTGCAGCTCCTTTTATTCATTGCTGAGGAAAATGCAGTTTAATGCTTTTTTCATGTTCATGAAAGAATTTTCCAGGTATTCAAATGACTTTTGGTCTATTGTGTAAATATGTCTTTATATGAAGTGCCAAAAGTGTTTGTGTGGCCATCTTGAAATCTCTTCAATCTTCTAGTCTCTTTTTTATGAAAGTGTGAATGATGCAAAAAACAAGTAAAATAAAAAAAAAGGAAAAATAGAATCAAGGACACCATAATTTAGATGGTCTTCTGTAATAAATTCACAAACAGTCATTCAAAACAAGTGGTCTGTGAATAGCCTGGGCAATTTAAAGGCACTTGTTTTGTTCGGCCAGTATTTGTAGAAAAAAATATGTTTAAAAAGCTCTATGGATTAAAAAGAGAAGAATCCCCGATGTATGTACAGTTTGGGTCCCGGAATCAATCTAGTCACAGCAACCTGGAGTTCTGCAGATGCCTCTCAAGTCACAGTGGAGACATTTACAGCACTTTCAGGACATTCACAGAGACTCATCCATCAAGGACAGCTGATGCTGAGGCATCTTATATTTGGTGGGAGTACTTGATGGCAAATCTGGAATACCCTTTTTACATTCATGCTTGTGCCACCAGGTCAGTGACAAAACACTCTATTTCTGATGAGAGAAAAACCCAAACCTCATAATGTTGGTGCCCAGGACAAGTCACCTTTGCTGTCTGACTTAAACAGGAAAGAAGCAAAGGACTTGGAGGCAGTCCATGAAATTCTCAACACCTGATGCCACATCTGTATCTCATTCAGGCTTAGGCTGGCTGAGCCCTGAGACAAAAACTATAATAGACATATAGCATGAAGTCTCTCAGTCCACAGTGCTTCTCAGAAATCCACTTTTCGCAGAAAATGTTCCTGTGTACCCAGGGCCTGAACAGAACCCAACTCAGGTTCTACCAGATTTGCACACTGTGTAGTGTAAGTAACCCTACTATCTTTTACGCCAAAGCCTAACCTAAGAGAAGGTAATTTTTTATGGTTCTGTTGCTTATTTTCCTTCTTCTGTATCAATAATATCTGCCATAGGATGATGTGTTACTGGAGGTAAACAATGGAAGCATCACTCCTGTGCTAAGAAGGTTTCCAAGTCCTAAAATGAAACTTTTTAAAATATAGCCAAGTCTGTCTGAGAAACTAAGGAAAAGGTGTCATTTACTATTTTTTGGTAATAAATCTATGAAACAAGTCTACACACAACAGGCTATGTCAGCATTTTCAAATCCATCTTCATTATAGAGATTATAGAGAAATGTAGGTTTCTCTTCAATGATTCCTCTATTTTTTTTTCTCTTTTACTGCCTCACAAAATTCCTTTTTGATGTTTTTCCTGCTTTAGGCAAAGTTCTTCCAAAAATCTAAGATTAATCCTTACAGTAGTTGGTAGCTACGGAATTGGATCTGATCCTTTTCCATCTTAAAATTCAAAAGGGAGTTTTGCCATTTATTTTTAATAGAAGTTGAATGATGAAACCGTTTATTATTATTTCTCTTTGAGAAAAAAATGTTTTCAATTAGTTGCCACATGAACCTTGGACTCTTAAAGGGGCTAGACTGGAGAAGGGAAGACCAAATTAAATAAGAATCTGAAAGTAATTGCTGATGTCAGTTTCTTCTTAAGAAAATAGTAGTGGTGCAAATTTCATACATTCTCATGCATCATTTAGCTGGCTTTGGAGCCAATTTCATAAAGTTTGTTTCATTAGCAATATTTATTGTTACTCTAAACATCAACTTCTTGCCAACTCCTATCACTGCAGGCTAGTTACACATGTTGCAAACTTGCTACCAGCTGTTTAAGGAAATTTTTATACATGCTGCCTACTTTGGGAACGCATGTGGTCTCATCTATTGGGCTGGGTCAAAAGTCATTGTGCAGTTTTAGAAACAGGAAGAACGCATGACAGATTTGACACATGTTAAAAATGACAATTTATGTTTCAGGATTCCTTGAGCAGAATTTTCTGATCACTAAGGAACATTAAGAGTGTGTCTGCTGAAGAGTGTCTTCTAAAAAATACAAATATATATCGGTTAATAATATCAAAACAAACAGACATCAGAAATTTCACTGGTGCAAATCAAAACTATGTGCATACATGGTATTGACTGACAAGGCCTATTCAAAAAGGAAGTTCAGCACAGTCTGCTGACAGAAATCAGATTCAGAGTTCAGCTTGCTGAAGAAATGACCCACAAAAGCTTTCCCCAAAGGAAAACTTACAGCCTATTTGCCGTGGTAAAGTGTTGGCCTCTTCCTCGCACACTGCTGGTATCTGTAAAATGCCACTGAAGTCAATGGAAGTCTGCCTGACTTGTAGATTTTTATTTTTTTTTTCCCCAAAGATTTATATATGACTTTTAACTTTAAACTAATAGAATCAGAGAGTAGTTTGAATTGGGACTTCTAAAGGTCGTCTAGTCCAACCACCCCTTGCAATTAGCTGTCTTGAATCACCTCCCTGTCCTCCATGTAACTTAGCAGAACTTCTAGGAGGATCTGTTCCATGATCTTCCCAGACACAGAGGTGAGGCTAACAGGTCAGTAGTTCCTAGGGTCCTCCTTCCTACCCTTTTTAAGAAATGGGTATGATGTTTCCCTTTTTCCAGTCACTAGGGACTTCACCTGACTGCCATGACTTTTCAAATATAATGGAGCGCCTTGGTAACTACATCAGCCACTTCCCTCAGGGCTCTGGGATGCATCTCATCAGGTTCTATAGACTTATGTAGGTTTAGGTTCCACAGGTGGTCGTGAACCTGATCTTCTCTTAGAGTGGGAGGGACTTTGCTCCCACAGCCCCCATCCTGTGGTCCATCCAGTCAAAAGGTGTGGGAAAAGAGCTTGCCAGTGAAGACTGAGGCAAAAATGTTGTTCAGTACCTTAGCCTTCTCTTTGTCCATTGTTACCAGTTTGCCAGTCTTGCTCATCAGAAGGGATACACTTTCTTTCACCTTCCCTTTCTGGCTGACATACCCATAGAAGCCCTTCTTGTTATTCTTTGCATCCCTAGTCAAGTTCAGCTCCAGCTGTGCCTTGGCCTTCCTGACCCCATCTCTGCATGTGTGTTTCCCTCTTCTCCTTTTGTTTGACCAGAAGGTCTCAGCTCAGCCATGCCAGCCTCTTGCTTCCCTTTCCTAATTTCTTACACCTGGGGATCGAGAGCTCTTACACTCTATGGGAAGCATCCTTAAAGATCTGCCAGCTCTGTTCTGGTCCCTTGTCCCTGAGGGTCATTTCTCAGGGGCTCCTGTTGACTAACTCCTTGAGAAGCTGGAAGCTGGTTTTCCTAAAATTCAGGGTCCTGACTTTACCCTTTGCCTGACTCTCATCCCTCAGACTGCAAACTTCAATGCATGACCACTGCAGCCCAGGCTGCCTCCAATCTTGACATCACCAGTTATCTCACTTGCACTGGTGACCATCGGGTCCAGTATTGCATCCCCCCGGTAGGACTGTCTATTACCTGGCTTAGTATGTTATCCTCAATTATTTCCAGGTGTCTCTTGGATTTCCTACAGCTCACTGTGTTAATTTTCAGCAGATGTTGGGGTGGTTGAAGTTCCCCAGCAGGACAAGAGCCTGCAAGTAAGAAGCCTCCTTTAGCTGGAGTAAGAAGGTTTCTTCAATAGGCTCCCCTTGCTTGAGTGACCTGTAGTAGACACCAACAGCAAGGTTCTCTTTGTTGTCTTGATTTCCAATTCTTATCCAAAAGCCTCAAACCTGCTCATGGCTATACTTCAGAGACAGCTATTCATGCTCTATTTTTTAATGTACAAGGCAATGCCTCTGCCACTCCTCCCTCACCTTTCCCTTCTGAATCACCTGTAGCCATCGATAGTTGCACTCCAGTCATGGGATTTGCCCCACCAAGTTTCAGTAACAGTAACTAGGTTGTAGCTTTCTAGCAGCACAGCGTCTTCCAGCTTCTCCTGTTTGTTGCTTATATTGTGTGCATTGGTGTAGAGGCACTTGAGCTGGGCTGTTGAACATGTCAGCTTCTCAGAGCAACCCTCCTAATCTCATTATTTCTACTAATTTATCTAGACTTAAAAAAGGTGAGAGATGCTGGCCAAGGGACAAAGCCTCTCCAAGGCTTCAGGCTTCCTAGTACAAGAAATCAGAACAAAAGGAAATCCCAGCAGCTTTGAAATGGACATTTCAAAACTAAAGTGAGATAGTTATAATAAAAAATGCCTTTATGTGTGGCATATTGTACTATAAAAGACATCCTGACACTGCTTCAAACACTGTCCTTCAGATAAGAGGTTCCTCACCAAGGATAATATGCTTGATAAGGGAATGTAAAGATAATGTATGATTTGATGCTTGGGGAGCGAGCCAGACTCCAGGTTTCCTTCAGAATGGCCACATGTCAATCCTTTTGAAACAAATTAGTAGAAGAAACTCCATACAGGTACAAAAGGCAAGGACTACCTGTTATTAGGGTACAGTCTAGTGAATGGCAGACCTGTAGTCAAGAGTCTCAGCTTGTCCAGGGACTTTCTGTGTAGTATTAAAGATGTCACTCATCCTTACAAACAGAAGCATCCTGGCAAGACAAATCTGAATGTAGTGAATATTCACGCACAGATACGTAATCTGTTCATGCTTGTTTCTTCATGAAACCCCATCATGATCTGAATCAGAGAACTACAGGAAGCCAAGTCTACAGTTTCTTGTTCAACGGCTTCATTCCTGTTTGAGCAGATAGCCACTGATACCAACGGGACCTTCCCTGAGTAAATCAGTGTGAAAATAAAAAATAAGTTCTGAAACAGCAGTCAGATTTCTTTCTTCTCCTTAATATCATACCTCTTTTTACATCACAGTAATTCTGCTTTTTTAAGCAATTCAGGAAAAAAAAAAAAAGCTTCCTCTACACTTGCTGCATTGTTTCCCTTCCCGCCCCCTCTCAAAGTAAATTTACAAAAATAGGTAAATAAGCTGTTTAACCGCGTCTTGTCTCACAATTTCAGCTTGATGCCCTTAAACAACCATCCCAGTTTACAGGTTCAGCGCTGAGCTGCACAAAGTGCTTCCTGTCGGTGTGGGTGGTCTGAGTAACTCCACGGTGAATCTGACAGCTGAGTGCAGTGATATGGACCCAGGGCAATGAGCAGGCTGGGGAGATAGATGCAGCTTGGGTTTCACTTGCTGACTTGAATCCCACAGGGAGGACATAGCTCACTGTGGCACACCACAAGGCTCAGTGAGCTATTCCCTTCACTTGAAAAGCTAATTCTCCTCTTGTAGACAGATGTTTAGATTAGTAATTCACCATTCATTTGCTAGGCATCTATCTAATTATCCCTGAATGTCTGCAGGATGAGGCACTAAACATTTTTTATGATCTAGGCACAAGGGACTAATCTAAAATACAGGCTTAGTGTCCAGTGATTTATAACATCAGTAGCTTAGATCTTGTTGCCGTAAGTTATTCCAACAAGGAAGACCTTTGCATCTAAGTGTTGTCCTTATCAGTGGATCAAGGGTGATCTCTTACACAGATGTCTCAAATCAGGCTGAAAGCATCATCTCAGATGCAATTGAAGTTTGTCACAGGTAGCAGAGAGCGGAAAATAGTTTCCTCCCACACCTGAATTCACGCTTTTCATTAGGTCCAGCTACAATTAAGAGAAAGTACCATATATAATGTTTGGAAAGTGGGATATTCTAGTTCATAACACTCAAGGTTCCATTCTGCCTCTGTATCAGCCAGCCACACTTCCTCATTATCACTCAGAGTACTCAGCAGTCTCTGGCCCTTCATAACTGGGAAGAACTCTGGGTCTTCCTTACCCTGTCCGTGGTTTTCACTGTAATTACCCATTCATGCTGAAACTGGTCACATGCTCTATCTCTCAGAATGAATAAAATCAATTACCACAGATGTGCAAGGACAAGGAATTAAATATTTATAAATAGTTGGTTTTATTCTGTCTGTTTATTACCAACAACTACAGATCCTTGTCCTCAGAGAGAGCTAGCTAATCAGGAAATTTTGGATGTTAAAGTACAGACATTTCTGAGTTATGTTTGAGCATAAAAACATACGAAAATGCAAGAGGAAATGTCTATATTTTTTCACCATTGTTTAATTCAAAAATTGCAAATAATTTTGCTTAAAGTTTCCAGGAGGAAAAGTTATCTTGAGCTGAAATAATGCCTAGAAAAAATAAAACCTAAAGGACACTTTTTCAAGATAGTATCATCATGTGCAGAGGTGATAAGGTAGTACAGGCTGCAATACACAGTCACATCCTAATGTGAGTTGAAACAATTAAGAGGATCATGGCAGGTAAAGGCTTTCTTATATCAAGTTAATGGCATTACAGAGGGCAAGGTTCAGATTCATAAACATATCCATAAGAGAGAACCCCAAATCTGCCATTATAGAAAATAATTCATATATGCATGCATATTTTTGTATTTACATAAATCCATAATTTTATAAAATCCCCTGTATGCATTTATAAATATATTATAAATTATATATATGAATCAGTATAGCTAGTTCTATAGAGAGAGATAAACCATACATGGTATTACCTTTTTTTTTGTCATAAAATACATTCTCTTTCAGAAGTTTTGAGAATAGTTGCTAGTTAAAACAGAAGCTGTCACATGCAATGTTTAACAGAGGTCTGGTTTTAGATAATATGCCCATTGACAAGCTGTGGTTCTCTCCTAAATACTTTTATGACCTAAAGTTTGGGATTTTCTAGATTACTTCTCTCCTTTCCCACACCCATACCAATCCCCCTTTCTCCTTCCCTGCCTCTCCAGGGTCTACTCATGAGGCAGCTACAGGGTTGAGCGGTAGACTGCAATTTTTCATTTGCATCTGGTGTGAAAAGCCTGGCCTTTTACTTACTCCCTAGCATCCCTGTATGCTGCTTCCTCTCAGGTTCATTTCCCTGAGGACAAATGAAGTTGGACTGTGTCCCAGGGCTGCAAGATTGAGTTATTTGGCGATTATTTGCACCTCTGTCCTCCTGGGTTCTGTTGAGTCATAGAGATATTATTTGGAATTTATAACAAACACTCTTTAGAATGAGAAGAAGGCACATATATATTTCACTTTGGAATTCTCTATCAGATGCTTCATATTTGTCCTCAGCTAGTTCATCTATAGCATACTCCTTTATCCGTGTTTGACCTGCTCCTGCTGTAGCAGTGGATGAGTGTTAGTGGATGTATGGAGATGAATGTGATCAAACAACCTCAGTGAAATCTGAAAAGAGGCAACAGAGGATTTCTTAAAAAGCAGAATTATACCAAAAATGCCTAGTTGTTGGGCTTGGTCTCTGTATCTGTCTATATAGGACAGATACTGTACTCAGAATTTCAAGCATAATTTCATAAGTATCAGAGCAACTTGAGACAATGGAGATATATTTTCTCTTGAGCAAAGTGCAATCAAGATGTCAAAAGGATCAGACTTCCAAATTATAACTATTGAGGATGATGGCACAGTGCCAAACGTGTTAAAATGAAAATAAATTATTAATGATATTTCATTTGAACAAGCTCAGTGTTTTAAAGAATCTTTCCTGACTTCCAGATAGCAGAAAGCATTTTAATGCTACATCTCTGATGACATATGGTGGGCACACTGACCTCAGATATTAAATCAGAGAGTCATTTAACAATATGCAAAGGATGGATCAAGTCACTAAGATGTCAGCAATCCACACCTGCAGATAATAGAAAGTGCATATAGTTCCTCTCTGATAAACATTGCATCTTGAGAGGGGCATTTCTGTGTAGCAGCAGATCCAGGTCCTGGATCCCACCTAGTGGAAATCAAGAACTGCTGTCTTCCTGGCTTGACAGTGCGGTCACCAAATATAAAACTGATGGCATCTTGCCACTTCAAGAAATAATTTCTCCCAGCTCCACCTGGTTTTCCGTCAAAATACTTATGTTCTCTAATGTGGAAAAACAAACTGTGGAGCAACCTCGAAAAGCTACGGATCTCTCCCATAGTTTAACAGCAATTTAAGTGAAAACCAGCAAACACATACAAATATATAGATGATATACACATGGTGGGCACCAGCTTTATAAAATCAGGATACTATTGACTTTAATAGAGTTGCTCCTACTTTACATGGGTTTGAAAGGTGACCAAATGTCTGGCAGTGTGCACCGCTAGTGACGTCAGTCACTCCAGCAGGGTGATGCACGCAGAGGAAGTACGCACATGCTATTTAAAAAACTACAGAACGTGCTGGTTAAAGAACTGTTGAGAGACTGAGAAATAATTCCCAAGTGTACTCTAGATTTCCTTAGAAAGTATGACCATCTCAATACCTGCATGGTGCAGCGATCCGTGAATAAAATTGGAACAACAGCTCTCTGTTCCACTGTCTCTTTCAGCTGACTGAGAAGCTCTTACAGGATTAAAGTTCTCTCCTGTTGTATATGTTTGTGGATTTTAATTTGAGCATAACTGCGTAAGTGATTCAACATGCAATGTTCGGTCATGATCTAAGTTATCGAAAAAAATAATCCTACAGTGTTCAGTTGTAAAGGGTAATTGACTTCTTCAAGAAAGTACACATTTGTATTTCGGAATCTACTCATTTTTACTATATTTGAAATATTAATGACTGATATTAATTTTGAGAGGAGTTATACCAGATGGCTGTGCTGCCATCAAGAAGGACCTTAACAGGCTGGAGAAATAGTCCAAGAAGAATCTCACAAAGTTCAGCAAAGGAAAACACAAAGTCATTCACCTTGAGGAGGAATAAGCCGAAACATCAGTAGACGCTAGGAACTGACTAGCTGAGAAGCAACTTTGCAATAAAGGGCCTCTTATCCTGGTGGACAATGTGCTGAATATGAGTGAGCAATGTGCCATAGCTACTAAGAAGGCCAATAACCTTCTGAGGTGCATTAGACAGAGCATTGCCAGTAGGTCAAAAGAGGGAATCCTTCCCCTCTATGCAGCACTACTGTGAGCACATCTGGTGTGGTCTTTCCAGTTCTATGCTCCCCAGTACAAGAAAGACATGGGCATATTGCAGCGTACCCAAAGAAGAGCCTTTAAGATGATTAAGAGACTGAAGGACCTGACATACAAGAAGAAGCTGAGAGATTTAGGATTCCTATATCACAAGAAGAGAACACTCAGGGGGAAGTTACTAATGTATTCAAATACCTGTTGGGCGGATTAAAGAAGACAGAGCTAGACTCAGTCATGACCAATGAACGGACAAGAGGCAATGGGCACAAATTGAAATATAGGAAATGCAATTTAAACATAAGAAAAAGCTTTTTTACTAAAAGGGTGATCAAAGACTGGAACTGGTTGCACAGAGAGCTTATTGAGTCTCCATCCCTACAAATATTCAAAAATCAACTGGACAAGCCCCTGAGCAATCTGCTTTAGCTGACCCTGCTTTGAGCAGGGAACTGGACTAGATGATGTCCAGAGGTCCCTTCTAGCCTTAGCTACCTCTGTTTCTGTGGTTTCTATGCACTTATCTCATCTGGGAACACGGACTCTCACAGTATAAGTGTTAACAGATACATTGTTACTATGCTGGTAACATGGTAGTCTCATAGCTCAGTTGTCTTGCATGTAATTTCTGCAAACTGCAATAGTTTTGGATTTTTTTCCTCTCTTTATCGTGACAATTTATGACATACCATCATATGATATACAGTGATTAGTCCTATGTAAAGCGATGGTTATTGCAGAGAAGGAAAGGGAATTCAGAAAACCTACTCATTTCCATGTATTCTGGAGTCAGCCCAGTGAAAGGTTCCAAGATGTAGTCAAGATCCCACTGTTGAGGGTCCTTTGACTGACTGATGTCCATTTCCTTTGGTTCGGTTCTTTCATCCTTCAGCTTCCTGAAGAACTTCTTTAACTTCCTGAGGGAAAAAAGTTCAGATTGAACCAAGTCTTTTTTTTTTTTTTTTTTTTGCACTACAAGATTTGGTGTAAGTCTTTGCACAGCAACATGAAATATCACATTACTTTGGTGGCCCATAGGCTTTCCTTATACCATCCTCTGAAGATCTCATGCTGCTTATTGCCAGGTGACAGGCTGCTGGGACCAGCAGTTGCTGTGTTCCTGTGTGAAGAGGAAAGTTACAACAGCATAGTGCTGTTAAAATGGAGTTGAACCTAGTGCTTTTTAACAATTGTTTCTCTCTAAATACATGTTGAATGGGCATCTTCCTGAAGCACAAGCACAAGCACCCTGGACCTAAACAATATTAATGCTAAGTAATACTCCCAAAACCAAGGTGTTGACCACCTATCCCTTAAAAACCAAAGAAACCTGGGAACTTCCAATATAGTGTACTTTTAATGTGAAAATGACCAGACATTGCCAAACAAAGCTGGGGGATGACACGGACACAGGAATGTACTGATTCCTAAACATTGTGAACTTATGAAAATTTTAGCTTGTTGTTCAAAGCAAAAGGAAGTAAGCACCTCTGCCTATAAATCTGCAGCACCAAGAAAAGAAATGTCTCCATGATTCTGACAGGTCCAAAGCCATTTAGGACTCTAAATATGAATATTGTTGACTTAAAGCCAGCCCTGTGACCACTAGAAAACAGCTGCAGCTCTTCAGGCTCCACTGTTCTCTTGTCACAAGCACATATACCTGAGTTTTTTTAAAACAGACAAAAAAGATGCTGCTTGTGAAACCTTAAAGGGGAAGAGCTCTCTCTCCTTTAACCAAAATTATGCTACAACTAATAAAAACAGTAATATATGTACCCATGAAATGTTAAGTATAAGCAGTGTCTTAATTTTGCTAAGGGCCTTTCATCCCAGAGAAACATAATTCCCTTGTTGCTATCTACTATGCAAACAGGGTTCAAACTACTGGAGAGATTTGAGGGACAGTTTCAGTAAGGTCAGTAGAATTTCATCTCACAGAGAAGTATGTAATTCCTGTCCTGCACAAATGGAAATCCTACCTTAGTCACTTCAGAATCAGTAAATTATTGCTAGAAAAGTGTTACTTTAGGTATATGCAGTAACAGCCTCTTTGGTAATCTACAATGCAGCTGATACTGGAACTCACTGGGAACGAACTGGAACTCACTGGAGCTTCTCTGCAAGTTTATTCCTAAGCCACTGGAAACTACAGAATTCGATAACTATTATCCTAACATCAAAATTGAAACATTTAGTGAATACTTATGTGAAAAAGTTATATTTCCAAGATATTTTTTTTTCCTGAGAGTCTACTGATCATGCACAAGGCAATATATGCAGATTTATGTAGACACTGAAGAAATTTCTTCACCAGGACTTAGATGCTTTGTCTGCTTCCACACCTATAAAATCTTCCTTCAGAGATTTCTCATAAGAGTTTTAGAGGTTCTGAATTTTCCTTCAGATATGCCATAGGGTGTATAAAGATGGAACACTGAGCTAGCACACAACCACTATTATGACGAGACTTGGAAATTCCCAATTTCAGTCAGGAAATATTTCTGCCACCAGAAAAGTACACATCTTTCAAGACCAGCTATACTGGTGAGTTTTCATGGCCTGTGAAACAGAAAAGCAAAACCCTTTCCTACCATTTATTAAGTAAACACAGATCAATTATGTCTCCCAGCTACTGTAGATCAGAAGAGGTTCTATCAGAGGTTCTTATTTTGTCCATGTTTTAGAAAAACATTGCCCATTCTCGCCAGACTACAAATTACTCATACTGGTGAACAATTATTTGTGCAAGTATTTCTTTGGACCTCAGTAGGAATAGTAGTATCAATCACTATCCCACTGAGATGGGAATACAAATTTAATGGCACTGACAAATACATGAATTTCATAAGCAGTATGATCCCATAGTAAAATGAGTCTGCCTCTAAAAGAAGAATAAAGTACTTCCAATGCCCCCTACAGATGCATATGTATCACGAATTTCATGCTATTTTACATATAGAGAAATTCTGATGGAAAAAATGCAATAGAATGAGGTATTTCTTTAAAATTAAGGAAGCAAAATAGAGTTTAATTAGCATAAAATGTCAAGACTTATACATATTTAATGTCTTCCTTTTGCAGATGAAATTTATCTTTCACAAATGTGTATGAAATTATTTTATAGTTCCTCACATATGTTCCATGTGAGTGAAAATCCAGACTAATTCCAGTGATGTTCTGCCAGTAGTGTATGCAAGGCTCTCCCATGAACTTTTCCTCCACAGTTTGCGATCAATCCTTTGAACTAGAGGTGTGTGGCCTGGAGACAGGATTGTGTGGGGAAATGGTAGGGGTTTTCATTTGTACCTCCAGTGAAGCAGAACCATTTTCTCAGACCTTAACATGGCAGCAGGGCAAGACTAGCTGGCAAACACACTAAAGGCTTTGCTGGGTAGGTTTATTGCTTTGTTCCTGAATATACAATGAACCACACAGGAACACTGTGTTACCACATAGAACAAGGCTTCATAGCAGCCTGGAAATGACCTTAGTGGCTACAGAATTTCTACACCAACCGATGTTTACAGGACCCATTCACTTTCATCTCCAGTATGGAGGAAAAGGGATTGGCAGACACTGTTAAAACAGATCTAGATTGCATCATGCCCTGTCAGTGCCAGGATCACAAAGCTTCAAAAATCAACAGATCAACTTCAACTTTTATTCCAGGTACAGCTAAGATGTAGCTCATTAGTCTAATGGTAACATCATCAGTATTTTAGCAATAGTCAGATATATTGGGGCTAACCAAATACTTTTGGTACACAGAACATTTAGTTTACACAGTGTTAATAAAAGGGTGGGGATGTTTAAAATGCTTCACAAGAAAGAATTAGATGTATCCTTACAAAGACATTCACCTCCTACATCATGCAAACTCAGCCATTTCAAGACACTAAAATTTCCTTTCCCCCACTCTGCTTTTATGGCGATCAAGGGAACTTGTCTGTGACAGAGGTGTTGTAACATTCAGAGGGTAAGAGACTGGGGGCAAGATTTAAACCAATCTAAGAATTCCCAGGATGCTCTTCCAGCATATCCTAATTAATTTCCTAATGTGAGGGACTCTCAGAAGACAGTGAACAATAAGTTCAAGACAATACTGATTTCTGTTCCAATAAAATGCCATGAGTTACAATGTCCCTCACATTTCCATGGGCAGATGGGATTGAAGAGCATCTTCCTGTCACTGTGCAGCAGCTGAGATAAAATTTGAGTGTGTCTAGATGTGAAGTCTGTACATGTGTGATCTAATCCTCTGCTTATAGCACCATGGAGTCAAGTTATGGAGTTTAATGAATACACATAACTCCCCTGAGAAACCAGTAACTAAAACAATAGTTGTTGTTTTTAATGTTTATTTGGGAATACACTAATTCCAGGGCTCAGTTACTTAGACTAATTTTTAATTTTTGACCTGGTTATCTATAAGCCAGGGACAAGGAGTGACACCTTTACCCATTTTGAGTTAAGCTTTGATGCATGTTCTTATCTTTATTTTTATGTGATTTTTTTAAAGAATCAACTCACTGATTCTTTTAAATTTTTCTCAAAAAAAAAAAAAAAGTATGTTTGTGTCATATCCAAGTATGTGAAGCTTCAGACCAAACTGAAATGTATTAGAAAGTTAAAGGAACAGAGGATAGGGATTTGGACAGTGTTATCTCCAGCTATATAGCAGCAGGGCTTTTAAAATTAGTTTTGCAGGAATATAGCTGCACATATGATTGTATTATTAAAACTGTAAGCTTTTTAAATGCACTTGTGTGAAATCTGTTGTTTTAATTACTCAGATCAGCATTTTTAAACACAATTTGCAGACAACGATAATCAAGAGCTATTCTAGCATGACAGGCAGCCCCGCCAGTGAGAAAAAGGTAGTTTTGCCCACTCAGGATGAGTCTCTGAGAAGCTTTGTGCTGAAGATGCAAATGCAGCAAAGTTTTGTGACTCCATTAGTAGCCATATGAATCCGGACAGAGAAAAGTGTAGAACTGTAGAATAGCCACTATTTCTGGTTCTTTTGCCAGTGACTATCAAAAAGCAAGGTCTATTCTTGAGAAGACTGATTTTCATGGAAGAATGAATGCAGGATCGGAGAGAAAAAAAAAAAAGGAAGCACAGGTTTTTGTCAGAAAGCTATGTGTAGAGCAAATAAAAATGATGCTGCAGTTTCTCACAAGGGATTGACACCAAATTGTTGTGTTAGATAAAAAGTGCAAATATGGTTTAATTATGCTGTTTGTAATTCCTAATATAACTAGTAAGCACCGCATTATGCAAGGTAATCAGCATCTGAAGAGAGTGCAAAATAACTACAGGAAAATTCCCCAGCCCTGCAGGACCCACTAGATTTTTGAGGGAAAAAAAAAAAAAAAAAAAATAGAGGAAAAGAAGAGAAAATTCAAAATCAAGTGATCCTGGCTGGGCTGCAAAGACATGGCATACTTACAAAAAGCCTCCTTTTCACAAAACAGACAGATGATGCAGCAGTTGCTCTATTTACACAGTAGAAAGGAGTAGCAGGATTTGGTGGATCTAGGAGAAGTTATGAAGATGACTTAGGAAAAAGTGAGAAATTTGTGGAGTGAGACAGAATAGAATGTAAAGAGATTGGAGAAGCAGGGCAGCTGGGAGGCAGGCTGAAATAGGGCAGATGCAGGGAAGTGATTTTGTTGGCACAAGTATATTTGCCTTTACCGGTTGTGCAGTCCTCACAATGTATCTTCACCAGAGCTTGCTGGAAGGATTGGAACTGAAGATCCATTTACCAGTTTCTCAAGACTCTCAGTTAACAAATGTCCCTGGGTACTGCAAAGGTAGATCACCTGTGACAGCCACCAAGAACTGGATTTGAAGTACTGCAAGGCAATACTTGCTAGAACAGAGATGCAAATGGAGAGTCTACATGAAATGATGGAAAACCCCCTATAATTCAGCTGCCAGGGATGAATTTTTATTTATATCAGGTGGTTTCTAAGGTGTTTTTTCCAGTTGGTGCTTTTTCCTTTGTAGCATGATAGAAAAGGGTACAAGGAGAAAGCTAGACAGACAAAACTACTTGGTGGAATAGCTGGGGCACTTGTGTGTAGAGAAAAGGAAGCACAGTGACTCAGGCTCTTGTGTCCCTGCCTGTAATTTTGTTTGCTTATTTGGGAAAGGAGCAGTGGAGGTCCAGACTTTTCTTCAGTCATATTACTGCAATCTGTTCACATAAGGAGATCTCATATTCACAGGTAGGGGGTACAAGAAGGAGGCAGGGGGAGAATGAAAGGACTTTAATCTCTCATTCCACTCCACAAATTTATGGTGTAGTCATGCTTCCTTGGCACAATCAGGCCGCCTGGATTCTACGGCAATTTCAGTTGTTTTTCGGTGTTATTCGTTTCTCAAACAGAAGAAAACAAAAAACGGAAAAAAAAAATCTCATTAATAATTATTTATTAAAGGTGAAATGAAACATAAAAGATCATAACTATGAAAGGGCATCTTTAAATTGATTTCAATAATAGTAAGTGATGGAAACATATTGAATAAAAAGGCCAAAATCATGGCCCCACTAAAGTCAATGGAAGTTTTGCCATTGACTTAAACAGGGCCAGGATTTCACTCTGAGGGTTTATCACCAAGATCAAAGACAGAAAGTAACAAAATAACCACATGGATTTTTTTTCAGGAAGTTCAGAAAAACAGAACTGAAGAAAACGAGTGTTATAGAAACTCTAGGTTAAGGCTCTCAAGCCCTGCAGCCTTTTAGGGTCAATTCCTGTGACAACAGTAAAAGAATTATGGTATGTAACACAACTGAGTGAACTGTGACATATTTAAACTTGTGAATTCCAGCCCCGTGGAACACACATTGCAGTTCAAGAATGATTAATTTTCCAAAATTCAACTGTTGTTGCATTTACCTAGCTGTTTTGATATTCTTGGTTGCAAAAATTGAAAAAGAAATCACAGCAAAGATTTAGAAGACCAGCAAGTCAAATCCGTCATAGCCGTGCAACGGTTTCTCTGGAAATGCTGAAGAAAAAAGCAAGAATGTGCCCCAGTGACCCAAAACAATACAGGACTGCCATCCAAAGTTTAGCCCCATATTCTTTCAGCAAGCACTGACCATGGAGAAGCTAGAATGAAGACACTGAATGATGGTTCCCAATTGCAGCAACATAGAGATATAATGGATGGCTGTTGTTTATAAACTCAGTCTATCATCTACTTAATTTTTGAGGGGCAGACAGCAAATGGAAGTAAGCAATTAAAGTGCCTTGGATTTTATGGTGAATGAAATATAAAGATTTTCTGAAAATAATCCTGAAATCCCTGAATTTCAATAAGGAAGAAAACTCTTTTGATGTGGTTCAGCATTTAACTTAGCAGAGAGATACTTCTGTGTTACAGTAAAGAACAGTTCCAGATTCTGAATGGCAAATCCCTTCTGCCTCTCCATATGGATAAGGTTGACTGCAGCCCTTGTACTCTACCTTCAGTGAAGATGCAGAGTCAATGGTAGAATCTGTGCTATGCACACTCTGACTCTTATTCCCTCCAAAGAGACATAAGGTAAGAGGAAAAAAAAAAAATCAGCTGCTGAAACTGGAGAAAACTAAAAAAACATAATGGTAGAAAAAAGATGATCTCACAGAGGAGATGAGCTGACTATAAGAGATTACCAAGGAAAACAGGTGGCAGAACAGAGTGAATAGGATACAGACAAGAAGACTGTAGGGCAGAGAGCAAGGGTATGTTTATCTACACATCTGTCACGTCTTCTAACAACAGCACGTATAGACATAGTAGACTATGCATGAGACACTGACATGCACCAGAACTACTACTTGGGCAACATGTGTGTTTAGAGTCCCTTTTTTGGTCTGGATTTATATGTATACAACAGACCTATTCATGGCCTTCTGAAAATCTGTTTGATTGGCAAAGTATGTCTGTGTGCCTGTGCACATGGGGCAGATGAGGCAGAATAGAGTACCGTTGACGATGTTGTCCAAACCAGTAGAGTGGTCCATTCAGAAATAGAAGGCTAACTCCGATTTATTTAAGTGTACAGTAAAGCACTGTGTCTCTCTCAGTGCAAACAGGTCTGGTGAGAACGGCTGAGCCCTACAGATATACATGTGATTTTCTTGAGAATGTAGACAAGCAAAGGAAAACCAGATGTGCTTATTTCAGGATGACAAGATAGCATTGTGTCTGAAATGAGGTATTTCTCTGGGAAGGAGAGGATGAAAGCATGTTTTTAAACAGTTGTTCAGTTCTAAAAATTGAGGCCACCATTGATTGTTGGCAGAAGAGTGGGGGAGCAGAAATGAGAGAGAAAAATGGGATGAAATTGTCACATTCTTGCACCAAGAGTTGTAGTGGGGAAATTGAGAAATAATTTGCAGGAATTCTCTGTTTAGACTGGATCAGCTTCTGCCTTCATGAGTCAAAAATAATAAATAAAGTATTCTAACATCATAAAATACCCATTAAAAAGGTCCAGTAGCAGTAAGTATTTGGAAGACAGGAAAAAAATCACACCAGGTTTACACTGGGAAAGCTTTAAGCCTTCAACATGTCAGATATTTTGGGAATGATTTACCACCCTTTTCTCAAAATAAACTGTAAACTCAACAAGATGGAGACAGAAAACAGGCTTCCCTATTGAACTTTGACACAAGAATAATGAAACCATCCATAACCCACATTTGATTTGTTTGGGATTTTTTTCCTCCCTAAATTACTTCAAAAAAAAAAAAAAAAAAAAATATTGCTATGAAAAGGGAGGAAAAGGGCTCATTTTAAAAATATTTCATAATCTTTTAAGCACAATTCATCTTGGTTTCTAGCTAGCATTTTCAAGGCTCTCCTTAGGGATGTGATCCAAAAGCTGCTAACACCAGAGCTGAAAGATTCTAACTTCACTGGAGTTGAAGCTTGCATCTAAGCCAGACTCTTCACCTCATACAACATTTCACAGAGCACTGTCACCAACAGGATGATTCAATTAGCAGGAACAGGAGCAAACCTCCTAAGAGCAGGACATTCTCAGTGGGTTCTCAGTGACTGAAGATCCCCTTGACACTGAAGATAGATCAAGAGAGACGTTTTGCTGTGTTTGGAGCAGAGGACACTCTGGAGTAAGCATCCTGTGGCAGAGCACCACCGAGCAGTGTGTCAGCATCTCTCCTGTACTCTAGTTCCTGTGTTATACTGACATACAGGCACCTTAAAATTGTGTGGGTTTCATCTGTAAACCCATAAAAATAGTCGTAGATCAAGTAATACCTTTTAAAATCTTTTATGAGCTATTGGTTTTCTCCACGCCATCTCTCCTCCACTTTATACTAATTTGTATTCAATACTGTTACCCTGAAAGCTTCTCTAAAACTTCCCAAGAGATCTATCATACCTTGCCTGTTTTCCCAGGTTTCTAAAATTAATATAGATCAATTATTTAATATATTCAATCACTTTCTTTAAGCCATTTACTGCAGATATAGCCAATTATTCAACATAAAATACAGCCAGATCATTTCATCACAACCAAAAATGTGATTTATCATCATATTCAATTAGAATCTACTGAAGGCAGTGGCAAAAGTCCCATTCATTTGAATAAAGATCAAGCCTTTATTTTACCGTGTCACAAGAATAATGCATGGTAATGGAGAAAGCTGGGATACATACGGGATTGCAATTTCAAACAGATTGTTTTGAATCAGTTGTTTTCCAAGCATAATAATGCTGAGCTGAATACAGAGTTCCATCAAACAGCCTCCTGGAGCACACTGTAATTAAACAAAACCATAGAGTGTGAAGGGAGTAAGAGAATTAATTTAAAAGTATGCACCTGGGAGAGATACTGATATCTGTATGTGCCCATTGCCCTGCCACCAATTTGCACAGGAACACAGAGCTCGTTGATCATTGCGGTTCTGTGCTTAACAAGGTACTTCATCTCCACTCATAAAACTACATTATGAAAAATATACAGGGCTCTGAAATAATTTTCTGTGCCCTGGGGCTATTATATTTCCTTTTAAAATATTTACTATATAATCAATGTAATAAACATAATGCAGTATCACCAATAGTCTTCCAACCTGATGTCTCCCAAGGGGGAAGAAAGTCTTCAATCTTGCAAAGGCTTATGCATAAGCTTTATTGTAGAATCTTGAGTATGTCTATCGATTTTCAAGGAAATACTCACAGCAGTTAAAAGGAATTTTGGAAAAAAAAATGCATGCTTAACACAAAATGCCTAGAGCTTTTTAGGCTATTTAAACTACTAGACTTTTAGTGAGCTACAGGATGAGAAGCCAGCTTCCAGTTCTATCTCTGCCATAGGTTTCCAAACGGACTCAGTCAAATCATATAATGTTTATGCCTTAGGGCCCAGTCATAAAGCATAAAAATGGTGAAGTTTCATCTAAGAAAGACCATCAAGTACTCAGAACTGCAGAAATAACATACAGGTGTCTCAGATGGAAAATTTGGGTTTTGTCTATTTATGTTGAAGATTTAACATCTTGTTTTAACATGTTTTTTGTTCTTCCCTTGTTATCTAGACTCCAATGAAATATGATGTACACATAGCTCTTTCTGTCAAGGATTTTTTTGTTTTAATTTCATATGTACTTACTTCTTCCATTCGATAACCATCAAACACATATACATAATGACCAGGACGGCCAACAAATCTGAAAGTAATAACAATATATGAAATAGTATAAAAATAGGAAAAAAGTTAATTTTATCAACATAACTGTTCATTCGTATTAGCTAAAGTATTTCAGAACTAATTACTTCAACCTGAATTTTTGAAGACTAGGCACCTATTCAACTTTGATTATTTAAAATTATTTCAAAACAATAGGTCTCTACAAAGGTTTTTCTATTATAGTTTAATTAAATAATTTCAATAAAATATTTTTTGTGTGTGCTAAATAATAACAACAACTTCTCTCTCTTGGTTACACAAAAAACCTGGGAACACATATCCTAGCTCACATTCTCTTGCATCTGAGTAATGCCCTGAATAGAGTTATTTACATGTCTATAAGCAGTCAAGGCTCTTCTGTCTACATGAAGAGAAACAGTGAGATTGTCTTCATTATAACCATACAACATGCACACAGGCATAAAAAAGGTTAAAAAATAAAATGTCTTACAATATTTACAACTGCTGGTAAAATGTATCATTAATTCTAAAGTCAATGATGCTGAATAGGATTAGTGAAGATATAGATTAACAAACTTTACAGCCCCAAAAGGAACAGAACAATGGTATGAAACATAATCCAGAGGAAGTTTAAAAAATTTTGCCAAAGTTTGAGCAAACAATCATTTTAAGCTTCCCGTTCAAAAGCATGTGTTATACTGTGGATAACTGGGTCCCAAAAGACAATGATCCTGAACCCATAGGAAGTCACACTTATTTAGCAAGACAGCTGAATTAGCTTTTTGGTCAACCAGTTCATTTGCCAAAACATGCAACTTCCAGTTGACTATTTCTTAATTTAACTTAATACGGGTGAATAGGGAAAAATATTGAGAAAGTAATAGAGCAAGTGGCTCCATAATTTTAGATGAAACAGGAAAATCTTTCAATGCTAAATGATGTTTCAAGAAAAAATAACTAAAATGTGGGAAGTGAAGACAACTAAGCACTATTACTCACTCATAAATGCAACACCCTTTTTTTTAACTAGGGCAGTACTAAACATCATGACCAGTCATTCAAAAGCAAGCTTTGGACAATCCTGTTTGTGATATATTTTTCACTGCTGGTGAAGGTAGCTAGTCCCAGAAATAGTTAGGTAGCCCTTTGTGTCCATTTTTAAACACAGATCAACTAATATGGACCTATATATATATGCACATAAATATCTATATATAAATAGTACATAAATGAGTATATGTAAAGGACATTTATCTTACCTTCCTTTAAAAAAAGCAACGTAAAAAATTGGTGCATAAGAATTCACAAACTTCAGTAGGAATGCCTTCAAAATCAGTCTCTCCTCAAAGGTTTTCTCTGTTTTTGGTATCTCTGTGGGGAAAGCAAAACAAAACAAAAAAAAAGAACCCAAAGAAATCACTTAGCAAATATATAAACTTCCCTGGTATCCCCAAATACAAAACCAAACTTCAAACTTTGAGGTCATACTGGTTTGGTTTTTTCATCTTTTGTACTTTTAATTTGTACCAATGCACACTAGTTCTGTCACTGACTTCTGATTTCCAGAAAGTGTTTCCAAATTTCCAGGTGGAAATCAAAGATTCTTTGCTAGAAATATTAATAAAGAAAATTAACTTGATTCTCTGAGAGACATCTGACAGCTTATCCCAAGTTGCTCTTGGCTGTCTGTCCAATAACATGGTAGGAAAAAAAAAACAAACCAACAAATCCTGACATTTGGCCTGCACCTGACAATACTTTACTTTTCCAGTCTTTACTTTTCCAGGCAGACCACATCACCTTCGCCTGCTTCAGGCCACATCCATGAAATCTTAGCATTGAAGCCTCTGTCATTCATTCTGATACCTATTTTATTATTAAATATAAAATAAAATTAACTATATTTTATTAACACCAATTATTATTATTATTATTAATATTAATGTTAATGTTAATGTTAATATTAATATTAATATTAATATTAATATTAATATTAATATTAATATTAATATTAATATTATTTACATGGATCTCCTACTAGTTATCTGGAGTTTGAAGAAAGAAAATTGGATCTTGATATTCAATTGTGTAAAGCTAAAGCAGTAAAAGCAGCTTCAGTGCATATAAGCATATGTATATGAAGATACAGAGAAAAAAAAAAAAAAAGAAGGCCTTTAAAGCCTTCTTAACTTAACTTTGTGTGTACAAGACTTTTTTAGTATGAGTTTGTTAATGTGCTTAATGCTAAACACAAGACTGAGTACCTTTCTGAACAAGGCACTAAGTGAATTGTTACTTGTCATACAAAAAAAATGTATTTTTTTCCTAATGCTTCTCCATTCCACTATATACATTCTTCATTCCTAGAAATCTTCAGATAACTTGTAAAAATGTGTATTAAATATTTTCAGTATTCATTATTGCTCCCAGATTTATTTTCCATTTCCATGGAAATTTTCTAGCAACAGAACACATGGGTATGAGTCAGGGGTTTTTCAAATTGACAGTAGGATCTTTAAATGATTCTGTATGGGTTAAACTGCCATGCTCATCCTGACCTGTTAACTAACGTGAGAGAAGACAATTTTATTGTGGTATGTTCTTGACAGAATTTCTGTAGCACAGTGGAAATGTGAAATAACAAGGTAGATACAAATACTGCTGTACTTGTACTGTTTTGTTTTGGGGCACAGTTTAAGTGTCTTGGTTGCTTTGAAGTTTTTATCTTCAAAAAAGAAGAACAGTGTTTGTTTGAGCACTAAAGCAGACTCTAATGGGTCCCCCTTGCCCAGCTTTATTTGTGGTACTTTCAACCATATTTTCATAAAAGGTCAACACGTAATCCAATGAACTCTAAGCCATCATTGACTTGTACATATAGTAAAGCTTAATTAACCTTCAGAGGATTTTAATAATTTGTAGATGACCCTATATGCTGGATAGATCCTCAAGACCAAAGCTCAGGGCAGCAGGAATATCAAATAACAGTGGTGCAAGTTTTAAGTTGAGGGAGGAAAATCCTAGCCTTTCTTTTATGGAGAACTCCCACAAAGATGAGCTCAGCCTGAGGATGAAAATTTGCACACCATATATGGTTTCAGAGACTCACTCAGCACTTCACCCCCTCCCCACACTCAGATATACTATACCATAACAATAGAGGCATGCACAGAATTTGTCCTTTAGCTAGTGGAGTCCGCTACACCCAAAGTGCATCCCGTCAGAATAGATGCATTAGTAAGAGTGAAAACTTTCCCCAAAAAAATGATACACTCATATGGTTTGTTGTGCAGAATGTCACATCAAAATTGGGCAGCTGAAACTTTCCAGGTAGAGAATGAGCTGAAATGTCTGTGGCATGGGCCTTAGCTCACGAAGGAGTTGCTGCCTTTACAAGGCACAAACACAAGTACTTTTGATTTTGTCCCCATTTGACTGATTCTTGCTTGACCTGAATGAAGTTACAAATGAGCTGTAAATCAAGTCTGACATCACCTGATTACTGACACCACCTGATTACTGAAGATGAGCTATTCATGCTGAGAATACCAGGATATAATCTACACTTTTGCTGGTCTGATCTGTGGTAAAGGGGGCATCAGTTGCCTGCTTTGCTGGGTCTACAAAAAGTGTGTGAAGCCTCAGTGCATCCTCTACAAAATCTCTGTGTTGGTTACAACAAAACAAATACTTTTCTTCCCCCCAAGCATTGATTCAGCAGGTGCTGAGACTGATCCACTACTCTGATCCTATGATGAATCTGATTGCTATCAGTGGTACTATTCTTGTGCTTACAGGTGCAATTTTTCACTTGAACAAAGTTTCAAGTGTACTTGTGGTTGGAATAGGAGCCTATGCTGTCAAGAGCTCTTCCTCCAACCCAACAAGTCTGTTCCTCAGCTTGCCGGTTAACCACAGTGTGAAAAGAGAAGAGAGTATGTTTTGCTCTGCTCAGCAAAATGAAAGTTCACAAGGTAAGGAGCACTTATCAGCATTAATGAATTGTATTTTTTTTTTTAACATTTTGATTACATTTGGCATCTGAGCCTTGAGCTGGAGAAAGCTGCCTGAATGAACTTTCTAGCTCATATAATTTGTAGCACTAGAAATTACTCAGACAAGACCCTTCACAAACAAAACATCTGGTGGTTAATTAGGAATGTTGCCTAGATAAAGATAGTAGGATTAGAATTAAATTCAAACTGTCAGGGGGGCAATAATCAGCAAGTAAGAAATTATTGTTCCTTTCACAATTCAGAGTGGTGCATATTTCAAAGGGAGAGATTTTCCTTCTGTGCTTCCCCCAGAGAGGCAATGGCAGCGGCTGGCCCTTCCCAGACTTAGCCTAGAAATTGCCAGAGAGGAGAATCATCACCTTCATCTCTTCCTACTCTTTCCACACAGCAGAGTCACATCTTAACAATTCTGCCCTTTCTTACCAGAATTGATCAGGTTGGCACACACACAGTTGGCAGCTTGTCAGTTATATGAAAGCTGAAAATCTGGGGTACAGTTTTGGCCTGGACAGTAAGTCTGCGCTTCCTTAAGCCACTAGAACAGAGTTCATTTGTGTAACCCTGCTACATTCTGGCCAAAGTCTGATGCAAAACAGAAATAAACAAACAAATTAACCCCATATGGTGGCATGTTGTGAAAATGAATTTCTTTGTCTTCATTACAAATGTAATCTAAACTATCAGTCCTTACTGGTGAAACTACAGGACCACATTTCAAAAATTCAGGATTGGGACTTTATTATGACAGCTAAAAAACTTTAGTTTATGCTGTTCTTCAAAATTAAGACTAAAAGAGATGTGACTTTGAAAGTGTCTTGAAAAAGTGAGAATAAAAACCACAAGTCGTAAGACTTGCTCAGGTTTTACTCTGAAGTTTGTTAGCTCCAGCCAGCTTCACATTACTGTAAGTTGTACAGGGAGGGAATCTGCAATTGCAAATGAATAAGTCAGGCTCCAATTGTCAAAAAGTTTCTAATCTGGATGTCTAAATGTAGATGTCAGGTAGGAGACTTGCTACAGTAAAAGATATTTGTGGTTGCTGACTGATTTTCAATGTTTTGAATAACTGAGTTTATGCTCCTAGACTTCGAAGAATCTAGAATTAGAGCTGATGTATAAAACTGTGTGAAACAATACTTAATGCCAGCTCTAAGAATCTCGTGTTAGGGCCTCATCAGTAAACATCTTTGGCCTAAACCCTTTATAGTAAAAATCTTTGGTCTAATGTATATAAGAAAACAAAAGTATAGCCTAAATCTCTACAGTAGTCAAAGGAATTACTCACCTTTAAAAGATTTAAATACATTGCCAGGCTTGTAACAATACAATGACATTCAAAAAGGAAATAAATAAATACAAATCCTAACTGAAATAGATAATATTATAATAGTGTCCAGCACAGACATGCCCCTATATTGGCAAAGAAATGCTTTGAGTAGTAAAGACCTGGTAAAAATCACATCAGCAAAATAACATAGTAAGCATTTTCCAGTGTAGTTTTTCTAGAGCCTGCCACATCTTTGAAATAACCCAATGACTTTCAGTAAACCAAGCTCCTAGAGGAGAAGACATACGACAAAATACATACCAGGTCAAAAATTTTCAGCCAGCTCTAGATAAGTAGAACTTGGCACAAAGCCAGTGCAATGCAGCAATACCAGCTGACATCCTGTAAATAGCACAGCTGCATTAACATGGCATTGCAACCAGGCTAATTAGTCCTTTCAGTGGCACACTGCATGTTGCAACTTAGACCCCAGTTCACAGAGGCAGGTCTTAGCATCTTACCCTATAGGCCTGAATATTTTCACTGGCATTCTTCAGTGGAAAATATTCCTATTGAGACCTTCTTGCATACTCTCCTGTCAATACACGTAATGTACTAATGAACAATGTGTTGAGATAGTTTTACCAATTTCTGTCAGCCATTTGGCAACAGCCCCGTAAATTTCATCAAGTATAAGTATCACGACGAGGTTAATGATGACAGCAGTTGCAGTCACAGTCACTCGAACATTTGACCTGGTTGTCCCATTGGTGCTGAATGACAAAGCTGCTGCTGTGATGATTCGGTATACAATCACACCAAACACTGCTGAAAATGTCAGCATAATCTGCAAAGAAATGCACAGATTGATTAGTTCAAGTTTGGTGCTAGCATTTAAACAGAAGCTTTGATGGATACGTTGGCTTTGTCCCATGAATTGGTATTGTGTGGTTATTTCTTAGACCAATGATAATACGGGGTTAATCAAATTAAAATGTGAGAATTTGAAACTCTCTAAGAAAGTTTCAAATCATCATGAAGAAAATGGATGCAGAGCTCTGAACTGGCACGATGGCTCTTCAAGATGTGCATGTTCCCTCTGATTAAAGCTCTGCACATTATTCATGCAGTAGTGGTAAAACTCAGGTAGTTTGTGTTCAAATGCAGGTATTAAATAAGGTCTTTTATCTGGCAATAGGTTCAGACGGCTTGGACTGAAGGACTTACATATATGTGCCATTAAGTAAACCAGTTTTACTGGCTGAAACATCTTCACCTCTGCAAAGCAGAAGTGGTACCTTACGCTCCAGTTGTGTTTGCTCGATGTTTGGCAAAATTAAAAAAAAAAAAAAAAAAAAAAAAAGTTTCCCCTTTTTATTATTTTTTTAAGACCGACCAAAATAGGATTCCTAGGACTTCACTTTCAATTTCTGTCCCAGAAATCAATTGCTATCCTGGTGTCCTTCATGGGCTGGCTATGACCCATGATATGAAGAAAGTCAGCCCTGCTACTTAAGGTCAAGTTCCCACAAGAAGAATTTGAATTTCACAGGGTTGTGGTATTCTGTTTTCAAAAATGAACAAACAAACAGGCAAAAAAAAAAAACCCACACTCCATGATTAAAAGAAAATAAAATAACAATTTTAAAATGGCAAATTTTCGTAGCCACGACAGGAAAAGAGGAGAAGGTACATTTTTCTATTTGATTTTTGCCTTTGGCAAGAATTCCAATGTACATTCATAATTTTAGGTAAAACATCTAGAGATCCTCAGATGAAAGAGACTATCTAAATGTGAAAGATTAGACTATTGCAATTATTTCAAGGGGCCTAGGGGCCCCTTGATTCACAATACAGTTCAAGGAAATTTAATAGCTCATTTTAATGACCCAGTAATAGTTTACTGAATTCCTGTATCCAGAGGAAGACTGTCTTATGAAAAAGTATTATTGCAAAAGAATCAGAACAAGACCTAGTGCTATATTAAAGGTTGAAGGTGAAAACTGGGCACATTTAATTTTAATGGAGAACTTATACTAAAAAATAATGATTTGGAGAAACTCCTGGAGATATCAGATGAAATTCACAAATATGTTTTGTGAGAAAACAGTAGTAAAATGTTAGTTCTAGTAAAATGTGTAATTTTGACTTTTTAAGAAATGTTTCATAAATTTTAAATGAAATGTAGGTGAATGATGAGTTTTTGCTTCATGCTAATACTGATCTAAATAGGAAACTCTAAACATAAAACACTTTGAAAACACTTCAAATGACATAAAATATTATTTCCTTTCCTTTTGCAGTATTCATTGTGTTGAAAAAACAGTTCTAACTTTTCTGCCTATTTTGACTTACCTACCCTACCAAACACGCAGACAAAAATCTGATTCATGTTGAACATAATGATTCATGACGAACATGTCTTGCTGTGACAGAAATGGTGCAGGAACACGAAGATCAGAACATTTGCCTAACTTGCACCTCACAGAAGCAATCACTACATCCCAAATAAAGAGAGAAAACAAAAAACCACCACCTGACTGTAACCTAATTCACCTTCCAGTTCTACAATCACCTTAAACTCTTTTCTTAGTTTGGCTCATAAATTCCTTCCTCTTAACCACCTTCCAAATACTCTTTTTTCTGTTTCTTTTCCCTGTGGATTTCTTTGAAATTGACGATGGACAGGGAAAACCAGCAAAGTAAGCTTGTATATATCATTCTGGAGATGATGAGCTCTCTGGGCCTCCACAGACACCTACCTCCACTGCAAGGTTCCACTTAGAAATGATATCTTAACAGCACAGAAAAAACAGTCATCAAGGACAGACATCACTAAACAGAGAAAGAGGAAATTTTAGGTTGTGGAAGTTGAAGAGCAAACCCTTAACCCCGACCAAAGGATTTAAGGGATTCTTAGCAATGAGAAAAATTACTGGAGGATGAGATACTCTCAGAGGCTTGCACTGTTGAGGTCTTTTCAATTCATGCAGTGCCATAGCAAGATATATGAAGTTACCCAAAGAAAAGGTTTTATTTGTTTGCAGAACAAAGATGCTGGTTTTGCTAAAAAAACAGAAAATCCTTGGTTGCCCAGCTGTTTTTAAACATCTGCATAGACACAGATGGAAAAACACTCCTTTAGGAGTGTTCATTATCTGTGCATCCAGCAATAAGAGAAAACTGAGGAGGGCTTGTAGGGCTGCACAGTAACTGGGACTACAATTCTCTTTTCCCAGATGGTCACTGAGAGGGAGTGGTTCCTATATCTTCACACCACTTCTCCCATTTCTTACAATACCTTTTTTGCCCAAATTCCAGATCAGATGTTCACCTTTTATTCAAGTGCTAACTTTGGGTTTTGTTGTCATTGTCAACTTTTCATCCTCCCAGTTCTATTCCCTACTATGGCAGACAGTTTCTTCACTGAATATCTAAACTAGTCTGTCAAGGACTGAATTGCTTAGAAACAGATGTGAAAATTGGCTGCAGAAAAGGTCACCTACTGAGCTTGGTATGAATGAAGACAAACAGGAAAGCATACTAGATCTGAGAAGGAAGCTATAAAACCCCGTGGGCTAGACTGATACCTTCATCCAAGTAGGATAACAATTTAATGTCCAAATAGTTCTTGACTCCCCAGTGGGGCTATTCTAGAGTCAAGTATTATGCCATGTGAGTAAGAATAGGGCAATAACATCGAAAAGAAGGAACAGGCTGAACTTCTGTGCCATGACACTAATTAATTTTCTTCCTTCCTGTGACAGAGCCAAATGCAATGAACCCAAAGAAAGGCTCCAGTGACGACATTGCTCCACACCATCATGCTCTCTCCCAGCAGCTACCAACGTTTTCATCACATACTCGGAAGTTTTTGTCACAACATCCACCTTCTAAATGCAGAGTTTCTAAACTCTGGCATATGTTATTACTAATCACACACAAGCTAAACTTGTATATGCTCAGCTGAGCCTTGACCTCCTGCTGCCAGTGGTCATACTGGGCAAAGATGAAGGCCTATGACCTTCTGTTATAATATCCCTGCAAAAGACACTGCTTAAACTGAGGTTGGGTCTTCTGCTACATTTGCAGAGGCTTTCTGTACAACAAAAGAGCTGTGATCAGATTTTAGGTATCTGTAAATGTGTAAAATAATCCTTGGAATTATTTGATAGTGTAAAATACCAAAACCAATTGGGCAATAGAATCAAACCAAACATTTTTATCAATTCACACTTTCAAGTAACAAACACGATACATAGCTTAATAAAGACAGAAGAAAAGCCAGAAAGAAAAAAATGCAATGCAGTTCTTTAAAGAGGATTCACAAAAGTGAAGGGCACAAAAGAATTACATCAGTTAAAAAGAAAAAGAAAAGGTTTTACAACAAGAAAGCCATTAGCAGCTTCAAGAATCATCAGGGAAAGTATGGTGTGTACAGCTGGAGGAAGGAGAGACAGAACACAGCAGCATCATCCTATAGTAATGTAAACATCTTCATGGATAATAACCATGGGTTTGTGTCACCAGACCCTTTGGGCCTGGAAAAGGTAGTATTAAGAATTCAGCAATCACTTCTGCAGCACTAGAAATTGCAGCATATGAGTGCTCATCTGTGTCTGAATCTTCTATGTCTGTGTGCTGTATATGTGCACACGCACATGTAAATTTGAGATTTCATCACCTTTTATGTACGTAGTGCTTACAGCTTAAAAAATTTGTCTGTGAGGATAACAATAACAGGGGTAGATGAGAGCAATTTAGTTTCCCCACTGCAATTCTATTGCACAGACTGACAGCAAATTTGACTCTGGTGTTCCCAATTCCTGTTTAACTAATCTGGCAGGGGAAAAAAAAAAAGAAGAAGAAAAGAAACATTGCATACAGTAAAGAGTAGATTGTAATCTTTGCATACAGTAAAAAGTAGATTGTAATCTCCACATGGGAAAGCAGAGCTGGCTCTCCCTCATCAGGAGCTGACTTGAATTTCATGCATGGTTTCTAAGTTGTCTCCTGTAAGTGCTTACATCTTACTAATGCTTGAAATATACTAAAAAATTAATTGTGGCTATTTCTCCAAAAGGTGAAATCCAGCATATCTCCACCATTCACTAACAGGAGCTGAAGGATTAGAGTGCTACATTTTACTTTTATAAATTTCTCTCTGAGATGTTGCAGCAAGCAGGGAGTGTAATACATAGGCTATGACTCAGGAAAGAACTTTAAACTCATGCTTAGGAGAGATCTAAACATGTGATGAAAGAGCCCATGTAAGCACCCTGTCTGTGAATGAATGACTTGTAAAAGCTAAATTGTGGCTAGTCATAGTCAATATAGTCTGCTTTAAGCGAAGTCCCAACTGATGTCAATTAGAGGTTCTGTCTAGAAAGGAAATGCTTGGTATGGCCTCAGGGCAATACACTCACTCAAAATGTTCATAGAATCATAGAATCCTTTCAGTTGGAAGAGGCCGTCAGGATCATCAAGTCCAACCATAACCTAGCTCTAGCACTAAAATGTTCTAAGTACATACATATTTATATGAATGACGCACCTAATATGTAGAGAAATATACTTAATCTACAATACCTTTAACTTCATAAATAGATACATATATTTATAAAAAAGCAGACATTAATTTTACTTCAATGTGAATATAAAATGTTTTTGATTGTCAGAAAAATAAATTAAATCTTCACAGGACATCTATTGCAGTCCATGCAAATTCCAGTATATTAGAAATACACTTAGATATTCTAAAATAATTTAGTCCCTAATTTCCCATGTCAGATGCTCCTGTGGTATAAACAAGCATATTTCATTGCCATTTTATACTAGGTTTAGATGTGAATACATGCTTTCATTCATGAATTTCTGTAATCAGAGGGTAATGGGATCCTTGGCAAAGTAATTTAAGATTTATTAGCCAGGCTTTCTTATTGCTGTTTACAAAGTCTAGCAGCTTGATGATGTGTTTGTGGTCTGTTAGAAATTTCACTAGGACAGTGGTGCCCACACTTTACAGTTGGCTGACCTGCACACCTTATTCTCATTCTCAAGTGCAGATTGTCTAGCATGATCTTCCTTGACTACAGTATAGTTCACCTCTGAATATATGTTGGATGCATACTTCTCAGCAACAGGTTTATTTCACCTGTATATCATCTATTCAGTAGGTTCAACACTTCTGAATGCCATTCTGACAGAGCATACGCAATACTACACACACAAGCAAATACAGAGTGGGCTTCCCTTCATCAGATACTGGAGGATGGAGCAGAAACCCTGTGGTAGAGACAGCATCTAGTAATGAGCTGCTGTCCTTACAGCAAGTCATCCAGCCAACAGCCCTCTCTTAAGGAGCCTTTGGAAAAGAATAAAGCTGGAGATAGGCACTGAGCTCTGTGTATTCCTAGTATGATACATATTTCTCACAAACTGTAGGTTATAACACTAGCTTTCTTCAGACGCATCTTTGAGAATACTAATTCAGAATTCCACTCAAGACGCTCATTGCAACATTTCTCACACTTAATAAATGTGCAGAAATGCAGATTTTATTACCATAAATAAAATCAATCCAAAGTTTGCTGCATATCCAGGCATACGGTCACTCCATGTCAGCTTCTCGTTTTCATCCTGTCACAAAACACAAAGATAAAACAACAGACATTACAGAAGTGCGCAATAGCAAATATTAGAGTTAGTAAGATCTATTATTGAAATAGGTTCTCAATTCCCATACTCCTGTTGTAGTTTTGAAGATGAGTATAAGAACTAGAACAGATATATTAAAGAATTTAGTTTGAAAGAAAATATTGTAAAAGTATAAATAAGACATATAGAAAATGTCTGTAAAAATCATAAATTATAGTATCTAACTATTATTTTAGTATTTAGAAAAATGTATTGAGCTCTTAACAAATTTCACAATGTCAGGAGAATGTCTTGAGATTCACCTTAGTTTACATTTAGGCAAAGCAATTTTCAACCATTTATTTTGAATTGCTTCTTGTAAAACTTCAGAAGAATAGAGACAGAAATAATGAACAGAATGCTTTCTAACATTGAACCCAGATTTTTTGACTAATGGTTACCTTAGCCAAATGCGGCCCCTAAGACAGTTCTTGAAAAGACACCCAAATCCTTCTCCTGATACTTAGTCTATAGAGAGAAACTACAAAGGCAAGTCACTCCTGTGATCTCTGCTGCCGGGCTTGTATTCTTCATGTGCAAACAGCAACTCTTTATTCATTGCATAATTTAAAGCAACTGTGAGCAGTGAAATCTAGTATACTTTTACTCTCCCCACATGAACCTGACTCCATTTCTAGCAACATATACATCTACAGAGATATTTGAAAGTGGATTTCTATAAGAAATATAATTCCCTTCTCTCAAAATAGGTTTCTTAAAATAATAATAAGGTCATTATTTTGTTTAAGTTAAACTAAAACTATATAATCAAATTAACTAAAGAGAAAGAGACAGCTGTTGTTTGCATTTCTGTGAACCACCATTGCTGCCCTATGAACTACTACTTCACTTACATTGGAGTTAACCCAGAGTTATTCTGAATTTAAATTAATTTAAATTAGATTAGAATTCAGGTCAAAGGTTTCAAATAAAACATTTCTAAGGCTCAATTGTCCTCAGATAAAAATAAAAATCAGGGAATATTATACCTTTGTAAAGGGCTTTCCCATGGAGTTTACTGGCATGTGGAATTAGACCAAAGACATTATCCTGTCTACACATCCATTGTGGTGATGTGGCAGTGCTGCAAGCACTGTGGGAAGTAGTATTACTCAGCATCCCCTCTTCTCAGTTCATCTGTTGAAGCAGACAAATTAAGCTTGTCTCCTTTGGGAGAATGCTGGCAGGAGTGGGCCATAGCAAACCCAAGCAGAAGCACAAAGCACAAATAATTTGGCCCAATGTATGCAGTACATAAATGCTCCATACAGTACATAAATGGAGTCCATCATTTAGCTGGAAGGCTACGTTAAAAAGCATTTCTGTGAAAGCACAGATGCATTTCATTTCATTTTGGCTTTTACAACTCAGCAATTACACAGGACATAAGGAAGCTCTAAGTGATTATACTCCAAGAAGGCCTGAAGGACACCATGTCTAACAATTTTACTAGGGGAAAAAGACTGAAGAAGCAAAACAGCAGAATGAGTTAATGCTATCCAAAGCAGTTAAATGAAAGAAGAAAATCTTTTGAAGCCATACGGAGGTGGAAAGAGAAAATTGTGATCCATACAAAAGGGCCATGAAGAGGCAAAAATGACCAAAACAATACAGCAGTAAAAATTTTTTGCAAAACAAGAAATCATAATATCAAGATCAAACTTTCACATATCATAAATAATTCTTACCAAATCCTAAGGGATGAAGCGACTAGTTTTGTTTGTTTTTTTTTTTTTTCATGTTTCGTTTATTTTTTTAAATATTTCTGGTGATGTAAGACATATACTGTATTTTGAAATATTAGCCAGGATTCTGTCATGATCTATTGGATTTCCAAGTCAAGAAAAAAAAATCATATGCTGGAAGACTCTTGATAACATGTCAGTTACTTAAAAAACTGATAAATCAGGGAATACTTTAAGAAACAGTTGTCCTTTATGAAAAAGAAATAGCTGTTGGCCATGTTTGCCCAACCTTTTTTTTATTTTTTTTTAATAGTAAAATAAAACCAAATAGTTACAGGAAAGAAGAACTAGGAAAATTGAGCAATTATTGACTTATAATTTTAGAGTTTAATATCAGAAGTTAAAGTGTTCCTAAGCCTGCGTTTTTAGATATTAAGAGACTTTAGGATTAATCCATCAAGGGTCCCAGCTTCAGGACTGTTTAAGGACTGCAATTACAGTGTTTACCCTCATTAATCTCAGTATATGCATTAAGAATGTAGAGGCAGCTAGCAACACTAATCATTTTGGAAGTCCTAGGTTTAACACCTGAATATTTGTTTTACATAAATTATTGCTTTTCAAAAGCACCTTGTGCCTGATTAGTTCAATAAAATGAGTTCCTGAAATGAAGATCTATAAGCAAAACTGATTCTTAACATTTCAGTTTATTACTAGTATTAAACGAAATATGGACTGCCTCTAATAAAAATTACCATGCTAAACAGGATAAAAATAGTCCTTTCTCTTGCATTGAGTTGACCTTGGCTGGCCACCAGATGCCCACCCTGCTGCTTTCTCAGTCCCTCTCCTCAACAGGATGGGTATAGAAATTAAGATGAAAAAGCGTGTGAGTTGAGGTAAAGACAGGAAAATAACTTACCAATTGCTATCACAGGTAAAGCAGACTTGACTTGAGAATAATTAATTTAATTTATCACTGTTTAAAATAAATTTGGATGGTGAGAAATAAAAACAAATCTAAAAACTCCAGTTCCACATTACTTCCCTCCCAACTTATTCCTAGGGCCAAGTTCAGTCCTTCTTTCCTGACTCCTCTACCTCTCTCCCCAAGTGGTGCAGGAGAATGCAGAGTGGCAGGACATGGAGTCAGTCCATAAGAGCCCCTCTCTGCTGCTTCTTCCTCCTTACACTGTTCCCCTGCTCCAGTGTGGATCTTTCTACAATCTGCAATCCTTCAGGGGAATCTCTGCTCAGGCACCTTGGGTACCTCTTTCCCTCCTGTTGCTCTAACCTTGGTGCTTGTAGGGCTGTTTCTCACACTTTTTCCTCTCTCTCCTCACTGTCAGGCAACATTTTACCCTTTCTTACAAACATTTTTCCAGAAATGTCACCATCTTGCCAAGGGGTGCAGCTGTGCCAATAGGTCCATTGGAGCAGCTCCAGCCTCCCCTTATAGAAGCCACCTCTGCAGTCACCACTACCAGTGCCTGAGCAACAGTACCCAGTACATACAGAGCGTTGGTTCAATGACATAAGTAAAATTGCATCTGTTTTTTAACACTGAGCAAGGCAAAACAAGTTGAATGGAGTTCAGTGGAGTGACAGACACTTCAGCAGTGCTTTCCCAGTCTCTTCTTGAAATTAATGAATTGAAGTGGGGAATTAAGAATAGGAAAGAGGAGAGGGTGTGCATGGGAAAGGACAAGCAGATAAAGGAAGAGAAGATCAGTATGACATCTAGTCAGCTTTCTCTTTCATGTATATGCTTTCTTTAACCTTAGGTGACTTTAGCATGTGTGCCATTCTCCAGAGCACCTAGCCAAAAGGAGATCAGAACAACGTGCCTGAGTTGCTATGCCATTATGAGAAGAAAGAAAAATCTGGATGAAAATATTACCAAGTTACTTAGAAAGCATATATGGCTCAAACTAAATTCTGAAATTTATATCAACATAGCAGGCTGCTGAAAGATACTTTCTGTAAATGCTCTTGCTAAGGATACCAAATCTGTAAATTCATTTTCTAGCTCACCTGATTCTACTCTCTGGCAATAGTGCCATCTAGCTGCTGCAAGACTGTACTGTTAGGTATTAAGAACACCTTGTCAGTGATCAAAATGTTACACTTGCACTCTGCAGCAAGGGGTGTTTATGTTAAATTAGTGGAATTCATTAATATATTTCTCCCAGCATATATTACATACCCCATTCTAATAACACTGTCTAGATGTTAGATGGAGGTAGGAAACCTTTCCTGAATGTTTATCAAAATCTATCCAAACAGTCAGGGAATCTACCCGGAGCAGTCCAAGAGGTATATGCATTTATTGGTGTGACAAGATGAAACTGATCATTCCCCAAGAGAAACTGTATTGCAGAGAAAAATTTATATGAAGACAGAAAAACTCATTATAGAGATTATATTTTTTGTGGTGAACAATACAAAGTGAAAGGTATGTTTTAAAATCTTTCTTTCAGTTTCTTCAAATTCAGTGATGTATTTGCAATTGCATTTGAGGAAAAAATAGTTGTTCTGGGTATAGTGATGCATTCCTGGTTTAATGTTTAATGTGGTGTTGAAAGTGTTCCACGCAGGAATACAATTCTTTCCTATTAGAAAATATAAAACAAAACAAAATAAAATAAATCAGAAAAAACCTCACCATCTAGGTTTTACAGGATGGTTCATTTTCTTATGAGTTACCTAACATGGCAAAGATCCAACATGTGCAGTTTTCATCTTCAGGTGGGCCTCTGAGCTGTGGAAACCTGGAGATATACTGCATGTGGACGGCACCAAGTGGTGTTGTGAAAACAGTTCTGTGTTTCTCTGTGAATTAAACCACAACCAGCTTGCTCAGGTGACAAGTATTTCAGTTATTTATTCATATTTTCCCACAAGAGAACACCTTCTCAAAGCAGGTGTTTTTAACCATCAGCCACGCACTTGGGGGGTAAAGCTATGTACTTTCTCTCTTTCTGCATCCTGCCTTGTAACTCTGGTTCTGAAATTCAGGCTCCTCAGTACGGTTGTACCTGGGCAGCCCCAATGACTTCACTGGACTTGCATAGAGCTGCAACAACTGACTGGAACTTAGTACAAGATGCTCAGGGAAGAACAGAATCCAGGACTCCTTTCTCTTGGCTTTCTAAGGTCTTACACAGCTAGCAACAGCAAAAAGCTGCAAAATTATATTTCTGATAATAAAATCCAGAATTTCACCTCTAAGTATGCCCAGGAAGCATCAAACAAGTAACTGTCATTTTTATAATGGCACTTTTCTTAGTAGAAAGAAAAGCTTTAATTTGTGTAAAAACTGAACTGTCCAAATGAGCATATAGAAATAAGAATTGTGGTATCAAATACTGCTATTCTGTATCTGAGTAACACCCAAAATATAGTATGTGCCTTGCAGGTTCAAAACAAAGAAAGTAACGGGCTTCTTCTGAAATAAAAGGTCCCTATAATTTTACTTTGGGGATGAAATAAGATAAAAGGTAAGGAGAAAAGGATACTTGAGAGCTATTTGTAGATGAAAAGAAGTTCAGAGGCAGAAAAATCCTGCAGAACAGGCAGTTTTGGAAGACAGTCTGTTCCAGGATGGTGATACAAAAGGAGCTACAATCAAGGCACATCAGTATTTCTGGAATGTTGTAGTGGCCCACAGTCATAATTAAAGCTAGGAAACTCTTTGAACAAGTTCATGGGACTGTTGCAGTCTGTATTAGGGACCGTTTTCCCTAAAATTTCTGAGAGGAAAGACAAAACCGCTGCCACCCTGGGCATCTGTCAATTACTATGTCTATCCTAGTCTGAATCTGTCCCTGGGAGTCTTGCCTTCACACTCCTACAAAGGTAAAAGAGCTTTTGGTTTAAGACCCATCAAAAGAAATAACAACATTTTCTATTCTTCTCATTTAAAAAGCAGTAAGGGCATTTTAACAGTAAAGATGCTCTGTTTTGTGAACAATGTTCTATTTCAGGGTTGCACATGGAAAATTAACTGCCAAGATTAATTTGGAGCCAATTGGAGGACTGCAAAGCCTTTAATTAAAAACTTTTTCTGAATTTGAAACATACAGAATAGCACAGACACTCTGATAGTTTTCAGTGAAGCTTAATGGACACATCCTAAATAATTTGCAGAAGCAATGCAGAATAGAGAGCTATGAGAAGTGTGTGCAAGGCTCAGTATTAGGATAATCAAAATTAATGAAATTTAAGGCTAAGGAAGGTTATTGTTAGGCAGCCAGTCGTGTTTTCCTTTGTAACCACAGAATTTCCATGAGGTGATTTTTGCTAAGAGGCTAATAAATGTGTTTCAACTAAGATTCTTTTTAGAGAAACCTCTGATCACAGCTTAGGCATTTCTGTGATGAACAGTCAGTCACAAGCCTTATTAGATCATTCCAGTTGCTAATTATCCTAGCTGTTGAAAACACATGCATTATCTGTAGGCTGAATTTGCCTATCTGCAACTTCCAGTCTTGGCATTTAGCTGAAACTTTGTCAGTTAAGAGCATCTACTGGCAGATTTTGGTTTTGGCTGTAGGTTCTTACAGACTGTGTTCAGTCCACATCTTGGCTTTTCTACCAGCTTAGACCACTCACTTAAAATAGAAACAATCAGCCAAGTCAACAGCTGCATTTCTTCCCCTGCCATGTGATTGGAAACGAATCTCCCTCAGACATGGGCCACTCACTTGGACTTCCATGTAACGAGGCTTATGAATGCATGTGTGAGTAGCCAAGTCCCTGTGCCTCAAGATACACACATGCACGTCCCTTCCAAAGGACCAGATATAGCATGAGCAATCCAGGGAGACCTTATCACAGAATTCCAGTACTAAAAAGGAGCCTGTAAGAAAGATGGAGACAGACTTTTTAGGAGGGCCTGTTGCAATAGGACAAGGGGTCATGGTTTTAAACTAAAAGGGGGAAGATTCAGGTTAGACAAGAAGAAGAAATTTTTTACAATGACAGTAGTGAAACAGTGGCACAGGTTGCCCAAAGAAATGGTAGATGCCCCATCCCTAGAGACGTTCAAGACCAGGCTGGATGGGGTTCTGAGCAATTTGATCTCATTGAAGACGTCCCTGCTCATTGCAGGGGGGTTGTACTGGGTAACTTTTGAAGGTCCCTTCCAACACAAACTATTCTATGATTCTATATGATGTTTACTGTGCTAGGCAAGTGTCATACTTGCAGTCATGTAGCTCAAGGAACTTTTGCACAAAAGAGGACGCCAACCTCTTCTCTGTCAACAGAGATGCTGACAGAATGGAGAAAAGGACCCAATAATCCAAATAATTTCTAGTCTTCATCAGTCTTAACACTATGTTGCTAGACATAGTTAATTTAATACACTGTAGTTTCTCTGCTGTATTTAAAACTAATTTTGCCTTTGATCCTCACCTTCATGCATTTACTGCATTGTAGCATATTGCAAACATTATTGTGTAAATGGCGTTAAGGTGCTTAGTCTTTATATCACTGTTTAAAATCAACTTCTTGATATTTACATATGGTTCAAGTGAAAACTGGCAGCACTTCTCTTTTTACGATGACAGTTTAACATATGGCTTTACAAGTATGAATTATTTATGTAAACTTGATGCCATTCAGAACATTACCAGAAACACACTACACAAACAATAGGGTTACATCTGTAGTCATAAATATTTGTTGTTTATCTATGCTCTTTGTTGATGATTAATAAATCATAATGAGTCTGGTCCAGAGAAGGCAAAGGGTTAGATGTACAAATACACTTAGACATCTGATAAGATTTCCAAAACAAGCTACTGACAGAGGTACATAGGTCTGTCGTAGTAGGGGAGATGGCAGCGGAATGCCACAAATTAAGTTCACGACATATTCTGTCACTTGCTTAATTATATTTTTTTAAGTGTAGATCCTGAACTTTCTCAAAAAAGTTATTGAAATGCCACATATACCTTTAAAATATTCTTGTATAAATAAAAGAATGCAAAAGGAAAACATATTCT
The DNA here is from genome assembly GCF_036013475.1 of Columba livia. NCBI lineage: Eukaryota > Metazoa > Chordata > Aves > Columbiformes > Columbidae > Columba > Columba livia. The sequence goes on along the minus strand of NC_088602.1, from coordinate 142,918,631 downwards.
GAGCTAGACATGTCTGATTTGTGTGATTAGATCAATTTAATATGTTTTGATATTGACTAGACACAGACCTATCTGGCACATTAAACAACGGGACAACAAGGTGAGTTACAAAGACTGGCTTTAGAAAAAAATCAGTTATCACCAATAATCATTACCTTACATTGTCCTGCATTTAACTGGATTTGCAACCACTTTGTACCCTGAAATACAAAGCACTATTACTCTAATAGTTAATTTGTTTTCACACTTTCTTCTGTAAACTGTGAACATCTGCTGGAGAAGTTAATGAAATCATAAATGCAGCACTTTTTAAAACAATGTATCCAGTGTAATTAAAATCAATCAAACAAACAAACAAAAGTAACAAAAAACAACCAAACAAACAAAAAACCAAAACCAAAACAAAAACTTTTTACTAGTTCCTATAATTTAGTACCATTTTAATATTGTAACGATTTTAAACATTTTTCATTGTAAATTATTATAAGTATAGAACTATCTTTTCTTAGTAAGTCCTTTCAAAAATATCAGTTATACAATCAAAATCCCAACTACATGAAGTATGTCTCCCTACAATATAAAAAAATCCCCAAATATGTTCTCTTTTGTAACTTCAAGTCTATTCGCCCCAGAAAAATAAGAGTTTACCTTAAATTTATCAGTAAAATGACTCATTTAGTCACCATTATACACTTTAATATAAGCAACGTGTGCCCAGTGGAACTAAGCCAGTTGGCAATTTTGCAATTTCCAAAGCTTGAATTACAATTCTTTATGTGGGATTCTCTTAGCAACATTTAATAGTCCTATTACTTCTCTAAACTGCATGTATTGGTTGCCTTAATGTGAAGAGAATACAATTAAAATTTTTAACTGGGTGTTTGATTTCAGTTCTGGATGAGATGTATTTAGTGTTAGCTTCTGAGGAAATATGTCCTTTCTGTTTTTCTTTGAAGCTTGTCTAGCCCGCATCTGGGCCAGTGTCCTAGCCTGAAGAATCTAGGCTGAAATTCTTGCTCATGTGAAATCAATCACAAAAAACCCATTGACTTCAGTGAAGCAGAATCTCACCCAAAGGCTTTGGCGTTGCACACTTAAAATCAGATTCTCTATTGTTTTACACCATGTGAAGTCACTTATCCCCACACAAAGTGGGAGAAAGAAGCATGCAACACATTATCGGTTTCATTTGTTTGAAATTTCCAGTTTAGCTTAGACAAACTGTGAATGATCACACTAGCAGCAGAGGAGAGTGAAGTGGTGTAAATTTTAGTAACATTTTAAAGTTGGAAATTATATGTTTGAGAAGCAAGGAAATAATTAAAAAGGGATGTGGCTATGCTAGATTCTTTCCCTGATTCCAGAGCATTTATTACCAGCTGTAAAATGTCAATTAAGTTTGTATTCTAACATTTGAATATGCCATAAAAATTGGCACTCAATTGCAGAATACAATCTACAGAGGTGCACTTTTGCCAGCAATATATGGATGACATGCAGAGAAGAGTTCTGGGTAAACAGTCAACAAATGGAAGACTTGAAGGGTGGGGAGAGGTACAAGAGCAGAGCAGCCTTCAACTCTCTCCATGTCTGCTCCAAAAAGAACACATTTAGAGGTACAAGAGTTCTGCCTGCATGCTTTATCCTGCTAAGCCATTCTACCTGACTGTTTCATAGAATCATAGAATGCTAGGGATTGGAAGGGACCTGAAAATATCATCTAGTCCAATCCCCCTGCCAGAGCAGGAACACCTAGATGAGGCTACACAGGAACATGTCGAACATGTCCAGGTGGGTTTTGAATGTCTCCAGAGTAGGAGACTCCACAACCTCTCTGGGCAGCCTGTTCCAGTGCTCCCTCACTGAGAAGAAGTTTCTTCTCAAGTTTAAGTGGAACCTCTTATGTTCCAGTTTAAACCCATTACCCCTTGTCCTACCATTGTTTGTCACTGAGAAGAGCCTGGCTCCATCCTCGTGACACTCACCTTTTGTATATTTATAAACATTAATAAGGTCACCCCTCAGTTTCCTCCAAACTAAAGAGACCCAGCTCCCTCAGTCTTTCCTCATAAGGGAAATGGTCCACTCCCTTCATCATCTTGGTTGCCCTACGCTGGATTCTCTCCAGCAGTTCCCTGTCCTTCTTGAACTGAGGAGCCCGGAACTGGACACAATATTCCAAGTGTGGTCTCACCAGGGCAGAATAGAGAGGAAGGAGAACCTCTCTCAATCTACTAACCACCCCCCTTCTAATTGATCCTCTTGGCCACAAGGACACAGTGCTGGCTCATGGTCATCCTGCTGTCCACCAGGATTCCCCAGGTACCTCTCCCCTACACTCCTCTCTAACAGATCATTCCCCACCTTATACTGGAACCTGGGGTTGTTCCTGCCCAGATGCAATACTCTACATTTGCCCTTGTTATATTTCATTAAATTTTTCCCTGCCCAGCTCTCTAGCCTGTCCAGGTCTCACTGGATGGCAGCACAGCCTTCTGGTGTGTCAGCCACTGTTCCCAGCTTGGTGTCATCAGCAAACTTGCTGATAGTACACTCTAGTCCCTCATCCAAGTCATTGATGAATATATTGAACAGTACTGGCCCCAGCACCGACCCTTGAGGCACTCCACTAGATAGATACAGGCCTCCAACTGGACTCTGCCCCATTGACCACGATTCTCTGGCTTCTTTCCTTCAGCCAGTTTGCAGTCCATCTCACTACCTGATCGTCCAGACCACACTTCCTCAGTTTAGCTATGAGAATGCTGTGGGAGACTGTGTCAAATGCTTTACTGCAGTCAAGGTAGACCACTTCCACTGCCCTGCCATCATCTATCCACCTCGTTATATCTTCATAAAAGGCTATGAGGTTGGTCAAGCATGACTTCCCCTTGGTGAAGCCATGTTGACTGCCCCTAATGACCCTCTTATCCTTGATATGCCTTGAGATGGCACCAAGGATAAGTCGTTCCATTACTTTCCCAGGGATGGAGGTGAGGCTGACCGGTCTATAATTACTCGGGTCTTCCTTCTTGCCCTTTTTGAAGACTGGGGTGACGTTAGCTTTCCTCCAGTCCCCAGGTACCTCTCCCGTCTCCCAAGACTTGGCAAAGATGATGGAGAGTGGTCCATCAATGACATCAGCCAGCTCCCTCAGCACCCGTGGGTGCATCCCATCTGGGCCCATGGATTTGTGGATGTTCAGATTGCCTAATTGTTCCTTAACCCAGTCCTCATCAACCAAGGCAAATTCTCGCACCGTCCTGACTTCCTCTGGGGCCTCAGGTTTACGGGGCTCCTTAGGATAGCCTCTGGCAGAGTAGACAGAAACAAAGAAGGCATTCAATAACTCTGCCTTCTCTGTATTTCTGTCACCAGGGCACCCACCTCATTCATCAGTGGGCCTCCATTGCCTCTGGTGTTAGTTTTATCTGCTACATATTTGAAAAAGATCTTTCTGTTGTCCTTGACCCCTCGTGCCAGCTTTAATTCTAACGAGGCCTTAGCTTTCCTAGTTGCCTCCCTACATCTCCTGACAACAGCCTTATATCCTCCCCAAGTGGCCAGCCCCTCTTTCCATGATCTGTAAACTCTCCTCTTCCACCTGAGCTTACCCAGCAGTTCCTTGTTTAACCATGCAGGTCTCCTGGCTCCCTTCCTTGACTTCCTACGTGTCAGGATGCTCTGATCTTGTGCCCGGTAGAAACAGTCCCTGAACACGAATCAACTATCTTGGGCCCCTTTATCTTCAAGCAGCCTTGCCCATGGGATTTCCCCCAGCAATTGCCTGAAAAGGCCAAAGTTTGCCCTGCTGAAGTCCAGGGTTGCAATTCTGCTTGCTACTCTGTTCCTGCCGCACAAGATCCTGAACTCCACCATTTCACGGTCGCTGCAACCAAGGCAGCCCTCAACCTTTACTGCTTCAACCAGACCCTCCTTGTTAGTGAGGATGAGGTCCAGCAGTGCTCCTCTCCTCGTCGGCTCCTCCACCATTTGCGTAAGAAAGTTATCTTCAATGCACTGGAGGAACCTCCTGGACTGTGGCTGGCTGGCTGAGTAGTCCTTCCAGCAGACATCAGGGAAGTTAAAATCCCCCACCACAACCAGGGCCTGTGATTGTGAGGCTGCTCTCAGCTGCCTGTAGAAGGCCTCATCAGCTTCCTGACCTTGATCTAGTGGTCTGCAATAGACATCCACAACAGTGTCTCCCCTGCCAGCCTGCCCCTTAATTCTCACCCATACACTCTCAACTCGCTCCTCATCTGTGCCCAGACAGTACTCAATACATTGTAGTTGCTCTCTCACGTAAAGAGCAACTCCACCACCTCGCCTGGCTGTCCTGTCTTTCCTGAAGAGGACATAGCCATCCATGACCACGTTCCAGTCATGTGAGCTGTCCCATCATGTCTCGGTAGTTGCCACCATATCATAATCTCCTGCCAGAACAAAGGTTTCTAGCTCCTCCTGCTTGTTCCCCATGCTGCGTGCATTGGTGTAGAAGCATTTCAGGGAGCAAGCTGAGCATACTGATTCCACCCTAGGGGGATGGGAGGCCCCCCAGTCCCCATCAATTCTAGAATGCTACCTCACTGATACAAGCCCACCTAGAACCCCATCCCCCTTCAAGTCTAGTTTAAAGTTCTGCAAGTGAGCCCTGCTAATTCCTGACCCAGCATCCTTTTGCCCCTGCAGGATAAACCATTCCCACGCATCACTGTGTGAACTGGTGTCCTATCAATCCAGTCATTATCAAAGGCTCCGAAGCCCTGCCTGTAGCACCAGTCTCAAAGCGAATCATTTACAGATTGAATTCTTCTATTCCATCCCACGTTGTCACCCAAAAATGGAAGGAGTGACGAGAAAATCACTTGAGCTCCAGACTCTTTCACCATCCATCCCAAAGCCTTGAAGTCTTTCTTTATTCCCCTCATACTGCGGGATGCAGCCTCCTCCCCACCTGTCTGGAAGATCAGCAGTGGGTAGTAGTCTGTCGGGTGCACCAAGTCAGGGAGTGCCCTGGTAATATCCCTGATCCAGGCCCCGAGTAGGCTACAAGCTCCCTATGATGAGGGTCAACTCTGCATATTGGGCCCTCCATCCCTCTCAGAAGGGAATCGCCTATTACAATCACCCTTCTTTTTTTCTTGTCAGAGGCAGTCTTGAGATGTGGAGTTAACTGCCTCTTCCTACATGTCCCTGTAGGTGGATCTTGCACCGTGTCCTCACCTACTTCACCTATCTGCTCTTCAAGCTCCAGGGCTTCAAACTTGTTATGGAGGGGCACCTGGGGAAGTAAAGCAGGTAGGGAGAGGGGTTTCTTGTGACACCAAACCAGAACTCTCTTCCAAACCTGAGTAACGAGGCTGCATTTATGGCAGTTGTTGTATAAACAACAGCTTGGAGACTGCAAGAATAATATGGGTACCATTGAGTGATGACTAACCTGAGCTGACCCTACCTGTGCTACTTCTAGAACTAGAGAAAGGATCCCCAAGATAACTGAATATAAGGCCACTGAGAGGACCTCTGGAAAGAGCCGGGAGTTTAATAGGGTGATTCAGGATGTTCCATTTACCCTCAGAGACTTGTTCAAAGTCCCCGTACCAAGCTGAAGATTTTCTGAACTTCTGGTGTTGTCACAGAAAGCTGACAAGATCCTGTTTCTAACATTACTTATAAACTGTTAATAGGTCATTTAACAAAGCTGTGGGAACAGGGACAGAAATATTCAGGAGAAGCAGACACCTTCCAAACAGAGGCAAGGCTACAAGGGAGGCCTCTCCTGCAGCATTTTTTTTCCATGTATTTTCTGTGGATTTAGACTCCTGAAATGTCTTTTGCACCCTGGAGCATCACCACCCACTGCACTGGCCTGTGTAGAAGACTCAGAGCTACTACTGTGGAACACAGAAGAACATAACATTACCACATAAACAATGCCTGTCTACATCTCTTCTGACACTGTCCCAATGACATGCCAAAGACCACCAAGCATTTACAGTGATATGGAATCTTGCATTTAAACCCTATGTTATAATCAAATTTCAACAAAAGTTAAGAAAAATAGTTTCTTCTGGAAAACAGCTTTCAGTGTGAAGTCATCAATGTAGCATTTCCTCAAAGTTCCCAAAAATATCCAGACTGATCCTCTCATTTGCTACATTTTCTTTGCATCGACTGCTGGAAGACTTTTAAGGAAGACTCTGTCCAAGAGAAAATTGCAGGGATTTTTTGGGAATCCTTTGTTGACACAAATCTGATATAAAGGCTTCTATATGATGTCCCATTCCTCTGGCTAGCGTATGATATGTAGCTGAAATGAAGGTGACAGTTACAGTCAAGGCCACCTACATTGCCGGTTTGTCTTTGGACGAAGTTTCAGCTAAATGGCCTGTGATTTGTGTAAGCAGACCTGCGACAGGCATCTGCTGAAGTGTCAGAGCTTCATATTATTGTTACATAAATAGACACAAACACACACACACACACACACACACACACAATGGTTATATCGCCCAATGAGACAAAATAGTACCAAAATAAACAGTCTCCCCAAGTTTTCCATTGTGTATTGCGGTATAGTCAGTCTCAGAACTTCCCATTCAATCATGATTTAATGGAAGGGTAGTACTGGGGCAGAGAGAACTTGTGTAGAGACCTCACACTCATGTTTCATTCTGTGTGCCCAGGCTCTTTCAAAAGGCAAAGGGCATGTTTGTTTTTCACCCTCCTTTGAATGTGCCTTGTTCACTGGTACACCTCCAGAGACAAAGGAAGGAGGAAAAAAGATCTTTGGAATCTAGAAATACTGAGGAATTCTCCACTATTTGCAGTTTTGAAATCAAGGACATACACTTTTTTATAATTTTCTGCGTGTTTTAGTTTGATTACTTGTTGTGGATTAGTTGTAGGATTCATTTAGTGAAATTCTATAAGTTGGGTAATAAAATAAAATGGTTTATATCAAAATTAAAGCAAAAACATATTTTAAAAGAAATCTATGTGAAGGAAGTAGATGAACAGTCTTTATGTCTATTGCTGATACGGGTAAAAAGTAAGTAGTGGCTCAAATTACCAACAGAAATATTTATACTGGACATGAAGAAAGTCTTTGGAACAGTAAATCCTTCAGTCCTTTAAACAAGCATAGGTAAGGCCTAGGTCAGGTTCCCTAAGGATGATGTGGCGTCTTCATCATTGCAGATTTTTAAGACCAGGTTAAAGAAACATCTGGTGACCATGACACTGGGTATAGCTGGTTCTGCTTTGGAGCACAGTGGGAGAACTAGATATCTACATGACTTCCCTTCTAAGCTTAATTCCCGCATTTTATTTTCCGTGTTGCCTATGACCTTTATGGCCTTAAATTAATTTAAACTACTGATAACTTTTTATATTTCTTTTTCTTGTTCTTCAGAAAAATATCAAATGACAATAAATCTCATGTATTTTTCCCTAATTACCAATAAGAGAAATTAAAATTGAAGAAATTACCGGTGGTTACTGACAGGATGTGAATAGAGTTATCATCACACACAAATGATTGCCACATGATGTATCCACACACTAACTCATGCAAGTAAATACAACAATCTAAGCACCATTTCGAGGGAACATTGGCCACTGAAGACGTGGCCTTTATTAAATGAAAAAGGGTGTTCATTATTTGATAATTACCTCACAGAAATCTATTAATATGCCTAGAATATAAGTACCAAACCCAACAGTAGTCTGCCTGCCCCTCAGCCTCCAACTGGGAAGTGTGACTTCCTGTCCCAACAGACATATAATCTGAGTCCTTGACACTGACAGAGAAAGCAAGTAGAGGTGACCTGTAGACCTTGCAGGCAAGCAAATATGTCTTCCAATAAGCCAAGGTTCTGAATCAATGATCTAGAGGCATCCTGTCACTCAATATCAGGCCAAAAACCAGAAGGGCTAAGTCTACAAAGTTTTGCAACCTAGACACCACTCTAATGAAATGATTACTCAGGGGCCTCAGAGCTCCATGTCCTAAACATAACCCTGACTACCCAGAGGTTCAGACCTAGTAATGTCAGCCCAACAAGCTACGGTCCACCCAAATCAGGAAGCTCACAAAACTTTGTTATCTGGCATTTGCTGAGGAAGTATAGGAAATAGCTGATGTCTCAGACATCAACTCCTGCTTTAAGGGTTGTTTTTGCTGGATAATCTTCCATTACTTCTTCTTCTTCTTCTGGAGCTGAATTCTCCCTTCATCCTATAGTTTTTCACCAGTCCATGACTCCTCAGGAACGGGAAGACAGATATACTGAAGGATCTGGGCCAGGCCCGAAGAGTTGTGGTGAATGGAGTCAAATGCAGTCAGCAGCCAGTCATGAGTGGTGTTCCACAGCGATCAATATTGGGACCAGTTCTGTCTAATATCTTTATCAATGATCTGGATGAAAGGATTAAGTGCACCCTCAGAAAGTTTGCAGACAACACCAAATTAGGTGGGATTGTTGATCTCCTTGAGGGTAGGAATACTCTATAGAGGCACCTGGACCAGCTGGATTGATAGTCTGAGGCTGACTGTATGAGGTTCAACAAGGTCAAGTGCTAGGTCCTGCACTTGGGTCACAACAACACCAATCAACACTACAGGCTCAGGGAAGAGTGCTTGGAAAGTTGCCTGGTGGAAAAAGACCTGGGGGTGTTGATCGACAGCCAGCTGAACATGAGCCAGCATCCTGGCTTGTATGAGGAACAGTGTGACCAGCAGGACAAGAGGAGTGATCGTCCCCCAGTATTCAGCACTAATGAGTCCCCACCTCGAATACTGTGTTCAGTTTAGGGCCCCTCATCACAAAAAGACATTGGGGTGCTGGAGAGAGTTCAGGGGAGGGTGACGAGGCTGGTGAGGCATCTGAAGAATAAGTCTTCTGAGGAGCAGCTGAGGGAACTGGGGCTGTTTAGCCTGGAGAAAAGGAGGCTGAGGGGAGACCTTATCTCTGTCTACAGCTACCTGAAAGGAGGTTGTAGCATTGAGGGTGATTGTCTCTTTTCCCGAGCAGCAAGTGATACGACAAGAAAAAATGGCTTCAAGTTCTGCCAGGAATATTAGGGAAAATTTGTTCACAGAAAGGGTTGTAGAGCACTGGAACACACTACCCAGGGAAGTGGTGGAGTAACCATCCCTGGAGGCATTTAAAAGATGTATAGATCAGGTTCTTAGGGACATGGTTTAGTGCTAGAGTTAGGTTATGGTTAGACTAGATGATCTCAAGGGTCTCTTTCAACCAAAATGATTCTATGATTCTAAGATGATGCTCACCTAGAGAGTTTATGAGCACAAAGCCTTCCCACAGGACCCCACAAACTAAACACACATACACATGAAAGTCAGTGAGTTTAGTGGACTATGGTTTCAGGTTGGAAATGTATTCTTTCTGACTTTTTAAGTTTGTTCTCTCATCCTTGTCTGCAAGATAATGCAGCATCCTTGCCACAGATACATCTGATAACTAAAGCTGAATTTACTGCTACAATTAATTCAAGTTCCATGAATTCCTGAGGAGGTACATATTACACACACTCTTACTTTCCTTTTTCTGTGAAATTGTAATACTGCCAGTTTACGTAGCTCAGGGGACTGGCACTGTGCAAAATTCATCAGCTGCAAATAGATGATGACATTATAATTGCATCACCTATTGCTTAAAATGCACCAATGCAATTTTTTCATGTTTGTAGAAATCCCTAACTGAACCTACAAGATTGTAACAGAACTAAGACTATATATTCCTATAAATAATAAGATGGAATAATTCCTTCAGAAACAAAGCAATTTCATTTAAGTCCAAATAAGAATGAGCAAATTAACAACAGATTAAGCATCTGGAACCCTTTAAATAATTTGACTAAATGTGAAGCATTATTAAGAAAAGATGTGTTTTCTTCTACTGAGATTTTTGTCCAATATTCATATCACCACAGATGAGCTTCACCAGACAGCAGGGGAAACAGCCGAAACAAAACATTTTGCCTGTTGGCTCAATAAATGAATTATTATATTTGTTCTATATTTTAATGAATGTGAAAAATAACACTGTGCTAATACTGCCAGGAGTGTCCTATGTGTGGTGGGTCAACTGAACCCTGAATTCTGGTTTACAAAGGTCTGGAAGACATACAACACAGCCAGGTTCAAAGGAGACTAGTGAGCCCAGTGAACTCAAACTTCCAAGTTCAAATTTCCAGCACTGCACTTTGGGCCCTTCAGAGGCCCAGTGAGGAATTTCAGCTCCCAGTTTTGTACTACTACCCCAAAAGAGAGAACCTGGCATATCTAAGATAGATGCTCTTCGGAGAAATTACATGTACACCACCCACATATAACCTTTTTCTTTTTCTGTGTTATCCTATTGTCAGTACCTGCAGGGACGCCAGGTGGCTGTTCTTCATGCCAAACAAGTTATTCAAAGATGTTATTCAGTATTCATTGCCAGCCTTTGAATCCAGAATGTCCTCTGGGGACAATGAGTAGGTGAGCCATTTCCCCAGCAATTACAAAAGCAGCTCTGTCATAATTTCTAGCTCTGTGGATTTTTGCTATTCTAGAAATAACTCGGACTCCATAAGGCCTCTTTGTCACAGAACTTCTGGAGTGCATATTTTTCCATTCTTGCCTTATTTTTTAGCACGACAGATATTTTCTCTTCCCTGTCCCCCAGCAGAATACTGCTCTGGGTTGAGAAGCAGGTGTCTATGCTGTGATGCCTCACAGAAAACCTACTGATGACTTTGAGTACGTCATTCTTTTCTTAGCATTCTTCTTCTGGTCCCATTTTCCCATATATGCTGTGTGGCTCCACCTTAAAGAAACACCAGTACACACCTAACTCTTCCTTATCAAATGCAATTTCATTTGGAGACATCAGCTTCTGCCTCTCTTTGCAAAGGTCTCTGTCTTTCCTCCCTCTTGCCCAGTCTTCTTACTCTATTTGCAGAGTCACAGAATCACTGGTTCTACTACCACACAGAGGTATTCTACTCTTATTTTTTTCTCACTGCTCCTTTTCATATGTCCATGTATTCTACCTGCTCTCTTCTAGCATTCTTCTTAGAGTGGGTTCTTTCATTGACTGGGGTGGTATTTTGTCATAGAGTCCTGTAAAATATTCTGTTTGTTTCCAAAATATCTGCTAAAATTAATCCTAAATATGGTAACACAATTATTCCTTTTCCAGTAACCTGGTGAGATCGTAAAGATAAGAATAATGAAGAAGGTGGAACAAAGAGTCAATCTTAATCTAAAAGCAGAGTAAAAAATCTGTTCTTAAAAGGTGACAATGAAAAGTTAGGTTTCATAGGCAATTAAGCAAGCTAAAAAAGGGTAATAAGTGATTTTTTTCTTTTGTAAAAACAAAAGAAAGGAGATATGTCCCAAATTAGGATGAAAAGCTAAAGTGTTTGTTTTCAAAAGTGTTTTTAATTACTGTGATCCAAATGTTTTACGTCAAAAACTTACATATTTTCGTTTGATTCATTCTATTTTAAAACACCCTCTAATATAAATTGCATTTTGAAATAAAAAGCCATTTAGTAACAGCAGCTGGAAACTTTTCATTCTATAAAAGTTGAACTAAGATATTTCATTAAAATCAAAACATGATTTATGAAAAAATAGGATCAGTAAACAATATTTTCCAATTGAGAGGCATTTCAACTCTACAACTTTTTTAGCACCTCTGCTTTCAAGTTTCTTCAAACACAGTACCAACAGCTATCTATAGAAGGAAAATGGCACAGGGAGATTTCTGGAGTTTTGTGCTCTATGAATACCCTGCTGTTAAGGCTTAACATGCATGTTGTGTGTTGTCATGTCAAATGACTTCTACTGGTAATGGTAAGATTCTGCATAACATATAGTTGCCTGGACTGAAGACACAAAAAACTACTTCATCATCTCACTTGACTCTGAAAAAAAGAAGCTTGACAAATCTGCAGTCTGTGCCTTCTTGCATGCAGACATATTGCATTCAACATACTCCACCCACTTCAACAGCTGATGGTAAAATAACCACTTTGAAAAGCAATGAGAAACGATAAGGACCACTGCATCTGAGGTGGTTCCTACTTGAACCCCAGGCCAAAATTCACTGCTGCAGCACTACATCTTTTCGCAGGTTGTAGCTTTGTGAAAGATTGTCTTGCCCTTGACTATGTCTCCCAAATCTAGAAGTAGTATGGCCATGAGCTGCATTAATTTTGATGTTTACTTTTGGACAGCAAAGAAATGAGACGTTATGGAATGCTGTTCAGATGTGTCAACTGTTTTCTGATGCCTGTGTGCCTTGAAGAGACTGATAAGCAGAGAACAGGTAAGAGGTAGAGAAGGAAAACTTGCACAGTGGCAACATGGGTGCAAAAGTTCAGTATCTCCAAATACAGACATATTTTTTCAGAAAGTCTTTTAAAATTTTTATCAGAATAGAAAGGTAGATTCTGCACTACCACAATATATGTCCACATTTGTATAGAGAAGCTTGAGACAAAAACAGCAAAAAAACTAACTCATGCAATAGTAATTAAAGACAAGTATCAGGTTCTTATCATAACTATATAAAGAATAAAGCTCTTGTTAAATGCGTGTAATTACAGAGAGAGGAAAAATACAGTGATAAAACTGATCTTCATGTTCTGTAGATTCAATATTCCGTCATGTTAAAAACGGTGCTGCAAGGGCCCCAATGTGGCTGAAATTCATTATCATGCTCTTGAATGGAGGAGTCCAGCAATTACATTTAAATTCCAAGCTCTAACACTGTTTTGAGTCAGTAGCTGTTTTGTATAATATGCACTATTTAATAATTCAGCACTCTCATTCTGTTAAAGCAAGTTTTAGGTGAAATCAGAGAGCCCTGAACATTCAGTAACTCACCCAAGATAAAGTTATGTTCAATGACAATCACTGATACAACTCAAAAAGTGTACACCTGGACAAATCCTTTACTTGCAGGGACACATATTTCTGTTTCATAAGCAAATAAACAGAAAAGTCAGTGTGGCACAATCATATTCCTCACCATGCCTCACAATTCAGAAAAGCAGAAAGACATAGCACTTCTCCTGGCTGGTGTTTTCATTTTCTTGCATACTTGGTATCACATCCTGTTCTGCTATTGTCTGTGGGATTTAGACTCCTCCTGGACTCCTCACATACAGGAGGATCCATGCTTTGCCTAGTCTCTGTTCACCATTTGGCTATTACATAGATGGATAGCCACAGAATAACACTACTCATCTGAAAGTATCTCCTTAATTATTTTTTATGTTTTCATAGTTAGCAGAATTCATAGGCTAAAGTAACGATTAACCCTCTGAAGAACCTCTGCTGCAGACCTCATACACATCACAGTAATTGATATATTTCATGACCTTTTGGAAAGAGCACTGTGAACTATGATATCATACCTCATTTGAAGCAAATTTTTAGTCTATGCTTAATAGTTTGATAACACTTGTATTAATAAAGAAAAGAACTCTGTGCCTAATGCTTGACATAGGAAAGGTGTAGAGTCAGCAAAATGTTAATTGTAATAATAAGTCTCTTTTTACGGTATCATCTAGTTGCTCATCAATCTGCCTAATCATTACAGTTCTCAATTGTACTAGCTTTGCTTCTGCTTCTTCTGTATAAAACTATTTAAAAACTGAGTGCTACGGCACAAGTCAGAGAACTCAGCCATTTAAGGCCTATGCAGACACAGTTGCAATAGGCAGAGAAACACAGAGAGTGCTCGAGCACAGGAGCAGTCTCCACAGCAGCATCACACACTGGGGAAAAGGCATGATACTGATAGGGATAAGAGGTGTGTCTTTGCAAAGGAATGACCATGATCTAGGAACTTCAGTGTAACAAGCAAACGCCAGACAGCCACCTTTGAGATGTTCATTCACAGCTCTTATCAGCAACAGGCAAGTGTTCTCTGGGACTTTTAAACATGTCTTTAGAAGAACCTGATATAAGGGCAGCAAGAAAGACCAGCAATCAGTACAGTAATGTATTCTTAGAAAATTTTTGAAACTTTCAAGTCAGTTTTCCAAAACACTACAAAATTTTTTGCTTAATCATTTCTTTGTTTTACTTTCCTTCTTTCCTTCACTATTTTTCCCATTTTGTCCCTTATCAGGATATCTAAAAGTAACAATTTAAGAAAATAACATGATACTTCTCAGCTATTCACATCAATTCAGGAAATAGGGCTTTCCAAAAGCATTAGATGTTCTGAGGTACATAATAAAACTTCTAGCGTTCATAAACATGGAAATCTATGGGAAGATTTTGAAGATGCTGATCCTTCACGAACAGAAAATTAGAATATGCTTTGGGTCCAGTATTGCTGCTGACTCAGCAGTTAATTTCACCATAATTCTTTTAAGAGCATGTAGGTCATATAAATGCTGCAGGTGATATATTGCTCTCTTCCTTAAAGGCTTGAACCTGGACTATGACTATTATAGATGCTGAAGTCCTGGGCAAGGAGCCAGGTCACTGGAGTACACCCTTTCCAGCCCAAAATCTGGAACAGAAAACTATTTTCATGAGCTTTTTCACTGCCGTAGTGGTGTTACAGAGCTCTATGTATCAATTTGACTTTTGTGTATATATTTCAGATGATACTACTAAAAGGCTTCTTTACAAATGACTGAATGTGGCCTGATGAGATGGTCCTCAATGAGCCGAACTGCAGGAATGCTGACACCAAGGTCCCCTGTACTTCAGTCCATACAGATGAAGGAATTACAGCTGTCAGCTAAAATCAGAGTTGAAGAGCAGGGAAAGTTTCATTCTTTATCTTACCCTACATTCACACACTTAGGTAAAACAGAAATTAACTCCCAGATTGCTGGAACTCTATCTCCTTGGACTTCCAGTTCAATACTCAGAATACTACATGCTCCTCTGAGTTATGGACAGTGGGAAAAGACTTCTGACACTTTTCCACATGTGGGCCAAAAGCCAACACCATGCTTCTAAATACACAATTCATTCCATATATGTTCACCCTTTCTACTTTAGTAAAGGCAAATAGCACAACAGAAATTCAAATTATTCTTTAACTTTCCTGATGAAAAAATCTGGGCCATGCATGATCTGTTTTCTCTGTTGTCCTTCTATTTTGCCAAAGGCTGCTGTCAAAATCCTTATTATCTATGTTACTGCAAGAGCCAACTACTCTACGTAAAGCACCTACAATTGGTTTACATTTTTTTATGTTAATATGCAACAAAAAATAATAGAAAATGTCTTTTGGCATATTTTTATGTCATTTGCATGCCAAAAGTTACAATTTAATAATATTAATTTAGTATTTAAATGCATCAAGGCTTGGGAGTAGATTTGAATTATTCTAGTTTATCATAAGTGTTAAGTTTGGTTTGGCTAAGTGCCCAAACTGGAGCTGAATGCTGTTGAATATGGAGTTAGAGTTGGCCTGTGTTCCTCCCTGAGTGTTTGACAGCAGTACCGCAAGTGAAAACATATAATTAACATGTAATCATTATTAAAGATGGTCATTGTTTTCATAGGGTTGTGGGGGTTTTTTGTGTGGATTTTTTGTTTTTGTTCTTGAGGGTTTTTTTGGTTTGTTTTGATTTGGTTTGAGGTTTGTTTTGTTTTATTTTAAAGCTATTTTATCTTGATTGGAAATAAAAAATTAAAAAATTCACCTTCAGAACACATATATATTCTTACGCAGACAGGATCCTTGAAATTCCATTTCATTGGTTATAAATTAAGAGAAAGAAACAGGGATTCTCCCCCAAGAACAGTGCCATTTGGAAAGAGGCAGTGCAAGACCCTCTGGGATAACAGGGATAGAACATCAAAATAGCAGTTACCCAAAGTAGGACCCCCTCAGCATAATAGTAACTGCAAGGATTTGCTTAATGGTACTAGAAATCTCTCTCAGTCTCACAGTTCAGATGTGATACTTACTATGAAAACTTTTGCAAATGTATAATCTTATATAATACAGAGCAGTAAATGACAATTTTCTTCTCAAATGAGGAGGTACAGTACAGAGAATGCTTTCCAGCAGAATCACTCTGCAACAGCAGGATCACATTAAAGCAGAACTTATTCAGGAGGTTCGGGTGCCTGATGGAGATCTAAATATCTGATCTAATGCTGCAGCCACATAATGCCATTACCAGTATAAAGAGATCAACAATATAAGTTTTATATACACATAAGATCAGCAGAAATAAAGTTCCTCATAAAACAGTGGATTCTCCCTTAGAATGAAGGTCATGATTTCATGATACATCTAGTTACTGTCAGTGAAAATAAAAAAGTCACTATCAATCGTATTTTACTGTATTGTGTGACATTAATTGATCTAGAGTGCATCATTATACTGCAGAAATGTATACATATGATAATATCTATCAAAACATATACATACTTCTGGACTTCCATTAATGTGACTGAACAAAACAAAATCCACATTTATTTAAAAATGGGTCCTGGTACAAAAAAGTCACAAGGGGCTACCACATAATCAGATGGACTGGGGAATACGGTCTATTAGCTAAATGTGCTATTTCTGGTACAGGTAACCAAACATATTTACTCATTTCATAGGAACATCAAGAAAGCATACCCAATGCATAAAATGAAGTACAGAAGTTAGCTATAAAAATGCACTAAAAAATAAATTAGTACAGGTTTCTGAACTAAGCCCTGTCAGAACTGCTCATATGATTCAAAATTGATGGAATAATCTTACACTGGAGGAATCACCTCTGCACAGTGGAGCTATCGCTCTGAGAGAATATGCTTCAGAACACTGACGTAGAAAATTGTTAGTAATTTGATATTCCTCTGCCTAAGTAATACAGGAAAGTCTGGTTGTAAGTATTTCAGTCTCATACAACACTCATTCTGCCTTTATTCAATGCATTAAGAAACATTTATCAAAGTGACATAACTTTCTAAATTTCCAGAATTATGTATGACAACATTGTCCCTATTTAGTAAAGAATTTCTAACATATCTGTATTTGGCAAATGCCTGCTAATTGGCCTCAAATATAAAATGTATCATTCAAATGTACCATGTGAATTAGGAACAACTTTTGTGGAATTTCAGACTGGTAACTGCATAACTTCCTAACTTGACTGGATTTATATCAGTGAAAGAGCTAATATGGTAAATATAAGTGTAATTAAGAAATTAAAATGAGTTTTATTCAAGCTATTAAAATATTCTATTAACAGGAGATCAAAATGTACAGTCTTCATTCTCACATGTGTTAACAAATCTGGAAATTCAGAATCATGGGGTTTTACCTTTGGTTTTGACTTTTTGTAAAGGAAACTCTTCCCACAGAACAAGAAAACTGAAGAATGTGAAAGGAAAAAAAAAAAAAAAAAGGTGTAGAGTTCATATGTGAAAGGAATCCTCATTTTTCACTGATAATTTTGTTTTGTTTGATTTGCTTTCTTTCTTTTTATACTGCAACATATGCAGTGGGGCAGATCTTGATTTCAGTTCCACATATGTAAGTTAGAAGGACTTTCAATTAAGCTTTGTGAATTACTCCAGATTTATCCTAATTTAACAGAGATCAAGGTCTTGTTCAGAAATGGTGGCTTATATCAGTTAGAAACAGACTGGAGCAATTACAATTAATGGGATAATTACAATTTGCATGCACGTATATTATCTATGATGATAGGAACTTCCAATTTCAGGAAAGCTAGTATACTCCTCACATAATTCCATCTTTCATTACTACTGGAGTTTATATTCAATGGCAAACTCTGCGGTGAAGTGATCATCGTTTTGACAAGCAGAATAAGGCTAATGGCATGTGCAAAATGCTTAAGCAGAAACATAAGTATGTGCCTGAATATGTGTAAAATACAAACTCCATTTGCCAGAAACAGGGATCTGGAGACAGCATCTAGATGCAGACTGGTGCATTTAGGCCTGCTACAACAGCACATATGGTCTTGACCTCCAGGAAACAAATGAGTATTTAAAAAAATAAGATCTTCTGCTAACTCTTCTCCTTAGGCAAGAACAATCTTAAAAGCGCATATCCTCCTTCCACAGATATACATACATGCACAAACATGTTGACACATGAGAACATATGCACAAGCATATATTTCTAAAGGTATCCCAGTGCTGTTTAGATATGATAGCAAGGCTCTTTTTAAATCAGGCTTTTCATGCAGAGTAAAAAAGCATTTTGATGGTGAGGGAATGTTTTTATACTCAGTTTCTCCAGTAATGACCTTCATACCAAAGCATAGTAAGTGACTTTCCTTGCATCGTGATCAGCCAGTTATCTGATATGTATTTCCAACAACAAGAAAAGGTGAAATAGCAGGCCAGCACCAGGCTTACAGAAATGCGGGAATTCTGTTCTTGCTGTTTGCAGAAGGCAATGTGAATAAACACTATTCCTACTCACAAAACAATCAAAGTTGTACAAACAACTGTCATTTTAATCTTCCCCTTACCTGTTAATAAAAATACAGCTGTAAGCTTATTAGTAGCTACTTCTATAGTAAATTGCAATTTTCATGAAAGAGCTTTAGGGTATTAAAATTATTTCTATAGTTGCGATTTGACACTAGACAATTTGTTATGATTCTCATTACAATAGACAGATCATATGTTTCCTAGATCTGAGCTCTGTCTCTCATATTTGTATTTCACTCCACATTCCTTCTAAAATAAAGAAGCTCACACAAGATAGTGAGCATGACGTTCTTCAAAGAAGTTTTGAATACTTGTCACCTGAAGCTCACCCTACATTGAAATATACTATAGACCTTAGGGAGATTAAAAGGAAGTGTTTCCCTTCCTTCTTATAGAAACTTATGGAAAGTAAAGGGAAGATTAAGTCATGAATTGAATTCATATTTTCATCATTTCTCTGCTGTTAAATTCACAATAACATAAGTAAATTAGAGCTGTGTGAAAGCACACTGTTGTTTCTGAAAATGACATCTTGAATTTGCACCTGACTACAGATTTGTCATTTTTGGCTCATTCATAACTTGTCTTTCAATCTTCCTATCATCACCCCTAACTATAAGCCAAATTCATCTTGTTCTTGCCTCTGCTATGATTATTACATACATCTCCACTTTTCATTCTAAATTTTATGATTCCCATGGCTGTAGTCTCCCCACATCCCTATACTTTAAATCATAAACAAATTCAAAAAGTTATTTTCAGACATCTCTCCAGATGGACAAAAACATATTAACAGATACAAATTTACCAGTCAAGGCTTAAGCTGGTTCCTCAATAACATTGCTCAGTGAAATTCCTGTGTTCACTACTCATGGAGAACATGGGAACACCTATGTATCTGCATGGATTCAAACAGCACCTCACTGCACCATCTCCTACAGATCACTGTCTTATCAGTATCATCTTATCCAGCTGGCCTTCCTTTCAGCCCCCAGTGCCTAAAATTTTCCACAGGTTTACCCTTCTGTTCCAGTCCACACCTCAAGCAACAGTCGTTCATTAAAATTTAGAGAGGTCTTCACACCTTCCCATACGCAGAGTGACTGCTTGTCATGTTATACAGGATTCCCCTACATAACCATAGAGAAAAAGGATTTTGTTTCTTTTTACCAGCCAGTATCGGCTGCAGAATAACACAGAGAAAATAATTATCTCTTTCTAAAGAAAATCTGACTAAGGAGATGTGTGCTATCCAAATCTTAGCAGCAGATTCACAGAGTAACTCCATAAATCTTATTGCAGATCACTACCAGAGACTACAAGCTTATGTACAGCTTCACGCTCACCAAGATGAACAGACTTCAGTAGCCCAAAAAATACTTTTGTGCCACTAGGAGAAAATCAGTGTTTCTTATCTGACTCAAGTAATAAGGGAAAGAACAGGACAGCTTGCATCCCACCATATATCTATAACAGGTAAACAGGAAGCCAGCATGGCACATGGGAAAAATACAGACACATTTCTTCTTAAGATTGGCCCATCTGAGAAGATTCTTAAGATGCAGCAGCCCCAACTGCAACCTACACATACCTGCCTGTTTATCAGAAACTTACCATCCTCAGCTTGCCAGACAAGGCAAAAATTAGACACAATGTATAGTGGTAAAAATCAGCTATATTTTTTCATACTCTTCATGTTGTTGCTAGAGAATGTTAATTTTTACTTCCTTTCAACAAACAATCAGTCAGTCTTCAGAGGGAGAAACACACTTCTGTACACAAACACCTTTGGTATCTCTGTTCATGTCCTCCACAACAAAAGCAAAACAGGTTTAACACTTTTATTTTATTTAATGCATGAGAAGATAAAAACCAACAGATCAGCAGAGTACCATTCAACTAAAAGAGTGATACCAATTTGGTGGGTTTGGTACAGTAAATACTTAAAAGTCTGCTCACATCCACTGTTCTTATTTGTGCCACACCACTCAAAAGTACTGCCAGTATCTGTAGAATGCTATTTCCCTCAGGAGAATATTTGGTCAATTTACATATGTAAAGCTACATCTCCTGATACTCAGAGGTTGTACTGTAGTCAGTGGGAGGCAATGATGCCCCCTTTTCAATATGAACTAATTTCATGATGTAAAATAGATGAGTTGAACCTGAACACTAACATGTTACCCAATTTCTTTCATGGTCTTTGCAGGAATATCTGGAAAAAACTCAACCTATATTGACTTAGTATCAATACCATGTTTATAAATATGGTAGTTTTTGTTGATAAACTGGTATATATATAAGATCTTAGGTAAGAAGCAAGAGCGTTTTTGGATTCAGTCATAAACCCCTTTTCTAGACAAAACATTTCGTTAACTTGGGTTGACAAGGTAAATAATTTGGGACATTTGGCAAATGTTTACATAAGAAACAAATCACCATCTTTCTTGCAATCTTCACCATAAGACTACCTAGAATCCAAAGTGTTTAACCAAATATACAAAGAAAACATTCCAATTTTAACTTGTAGGGTTATCATGAGACAAAATAAACTTTTGCAGCATATAAATATACAAGCCAGTTTACATTTTGGAAAGCTATATATTGAGCTTTACCAAGTACTAAATATACATTTAATTATTCAGCCTTAGAATGCAATATAAACCAAGATTATTTTAAATTTCTAGGGCCCCATCGTAGTTTTAAGCACAGATTGTGCAGTCATTCACTGAGAGAACGTCAATGCTATAACCATTGTCTTGCATTAACACTGCCTAACTTTTCCAACAGTAGAATCACCTAAAAGAAATTCCAGTACAGAAATGGAGAACAAGACTCATTATGACTTTAAGCATTACTTGGCTTCTTTTTAGTGTTTACCTGCATGATCTAAATGGAATGTGATCCTTACAAACTTGTTCATTAATGTTTGCATAGAAAAAGGTAAATATGCACTTTAACTCCAAAATAATTCACTGTCAACATACTTTTCATATAAAATATTTCAAAATATGCATAAATACTAATAGGAAGAAATACTTCTTCCCTTCTACTTCTTCTGAAAAAATCCACATTTTCAGAAACAGCCTTGTAAAGGAAGACCTTTGAGGGAAAAGCTTACTTAAATAACTTTCAAAGGAAAATATGAAATCAATACATTTGAAATCAAATACATATTGATTTTGCCATTTTCCTCTTCAAAAAGAAACTGCCTTAGTAAATTACATGAAGCTCTCAAATCTTGACACAATCCTTAAGACTCACAACTCTAATTCCTTTTATTTTTGGTTAATTTTACTGCTGTGACTACTCCCCAGTTAGCAAAATTAGTTCCGGTGCTAAAATCGTGCACATGCAAAAGCATTTTAAAAATCTTCAAATTGTAATGCTCTTTGTTCATAAGCTATTTTTGATGAAAACCTGTAACACTTATAGCAGCTGTACAATCTCTAACAACCTGACTCAAAGTCAGATGAAATGAAATAATACTCCCTTACCTTGATGGACTTTAGCTACAGTATAAGTCTTACTGAACAAAGCCAGCAACTTCTAGTATATGGATAATGATGGGTTTACTACCCGGTAAACTCTTGGTAAATTCTGGTTTTAATACTATGATAAATAAGATGATATGTGTCTGCTTTGTAAGATAAAGCTTTCCCTAATGCTCTCTCATGCCAGGACCTTGTACTGCAAGCTTCCCATTTGTAGCCTTTTTTTTGACTTCAGTAAGGTCTCATGAAAAAGGAAAAGCGTAATCAAGCCCTTAATCAAATTTATTAAAATCCTGATGATATACAACCCAATTAAGGAATATCTCTCCATTCCATAAGAGCTCTTTACATTCTCTATAAAACATTTTATTCCTCGCCACATAAATCTTACTGTGTGCATTGCCATCTGTCAATATGAAGTACTAGCCTTAAAAATGAAAATGGGGTAACTGTCTACAATCCATTGCTGATTTAAAAATGAAAAGACAATGCTGATCTGTTGAAGAACTTTTGAGTAATTTTCAGTCATGTTATTAGCCACATTTTGAAAACCACACCAATATTGTGATATGCCACTTTCTAAAAGTAGGATCTTCCTAATCTCATTTGCTAGTACAATACTTCTGTCAAGTGGCAAATGTATTTCTGCCTGTTTTGAAGTTTCCTATATGTTACCAAACTGTAAAAATGCATATCATGTTTCCTAACCATCTCACATTCTATATTATTACAGAGTCAATTTTGTTTTGTTTTGTTTTCTTCCCTGCTGGTCTGAGTTGCAACTGCTTTGTTTTAGTTGCAACTGCCTTTTAATTGTCAACCACACTATCAGCACATCTCTCTTTCAGATATATATGGCACATTTCAGAGTACAACATCCCTGCTTCTCTTAAGCTGAATCTAACAACCAAAGCAAATGATCACAGAATCTGTAAATATCCCACAGTATCTTTATAGCCAAGCTGGACAGATAGGGACTGAATAAGCACAGTATAAGATGGGTGAAAAATAGGTTGGGATCAGCAGTACGAAGTCCTTCAAAGCAGCAGTGTCCTTCAAAGGCTGATACTCAGGCAAATACAGTTTAATATATTCATTAACAGCCTGGATGTTGGGACTCTGCACAAGTTTGCAGATTATATGAAGTAATTCACACCCTCAGGAGCAGGGTTGCTATTTAGGAAGACCTCAACAGAGTGGCATAATCAATCGATTCAAACTAATTAACTTCTGCAAATGAAAAAGCAAAATCCTGCACTTGGATGGAAGGCAATGGTCCAGGTGGTAGAAAGAAATTTTGCTGAAAAGGATCTGGTGATCCCCCTGGACAGTGGTTCAAACACAACTCAGCAGTGCACCCCTGATGAAAAGAAGGCCAACAGCAGGGCAGGATGTATTAGTAAAAGAATAGCCAACCAGTCAAGGAAAGTAATTGTCCCACTCTGTTTAGCTCTTCTGAGACCGCATCCAAACACCTATGTCTGGTACCTCAGTACAAGGAAGATGTTTATATAGCTGGAGAAGTTGAGCATGATTTAACCATTTCAAGATGGTTATGAGGATATAGCTCTTACACAGAAGGAGAGGCTGAAAAAAATGGACCTCTTGAAGGTGCAGAGTGATAAATTGAGAAGCATTAGACACAAGTTGCAACAATGGAAATTCCAATCAGATACCAGAGATTGGAGATAAGCTTTTCACAGTGAGTTCAGTCAAACATTACAGTAGATTCATCAGAAAGGCTGGAAATCTCCATGCTTGGAGATTTTCAAAACTTGATTGAATAAGGCCTTGAGGAAGCTGTTCTAAAGTTGGCCTTGCTTTGAGCAGGTGAGCAGACTGGAACATTTCCAGAGATCTTATCTAACCTATATTGTCCTATAGCTCTGTGATTAATTTTAATAGCATAACTAGATTATCTTTAATACCAGGCCTTTTGAACAGCACCCATATTTCTTTAATCCTTTTTCTTCTCTGTACATGTGCACTTACAATTTTTTGTTGTTTTTAACTTGTTTTGCAAAATTTAGCTCAAGCTTGACTTTTGCCAGTTCTTGTTTACTCCTGCTCTTCTTGTCTCCCAAGACAGTTTTCTGTCTTGAACAATCTGTTTTCCTTCACTATTTTTGAACGTTCTGATTGCTTTCAAAATCTTCCTTAAAGGAAAATATTCATTAATGATGTATTTCTGTGATCCTATTAATTAAATCATATGGAACCCTTCTATTCAAGTGCTTTCTGTATGTTTTTATCAATCTAACTTCAAGAAAACCTTGCCCACATTTTAGACCCTGATCACTTCAGACCAGTTAGTGTTGAAAAGAAGTTTCATACTCTTCTCAGTTTTCCTACCAAAATTAAAAACCTCAGCTATGTCATGAAGAAAGTTTAGCCTAGTATTT
This sequence comes from Columba livia, assembly GCF_036013475.1. Taxonomy (NCBI): domain Eukaryota; kingdom Metazoa; phylum Chordata; class Aves; order Columbiformes; family Columbidae; genus Columba; species Columba livia. The sequence goes on along the minus strand of NC_088602.1, from coordinate 142,894,269 downwards.
AATTTAAGATTTAAAAAACCTCACAATTATTTGATCCAACTTTATCAACTTTTTACAAGATTTGCTACAAGTAACGTAGGCAGATATTTTCAGTTGTGGATATGCACCTCTGTGTATGAGACATTTGTTTTTAAGATGGTGACTTAGAAAACCAGAGACATGCAAAAGAAGTACCGGAAGTGGGGAAATGATTACCTACCTAACCAGAAAAGCAATAAATGGCTTTGTCAAGTGAAAAACAATTGCAACAATACATTAAGTAAAGGTAAGTTTTTAAAAAAAAAAAAAGAAATTAAAAAATCCTATGGTTTATATAATTTTAAATTACAATCAGTTTTACTAGCTACTGGTTTATTACAGACATTAAGTGATTGCCACAGTTTTTTTTGTGCTTAATCTTCTTAATCTTTTATTTTTCCAGACTCTGCCTTAGATAATACTGTTGTGTTGTGAGAAAGAAACTGTTGTGCAATGAGTACCTGGAATGGTTTGTTTTTTGTTTTTTGTTTTTTTTTTCTACATTTAGATAGCAACTTTTCCCTTTTCCAAAGGATCAGATTGTTTTGTCTCCTGATCCTGTCTATGCTTGTTTTGAAGGCATGCACAACCCTTAGACAGCATTTGCCTTTTGCAAAGATGTGATGCCTGGTGCCAGGCTATGGATCATGCCAACATTTTCATGGGGTTACCACGGTTCCTTGAGGAGGAAGATGTCTTATTGCACTGCTGTTTCAAAAATCTGAGCTTATTTAATTTCAAGAACAAAAAAAATAATTACAGAAAGTTTCATTGACAAATCTTGTTAAACTACAGCTTTTTTCCCTTATCCAACCAAACAATATTCTAAAGTGCAGCACTAATATTTAAAGAAAGCTGAAGGAGTGATCCTCAAATCAGAATTGTCCAACCTTTTCCACGTGCAAATCACTTAAGAATTCAAGAAAAAACAGCTCCACACCTCCTCGTATTTTCATTGGTTTATCTGATAATCTTTCTAATTACTATTAGTTGGACTCCGTAGAAGAACTACATGAGTTCAAGAAAGTGAAAAAAAGAATTAATCTGTTTGGGTTGTTCTGAACATGCTTATGGAATAACATATTTGGGGACAATTTCTTTGTAGATGACAGTGCAAGATAAGCCAGAACAGCCCTGAAAACATCCCAGTCACCTCTCCCCAATGCCTTTGGAGCCTGTCAGTGATGTGGATAGGTCTTTACCTTATAGGGCCATAATCACTGGCCAGACAAAAGAAAAGACAAAGCACCCAAAATATGGTTCTGCTCCAGTTGTCACCTTTCAGGTCCAAATTTTTGAGAAGTACTAATTCTTTCAGTCCTTGCAAAAGAAAACTTTAGAGATGCTTTTTGAAAAGGCACAGCTGGCCAGATTTTCAAAAGTGCTCAACTCTCAGCAGCTTTTACTATTCCCTGTTAAGCTCTTTTGAAAACAGCCATATATAAAATGAAAATTAATTGAATTCACTCTGGCTTATATTCCTGACAGCTGTGATTAGAGCATTATAATCAAGCTTGTGGATCAATGAGCAGCATCCCTTCCTGAGAACAGACCAAATGTAAACCCTCTGAGACTGTAGGAAGAATGTGCTACCCTCAACAACAGTTCATCTCTTAGCAGCCACCTCTGCTGAATACCTGAGCTCCACCAGCATCAGCACAGTGCATCTGGTAGTGACTCAAGGTTTCTCTTCCTTATAAAACTACAGCCGACACACTTGGTTGGCTTGGCAGCAAAATGCTTTGGCATGCTATATGAACTCCAATTATTTTTCAGCTGAAATAGAGCATAATCCTTAGTGAGTTTCATTGTGTACGGCTAAATTATTGTACTGAGCCACTCCTAAGGGCTGTTTCACATTTAGCTTTAGTCCATGAAGAACAGCAATGTATCTGTACAAAGTTTCAGGAGCAAAATGGGAAACCTGGAGAAACTTGGGGCTCACCAGACTTTCAGGATAGGCTTGCCAGGGTTCATTGTTTAAATTTCATCTGCCTGGCTGGGGTTTATTCTGCTTGCCTGAAGTTTCTAGCTCCTATACTTTCACCAAAAGCTATCCAGTGATTTAAAGCAGCCTCCTAACCTCAATATGGTCTTTTTCCCTACCAAACACTCTGAGTGTGGCTGGCTCACTCACTTCCCATTTGAAATGATCTTGCCATTAGGTATCATGTGAAAGATGATAGTTCTCCTTGCCAACAGCCAGCAGTTTCTCACAACCCTGATGGTTCTGTTGTACCACAAGAAACCATGAAATGAACAGCTATGCTAGTGCTTCATAGTCTTTTGGCCATATTGTTAAGTGAGCATCAGGTAGAGTAGCTGTGTACCACTAAAACTTTGACCACGTAAGGCCTTTCTGCCTTGGACTTCTGTCCAATGAATTACATCAAAAAGTAAGTTAGAGTTGAAAATTTGGACATTCAGAAATTGGGAATTCCAAAATCTGTTCAGAAATTAATGACAGAAGATTCTGACCTGAAGAGTTACTGTTGTACACTGCTGTAAGCTACTGAAAATAGATAAAACTTCACGAGACCCAACATTAGAAATCCACATCTAACAAATTACTAGAATGAGAATTGTGTAATATTACAATGGAAAGAAATGAAATTTCTGCACATATCTTCACTATGAGTTGTGCTTTTTTTTTTTTTCCTTGCTTACAGCTTATATGTCCTTGTTTGTCAATGTATAGGTTATGCAATCCCTAGATATAAATTAGTGCTTTTGTTTGGAGGAAAATGAGTGCTAGTCTTAGCTTCAGCAGTTAGTAAATTTTGACGTCACAGAAGAGCATAGGAAATGGCAGAAACTGTAAATTCTGATTAGCCTAAGTAATACCAATACCATATTTCATATACGGAACATCTAAAGTCCAGAGAGTGTTTCATCTTTACAACCAGTGATGTGTATCTTCTCTATCAGCTGTGCTACTTCATGTCAATACATCCTTGCAGGTTAGTTTTTTATTTAATTTGTATTTAATTCTTACATTTCCATGAGCAGCACGTAAGCAGTCTTCATAACAGGTCTCTAGCTATAGTATTTCCACCAGATTCAAGAGAAATAGTAGTAAGTTTTAACACTCTTTTTCAGTGCTATTTCAGGCACACATAACTGCTTGTAAGGCAGATATCTGTAATGTAGAATGCGAGGGGATGAAGGAACATATCATGCCCTCACCAAAGAAAGTAAATCCAGGACGGAAAGAAATTATACCTAGTGACTACATTAAAGGAATAGATGTCTAAGAACAGATCTTGGACAAAGTTCAGTGTTTTGGCACAATTAGTCAAGACAAAATACAAATATTGGTCTGCTGCTGTGACAATGCATCATGGCATGGTGACAAAAACAGCTAACAATATTTTTTCTGGAACACAGTCTTCCCCTCTGCCTCACCATTTATGAGGCCTTTTCTTCCTTAAAAACAAAAACCAACCAACCAAACAAACAAACAACAACAACAAAAAAAACAAACCAAACAACCAAAAAACCCCAAACAAACAAACAAACAAAAAACCAACTGGCACAAGGAGATGGGATGGAAGAATACTGTAGCAAGTTTTATTCACTCTCCATTACTTAAACAACTATGGCTTTTGAACAGTTCAGTCTACATTGCTTTTGGCTGTATGTCTCCTAAATGGATAGCAATTAATTTCTGTAAGTTGTTCATAATTACTCTTTTCCTCAAAACCCTGTTATTATTTTTATTCTTTCATTATATCCTTTTCTGCTCTTAGATTTTAGCCCTACTTCTAAGTCTTCACCTTAGTAGGTCAGGCTGGTAATGCTCCAGCTCACATGCAAACCCATTTAGATGATATCTTTCCACATAGTACAAACCTAGGAAAATGCACTTTTATTTTATAAAAATACAAACGTATTTTTAAATTATGCTTAAAGGCATACTTTATTAGTTATTCAATCTTAGCCATTCTGAATGGTGCCAAAATGGTAAGTGTCTACTTCCTTTCTTCTAAAACCTGTTAAAAAAATCTACTCAAATTCGTGCTTCACTTCATTTTTCTGATTCAGTTTTTGTTTCTCTGAATCTGCTCTAGATTTTTCATTTCATAAGGAGAAACTAAGCTACAAAAATGGTCTTAAAAGTCTGTGATATTCCCTGGCTTGGCACTTAGCTGAAAAGAGGTTTAATTTTCATCAACAGTAATTTTATACTAGAATAAACAAAAAAAGATGAAAACTTATGTTTTTTGTTTTTTGGTTTTTTTTTAAAAAAATGCAAGCCTTGTAAATCCTGAAGAACAGAGTGGCAGAACCCATTCATGCTGTGTTTATTTCTGTAACTGAACAAGCCTGGGGTAGGAATAATTAAGGAACAAATATTTGTGTGATATCCACTGATAAAATGAATCTGTCAAGACCAGGACTTATGTACATTCTAAGGCTTTAGATCCTCAGACATTTTTAAAATTATCAGATCATCAGCAAAGTTTCCCAGATTCTCTACATTAACTTTCTTCAAGCAAGCTATTCCCAACTCCATAACACTTTTTAGTCCCTTTAAAGGTGGAGGAGAGGAAATATGTGTTGAAGTTCACACAAATTCAGCATGAGACCTTTTCCACTACATAGCCTGATACTTTGCCTCATTTCACCTGGATGAACCAACAGGTATGCACTTAAACACCTGGGAATATGAAGCACAGAAAAAAGCCATGCCATACACTTAGAAAGACTCAGCCACAGGTTTGTGTGGAAAAGTAGACTAAGGGGGAAAATATATATATATATTAAGATCTAAAAGGACAACAAAAATAAAGGCAAAAAAGCCTTCTAGTACACCACCTGCAACGCAAACAGTGAAAAATCAAACATAAAAATAAAATAGAGAAGATCTAAAGGACATGCCCTAAGTTATAATCCCCTCTCTTTCACAGGAAGTCCTGTAAACTTTTAAAAACAGTGAGATCATCTCATCTAGCCCTGCAGTGGTAACAATATGCACGGATCCCTTGCCATTTGCCAGGAACAAGAAGGCTCACAGGAGCAGGAAGACCACGCCAGAATCCCCTTCTTCAGACAGAGCTATCTCTTCCCTTGAACTGAGTAAGCTGTTGCTCTCCTTATTCAGAGTACACTTTCCTCTATGTTTTGAAGCACCAAACAGAAGTGGCTGGAAGGCACTGTAGTTGCATTGCCAAATTAACCATTTAAAAAAATAATAATAATAATTTTGTTTTAATAAAAATTCTAGTAATCATTTTTCCTGTCATTTCCAGTGAAATATATTGATTTATAACCTATTAAGAATGTGATATTCCCTTTGTGGCATAACACTATGTGAGTTTACTGAAGCACACTGTGTTTCTCTTCCTTAGGGAATCAATTACATTGTTTAAAACAAGTTTAGATGGCATGGTTTAGTAATTTGCCTTTAGTAAACCCATGTTACTTTTTGTCCCATTTCTCAAGTACTTCTGGTAAAGCTCAAGTTACATTTTTTTTCAAAATGTGCCTATTGTGGTCAAACCAATTTGTCTGCACTTGCTTGGATCATTTCTTTCCTACATTTCACATAATTGCACAACAGTCAGAGTTTGAAGTGACCTCTGGAGATCATCTAAGTCCAACACCCTCCTTAAAGCAGGGTCAGTCAGAGCAAGTTTTTCAGGCCTGTGGCCAGTTAAACTTTAGTTATCTCCAGGAATGGAGACCCCACAGATTATCTGGGCATCTTGTTGCAGTGTTTGACTCACTGTAAAAGAGTTTTTCCTAGGTTTAAAATGGAACTTCTGGTGTTTCAGGTGGTGGCCATTACCTCTTTTCCTTTCACTGGACACCTTTGAGATGAGGCTGCTTTAATCTTCATGAACTGGTTTCATTCAGGTATTTAAACACATTGATAAGATGCCCACAAGCCTTCTCTTCCTGAGGTTCAACCATCTCAGCTCTCAGCCTCTCAAACTCTCATACAAAGGTTTGCCAGATGAACCAATACTTTAAGCAACTTAGTGGTGCTTCAATGGACTCACTCCAGTATGTGCATGTTTCTCTTTCACAGGAAGGTGCAGAATTGGGAATAGGACTCCAGAATATCACCAGAACTGAATAGAGAGGAAGGATGCCCTCTCTCAACCTGCTCAAAACACACTCTGTAAGGTGTTTATCTCAATCCAGGTTTCTCCCTTTCGATTATCTCCCCTATTTGGGAGGGAAATGGGGAGGTGGCAGGGGAGGAATGAGTGAGCAAGTAGTTATCGTGATTGTATTGCTAGCTAGAGTTAAACCACGACAACTACATAGGTGTGTCAGTTATTTTGTGGGGGTTTTTATCAGTAGGTTTAAAAACCTTTCAATGGTTTTAATTTTCTTTTTAAAAGCCTAATTCAGAATTCATGTTTATTTCACTTTACAGGTACAAAAAGACATTCTTAATCATTGTGAGCTGCCTTCTAATGTCTGATGGATGTCTTTTTTAGAGGTGACTAAGCCTAATTATATCCAGAGTCCTTTCCTGTTTTTGTTTGTTTGTTTGTTTGTTTTTTCAAGCATGTTTTGGATGCAAACTGTCAATAATTTTTAAAACTTTGAAATGTTAAGTCTCTTCTGTGTTCAACACCAGAAGCTCTCCAATCCAGCATACTTCACTAATTGACACCTTTTATTTCTCAAAGATTACCTTATTGCAGTAAAAAACTTTATTTACAGAGTATTTTTCATTTATTGGATAAGGCATATTTGCTGTCAGTATTATTTCTGGAATAGCAGTCCATTTCAACAAGTATGCCTGAAACAATTTCTTATCTAGAGTTTTGCTATTTTTCTTCATAATGCCTTTTGTTATGACTCACAATTTTGCAAGGATACTTCCATAAATGTAGAGCACTTCACTTTTTATGTACCAGTGAGTTGACAATGGATACAGTGAAAAGAAAATCACTACCATCTTTGTGTTCAATGTTTATAGAAAGAAAACTTCTTTGAAACTGTTTAAAGTCTTTTCTTTATCTGCAAATTAAGACCATTCATTCCTTGTGTCTGGATTTGATAATATTTCCCTTTTAAATAATGCCCAAGAAGATGTAAGCTTATACCACATTGTCTCTGTAGAACTGACAGTGATTGTCCCATAAGTAAAGGTGGGATCTCTTCCTCTTTCAATGGCAGAACCACTGTACCTTACTATACTGTCTGTCCTTACCAAGGAAAAATAGATGGATAGAAGATATAGGCAGACTAGAAGAGACCATGATAGGAGCTGCAGAAAACAGAAAAAGAAGGAATTCTGGGGGGGAAAAAAAAAGATCACCTGACTAAGCATGGCTTTTGTAATACATCAACAGGAAGACAGAACTGAAGCTGTATTTTTGATACAGCATTTGTAAAACAATTCAGTCTGAGACATTAAATATTTTCAAATATTACAGTAGGTAATTTTTAAATATATATTTGCAATGTAAAAGACAAGTATCAACTCTTTCGAAATGGTATTTAAGTTGTTTCAAGAAATTAGGTCTAACCTATTTTCCAGGCAATTAATCTCAATAAGAAAACCAAGCGCAAAGTAGGAAAATCAGGTCCAAAAGAAGCAAAACAGAGTGCGACACTAGGTCCACAAAGTTGTCTATGCTTTCTCTAAGCCACTGTAATTTGTCACACAAAGAAAAGATTGCAACTTGTGTCTATGGGTTAGGAAAGCTTCTAGACTGATGCTCAAAGTACCATCCAATTTTAAACAGATCAGGATGAACTTTGCTGTTGTTTGGGAGGGAGAGGGGTTTACAGACTGCCACTCTAGTAAGGTGTTAATTTTAAACATGGGACCACTTTAATTATGAGATTGAGGCTCAATTTGTCAATTGGGCCAAAGATAGAAGTAATCTTTAGAACAGTTCTTACACTCTAGCATTAGACAATTATAAAAGCTTTGTAGCATCCTCCTTCAATTTTCTGGTTTGATTTCATGGAACTTCAAGAACAGAAGAAAATCATGTGGAGGACTGAATTTTGAACTGCTATCCTTACATACAAAGACATAGCTAAAGGCACATACACATCACTCTACCATCTTTCGGTAGACTCTTTGATGGAAGAGGAGATGCACTAGAGGTTTATTTTCACTGTTCAAAAAAGGTAATATTCCATCTTTATTTATATCATTAGCTATGTACCAGTCTCTGAGGCTAGAGTTGGAGTATGCCATTGGAAGTTGTTAAATTAGTCCATGCATCCAAATAAGGTTTAGATTCTCACTATATGAACAACAGAGATAGAAAGAAGCAGTGAATCTGGCATCGTGTATTAATAATTAAAAGTTCCTAAATTCAGTTGTACAATACCCACGTGGTATCAACAGAAGAAAAAGTTGACTTGAATAACCCGGTAAAAATTCAAGTTTATCTATTACATGAAATCCCATGGCATGAAGAAGCTTCTGAACACAAGGCCATCCTATCCCTAAATTAAGTGAATAGTGAAAATCAGCACAACAGCAGGCAAATGTTTTTCAATTAATCATGATAATAGCTGCAAAAGTTGTCCAGTTCAAACTGACTTATTTACTTTTTTAAGCTTGGAGTATGTGGAATTTCAATCTACATGGGATGGGTGCCCAAAGGAATTAAATGCAAATGCAGTTTACTTCTTTAAAACTGCAGACAGGATTTCAGTATGCATCAAATAAAAAATTCTTGGCAACCAGCTTAACTGACTGTTGTTTCCACAGTCAATTTGTGTAAATTTTGTCTCAAATCTGGGCTTCTGTTTTGACCTTGGAGATTAATAGCATGAAATTTACCTTATAAATATGCTCAGCAGAAGGTAAAAAATATACTCCAAGATACAGGAGTTTGTCACCAGCACACAGGAAAAGGAAGCTTCTTAAGTTCAAGTATCTGCATTAAGCTAAAACCCAGCAGCCTTCTGGAGATTTATTCTTTCACCTGAGACTTTGCTGTAACCCTCTAACCTGTTATTATAGTCTTTAACTGGGTACAATGTGATAGTAAGTCATCTGCAGTAACTGCAGACACAAGGACTTAAACTTTATTACTCAGGCAGAACTCCCATTAATTTCAAGTACTGATGAATAAAACCTGTAGGAATGAGCCTTTCCATTCGGTTTAATAGGAAAGAGACCTGCATCATCTTTATTGTGTCAATAAGAAGCTTAGGCCTCAATTCAAAAAAGCACTTAATTGTACCCATATTCAGGATACTGAGGCATGTGCTTAACTTTAATCGTATACTTAAGTCCCAGTTACGTGATTAAACACTGCAAGCTGTAGTACTGCCATAGAAAGAATGCTTCCTTGAGCCAACATCTTAATAAGTAACACAAATAAGACCAACAAAGAGTGGCCTGCTTTCTCTTGTTTCTGGGTTCAAAGCTCTCTTCTGAAAAAGACCAATATTTTTTTATCTTGGAAGAAGGGGTCTCACAAGCATTAGATACTTATTTCTGAAAATTCTGGCTCTGATCTGCACTGTTTGGCATTCAGCAGTTGAACAAGAAAGTATCCAGTATTCCTAAATACCATTTTGATGTCTAGACAAAATGATGATTTATTCCTTTAGAAAAGACAAGCAGTGATTTCATTTACCTATAGTTTCAGAGAAGAGTAATGAAAGCTTGAGGAGCAGGCTGATGTTACTGTAAGGTTGATTCTGTCATGTCTGGAAGGACACTGAGATGAGGGAAGGGCCTTGTCAACTGCAGAAAGAGCAATTATGTACCCATCTTCAAAGAAAGGACAAAAGGATAATCAAGGAGTCAGTCTCACTTTGGCCTCCTGAAAGCTGTTTTGAAACCCACATCTGAGCAGATAAAGGAGAAGTAGGTAATTGTGAGCAGTCATTTCTGATTTACGAAAGGTGAATCATGCCGTACCAACTTGTGAGAAAACTACTGGGCTTGAGGACATGAGGACACTTGTAAATGTCATTTGCCTTGACTTCAGCAAAATACAATTTTGATTGTTTAGCTCAGAGGGTATTAGCTAATGAGTCATACTCTACCTGAAGATCTGTAACAGGTGGAGTACTGCTGGGTTCTACACTAGGACTTCCCTGTTTAGCATGTTCAAAGAAGGATCTGGAGGAAGTGATGGGATGATTGCTCATTAAGTTTACAAATGACATCAGACTGAGGAAATATCAGTCAATATCCTCGAGTACATGGCTATCATCCACAGAGACCTAGACAGGTTGAAGAAATGAGCCTATATAGACCTCATGAAATTCAGCAAGGACAAATGCAAAGATTTGCCTTCGACACGGAAAATTCCTTGCAGTACTAGACTCTACTGACAAGGCCTATCGGTGTCTATATGGACAGCAAGCTGAACATGAGCAAAGGCCAACAGCACATGGGCTTTGTTAACCAGTGGTTAACCAGCGGATCAAGGGAAGTGATTGCCTCTGCTTCTCAGCACTTATTATCCTGCATCTAAAATACTGTATCCAGTTTTGGGGCCCTAAATAGAAAAAATTAATTGCTCAACATATGTTAGTCTAGCAGAGAGTCTTGGAGCACTTGTCCCACGAAGATATGCTGAGGAACAAGGCTTGCTCACTTTGCTTAAGGAGGTCATCAAGAAGACAGAGCCAGTTTCTTCACAGTGGCACGTGCTGAGAGGATGAGAGACAATAAGCATAAGTTGAAACAAGACAAGTTCAGGCTGGATATAATGAGAAGCTTTTACACCATGATGACAGTCAGGCAGCATCTAGAAAGATTGTACCAATTCCGTCCTTGGAGCTTTTCAAGACCTGACTGGATAATACCCTGAGCAACCTGGTTTGATATCATAGCTGATGCTCTTTTGGGCAGGAGTTTGGACGAGCTAAAATCCTATAGGCCTTTCCAACCTGAATTATTCTGTTATAGTATTTTTCTAAGTGTTTTCTTTCTTCATATCCAGAGTATTGGAAGAGTCACCTCCTTCTGAAGAGTGACTGGAATATAATTCTAAATGCTGGACCACAGAACTCCAGGGATACATTGGGTTCATTAACTTGATACAAATAAGAAAATCCCATCTCAGATTTCAAAGACACAGGGAGAAAGTGGGACATTTTTAGCTACATTTTTCTGTACTACTCCATACATAGATAACCAGTTTCCAAGACAACAATAGGGAAGAGGTTTGAGCACACACGTCTAAATGAGAACACACTGAAAGATGTTGTCAACAGTCTCTTGAAGACACGAATTCTATTTATGAACACTATGGTATAAAACTGGTGTAACCCAGGACTCAGGTAAACATTAAAATAATCAGAATTATAAAATTTATCCTTCAGATGTTATTTGACCCAATTAGCTAACCAAACATTGCTACAATAAAGAGAATGAGATCTCTCTCTAATATTATCACCACAGGTGTCCTCATTCATCTTCTGCATTCTCCAATTTTTGTTTTCAAAAGTTACTGACGCAAGGAATAAGTTGAAGATAGATAGACAGACAGATAGATAGATAGATAGATAGATAGTTGATAGATATAATCAAGTATTACACATTCCTATTTTCCCATATGCTTGGAAAGTGAAGTTATTTTTCAAGGTGAAGCAACGAAAGAGGTTTGAAAGACACTGGCTAACTTAAGAAATACTGAATCAAAATTGTGTGTTTGTTTGTTTGTTTTTAATCATATTAATAATAAGGTCCAATAAATGCTAAAAAAAATATTTTCTCAATATTAGTTATTAAGGAACGCCGTGTTTATTCACAGTTCTTTTACAGTTCTGATTGTTCAAAATAGTATTTATGACCAATACTCTTAGTTTCTTCTATGAAGTTGCAGATAATATATAAAAAAATGTATATATTTTTTTTCTTTTTTTAATCTTATCATGGATTTGCTTATAAAGAGATAGACTCCAACATCAGAAGTGTTTCTTAGGCCTTGTGGGAGATTTACTTATGCAAAACTGGGTAAGGAACTGACTTGTAGCAAGAATTACTATTTCATGTTTCACAATGCTGACAATTTCAAAAATACATATATGTAAAGTATTTGTCAGCAGTGTTCAGTTCTACCTTATATTTATCTATATCAATCTTACCCTAGAGACCTTCTTCAAACCAACTTGCTTAAATTCAGTTATGAACTGAAACTATGGTTTAAAAGGAAATATTTCTCTTTTGTTCCAATTACCAGCTGAATTAACAATTTAAATAACTTATTCTGCCACTTTCATATTTAAAATGAATTAAAGGCAAGATAGAATGCCAGATGCTATTATTCCCAGGGTTTACTCCAAGTAAGGACATGAGCCAAGAGACAAGCCCTCTTTTTCTATAAAGTTTTCCTTGAGAAGTATGTAGAATGAGTTATTCAGTTTCCTGCCAAATAGGAAAGATAAGAATATATACAATGTTGCATCATGTTTGCCAGATCAGCTGGACATTTAATGAAAAGGATCCATCTCTCCCAGAAATGACTGGAAGGCATTCTTTCCATCAGCTCCAGTGAGAGTTGGATTGAACCCCATCTGCATGTTTTCAGGCACAAAACCAATTTTCATTTCCTGACCTGCATGTATTTCCATTGAGAACATTACTATTGCACCGAGAGAGAAACAACTTATCAGAAGATTACAAATGTCCAACACCTTTTTCAGTTAACATCCTGCAGATACAATAACCTTACCCTATTTGTTAAATATTTCTGTCTGCATCTTCTATATAATAGTGTATTAAACAAGAACAACAACAACAAAAAAAAACACAATAGTATAAATTGCTTTAGTAGAATAATTGCATCTGCCATCTTTGCATGAACGTATTATCAGACACATGCATTCATGCATGAACACATAAGCATTCATTTCTGCTGCAAGGCCAAAGAAGCCTTCTAATGTAAATGGATCAAGAAGCTCTATTTACAAGCCTTTATTTATGTGACTGCAAAGAATCAAACATTGCTATTGATTATCTGCTGGATCCTTGCAGGTTTCCAGAAGGAATCCCTTAGAACTTGTCATTTTTCTAAACTGATGTAATAATTTATAAGGACTATGTTTATGCGTGTGCTACCTAACCTGAGGCATTTCATGTAAATGATTCAACTCCTTTAGCTTTAAATGAATTATCTTCTGAAACAGTAGAACCTTAGGTTGTTACTGTAAGAGTAATTTCAGAGCAATCTTTTGTGAAGTGCTCTTAGCTCTCACAGTTTCTTTTCCACTCTCAAAATAACCGATAAAATATTTATTAAAACAGCCTGAACCACACAGGGTGGTGTAAGCTGAAATTTTATTCTTTGCTTATTACAGCAGCACAAATGCCCTAATCAGCATTTGAATTAAAGTTGTATTCTATAACACAAACCCCATTAGCCAAGTAGTACCTTAGATCTGTAATACTTTCTATTGCCAGTGTCATCAAGCTGATTTGGAATTTGTTGCCTGGGTAGAGTGACTCATATGTTTACTGGGCTTGACAGGTGTTGGGCACCTTCCACACTCATTAAAGTTAATGACTTCAACAGCAGACAGTGAAAACTGTATGCTGAAGTAGGTTTCCTCTTAACAGGTATTCCCAAGTTATCATTTAAGAGAGTATGCCGGTGGTGTCAATTTTCTTCTGCAATCACAAAACCAGTCCATAACCAAACTCCTATCCCTTCATTGCAAAAACAACTCAATTAACTTCACAGGGACTCCTTGTTGGAGTAAGGCAAGGAAAAAAAAATGCACTGTACACAGAGCTTTCCACATAAAAGCTTAATTTCTTGCCATAAAACTAGTCACATCCTCACCGGAACAGAAGAATTAACATACTGGAAACAAGCCAGGAATTTTGTAGAAATGTATGCCTTTAAGTAAGCTCTAAATCAGTATTCTTACATTAGCTGCAGATTTGGCATCATTTCTATCCCAACAAGCCACAGCTGCTGAACTGGAGACTTCTGACTTCATCTTAGATAACTAATGAGAAGTTTCAAACAGTGGTGCCAGAGCCTGTCCTTTGATATCAACACAGCACACTACAGTTGTTGACCAGCTACACTCAAAAGATATGCCTTTAAATTACACTAGTCAGCTAAAAGTATTCAGGCAAGAACTTCACAGAGACTTCTGCTATGACATTAGACTGTCAACTAAGATATGAGGATACTGAGACCTCACAGGCATCTATGTATTCATACAAGACCAAGAAATTAGGAGGACTGAATATTTAACTACATAGACCTCTACTTTGATGCAAGTCCAGACACTAGATCTACACTATTAATATGACAAAGTCCTGTACCTTGGCTTCCACCCAACAAGACAGAAGTACTGAGCCAGAGACCTCACAGAAACCTGTGCCTTATTATTAACCTGCCATGGAAAAACTCCTGAGCTAATGGTCTTGCAATGTGTAAAACATACAGCCATCTGAAGGAGGAAAAATAAAATATTAAAACCACTAACAATTAAGCAGAACTATTGCAGTCTTAAATACTCATCACTTTTAACATCTAACTTTTCAGGATCATCTAAAGCAAAATGTAGTGGTACATTTACACAGATACATTAAATATAACAGTTCAGTTTAAGAACTGGGCTTTTTCCTCTTCAGCAGGCCTCACACAAACAGTCCTTGCCCTTATAATACCATGAGACAGTGAGGTACAAACCACAAAACAACACATCTTCCAAGCCCAGACTAGTGTGGAGTTTGCTGGAAAGAATTTGAGGGAAATCAAAAAAGTGATTACAACAGAATTAGTAAGCAAAATGTTAACTGACAGAAAACTGCTCAGAAGTTTGGAATATATTTCAGTAATTTGTGGAGAAATAGTAACCAGTAAGTTTCAGGATGGATGCATTTATTATAATAGAAATTTACCTTAATCAACACAAATTATATGTTCTGCCATATGAATAACTGTTTGATGCCTATAAGTAACTGTTTGATGGCAAATCTTGAAGTACTCTATTTTTACAAAACCTAGAAAGTGATTGAAATGACTCTGGGAAACTTCTCTAAATATTATTTAAATTACCTAAGAACTAAAATATCTTTTTTTTCAAAATTAGTTCATAATTAAATATTACTATTTTTTCCCCAGTTTTGCAGTTTACTGTTCAAAATAGGATTTTGAATCCTGGAAAGACATTGGAGAAACTTTCCATGCAGATGCCTCCAATACCTGAAGTAAATCTTTTCTTTCTGAGTGCTATTTTTCCATCTACATTGTTACAAAAGGTAATTGAAGGTAAAATTATTCCAGGAAAGCCTTTCACTTCCAAATGTCTGAAAGGAGTTATTCACATTTTTATAGTGCTGTATCTTTACATTGTTCCTCATTTTAATTGCTTTCTTTTACCTTAAATTAATTTCTAATTTATAATGCTGCTATTTTTCTGTGTCTCATTTAAGCAAGTTAATCATCTAACACTGTCTCATAACTACAGAAGTCTAATATTCTGCAGCATCAATCACTGACTTGTTTCCAGATTTCATTTACTTTAAGTCAGAAAAAGCTGAACAAATGGCAGCAGCTGTTTTATCTGTCTTTAACAGTCTTTGATCCCTCACTTGGAAGGCCTAGAGAACTACTTAATGTGTAATGGAAGACCTCCCCATAGTGTTATGTCAGAGTCCTTGCTCATGTTAGGCAAGGTGTGGGCAAGGCCACAAAAGCAATTGAGAATCTTTCAGTTGTCTTCTGTGTAGTTTGCTTGGGCCCAACAGGAGAAAGGCATCCTCACTGAGATGAAAGGTTCAGTGGAAACTCTTCACAATCTTGACAGTGACCAGAGGTAGAAAGGGGTAGTTAAGTTCTTTCATAAGCTGCAAGGCTAAATTTATTGGACCAAACCTGGAAACTGGAGTACTTTCCACTTCAGATACTGGTTCTCAATGTTTAAACAAAGTAAATTGCTTCCTTCTACCTGGAAATTGGACATGGGTTTGGAATGGTTTGGATTTTTTGCCACACGTGGTGTACGGGAATAAGTAATGTTCATGCTTCATGGACAAAGTCTACAGAGGCTTAGAAGTGCTTTGGAAACAGACCTCAACCAGCACTTTACAAGAGAGGACTGGGAAAATAAGTCCTTGTTCTTAGGTTGAGATAGCCAGAAAAAGCCTAAATATACTTCAATCTAAAAATTATATACCAATTATTATTTTTCCGTTCCTACTGGAAATGCTATCAAAACTGCACAACTGTGTAACTGCAACATAACTAAGGATGCCAATGTTACCTATGCAAATGAAATAACTATGATAAAAGCTGTTGTCTTCATTGTCCACAAAGTACTGAAATCCTAGGTCATTGCTATAATGCCTGTGGTGATTATCTTACTAATAATTCACCACTCTACAGATTAGATCTTGAATCACCTATCATATTGCTATGCAAAATGCTTTACTTTGCAGAGCTAACAAAGAGAGGACCTCAAAGCCTTTCAATGATGCTGCAAGGCTGCATACACCAGATCCCTAGCAAGCAACTTAAAAGGCTAATTAAGAGCACCAAAAAAGTGCCTTTTGCAATCTATTCAGAGACAGACAAATACATAATCAAGATAAAACAAAACATAGTATAAATTCAATACAAATGAAAAGAGTAAGTTGTGTCTTACTTCATGTGAATTTTCTGCTCTCGTGTTTTTATTTTTCAGCTTTTTCTGCAGCAGCTTGGTTTCATACTCTGGTCTGGGATGCTCCTGAAAAATAAATAAATAAATGAATAAATAAATACATAAATAAATGTGATTACACTTAAGAGAAAAGAAAGAAATAAAAAATGTTCTGGTCACTTATTCATGATCCAAGCCACCAAGATGATTCAACAATATAGCACTTTTAGAGTAGGGGTATCACTACCTAGAGGGATAGGATATGTTACGGGAGGCAGGGAAGAGTATTTGGGCATTGCACAGGGCTTATTATGGGAAGCTTAGGGGAAAAAACAATGGTGGGAAAGGGAGGGATCTAGGCCACTTAGACAGGAACAAATATAGAAAAATAGAGGGATAAGGAGATAAATAGTGCTGGTCACATGTAAACAGTTTGCTGGTCTGTATGGGGGTCTGGCCACTGGCAACTGGAGCAAGTGCAGGTGTGAGGCTGAGTATGTGAGCACTAGTGGAGATCAAACTGGAGCAGCTGGCAAGTAGGTAAAATGCCTGAAATTTCTAAGGGTAAGACCTTGGCCAAGCAGGCTATGAGAGGATCAGGGGACCCCCAGCCAGCTGCCAGAGAAACCGCAGGGTCCGGAGGTCTCTAAGAATGAGACCCACTTGTGTGTGTCTTTTTAAGGTCAAGACTAGGTGGGTTGGCTGCAGGGGGACCAAGGAAGTCCCAGCCAGCTCTGCGCGAGTGGGGTATATGCATGAGTGAGCAACTGGAGAGAGACAGTAGCCTCATGGGCTTCTACCTCTAGGTGCCAGCAACTGGGGGCAGCGGGGTCCAGGGGCATCTACTGGGGCAGACTGAGTGACCCTAGAGGCTGGGGAGATCTGCATCCTACAAGCATACATATATATGTTTTCACTAGCAGACCTCCATCCTTCTCAGCCAGGGAGAGAAGCAGGATGAGGACATTGTGCTGTTTTTGTGTGTCTGCTGTGTGTGCATGTCTGTGTGATCTGTGTGGCTGGCCATGCATATATGCAGATATGTAGTGTATGCATGTGCTCTATGCACATATGTCTACTGAGAATACATCTTAACCTCGCTACAGATTGGACCTAGGGGCATGGAGCTGCAGCTACCTTGTTTCTCTTGGGCTGTTGGTTCTAGTCCTGTTTCCCTTATCAATAATCTTTCAAGGTTTGCTTGCAGATTATACTTCTCCAAATTAGAGCATAAATTAAGCATGGTAGTACAAACTTACCAGGATTTTAAGGACAGCAGCTCATAAAAAAATAAAAAGGCTACATATCTCCTCATTCATGACAAGTTCTGAATTAATTCACAGCCTGGAATTTGATTTGATGCCTCTCACAAAAAGCTTATTCCTACAGAATCTGTCTTCTAGTTTTTTGTACCAAGTGTCACAGGTTGGTAGACCTGACAAGAAGACTAGAAATAGTGTATAAGCAATATCAGCAGTGTTTTGCAAATAACCACATCTGAACAGTCTCTATTTACTCTGTTTGCTTCATGACACAGGATCTAGCTAAAAGGCACTTCATTGTATGTAAACATGAAAATCCATGTTTTAGTTTATACAGGAAGGTAGGAAGAAGATACTGAATGGCTTCAGAGACATCATGGGAAAAACACTCACTGCTCAGAGCTTTTTCAGAAATGCCAGTATTTCATAACTAAAAATGTTAATATTCCTCTGTCCCATTCTGAGCATGAGTACATCAATCTCATGCATTTCAGAGGACCAGTATCATTTATCATACCATTTGTCCTTACTGTAGTTCAAACATACACTTATCATCCAGGTCACAAAATTGACTTGATAGCAATTTTCAGTAATCTGATTGCCGTGAAGAGAATAAGAACCATAAAAAAAAAAAAAAAAAAAAAAATCGTTAATCCTTATGGACAACAGAACAGGGGTTGCATAGAACTTCAGCAGTCTTCCTTGGATGACACGTGCTTATTTTCTGCTATCCGTAACACTGGCACTTCATCATACACCATCTTGAACTTTCTCTCTTGCACATCAGTATGGAGACACAGTGAAACTTCCAAAATATTGTTTATCTTGATCATGAGATTTTCTTGATGCATTGAACAGGTATGTGAACATGCTATCATTTAAAACAGGGGTGTCAAATTCATTTTCACTGGGCACCACATCAGCCTCACAGTGGCCTTCAAAAGGTCAAGTGTAATTTTAAGACTGTATAACTGTAGGAGTAACAATTGGCTTAAATGGATATTTCTCTATGTTTTTGAATTCTATGAACACATCATATATAATACTTCTGCCCTAAAGGCAGTCCCACAAATGGTACATGCCTTCTGCTGCTCCCAGGGAATCTAGTACTGAGATGGGAGGCTCGAGGGAACAAATTTTCTGTAAAGCTCAAGTATGGTTATGCCTCTGAGACTATAGCACTAAGATGCTATAGCAAACAGATGTAATTAAATTGTTAGAATGACAGCTTGTTTTACACTTGTAATTTCATGCACTATTCAAATTAATGAAAAATGTTCTAAGGGTGGAGGTGTGACACTCTTTGCATCACAAACTTTTTTAAGGTTACTTATGCCTCACATAAAAATCAATACCACAATGAATGAATTTCAGGAATCATTATAGCACTTCTTTTCTTGAGGGGCACTGTTGTAATTACTTACAAAGTGCTTTGAGTGCATGTGGACCTCCAAGAAATAATGAGGCATGGCTAATCTCTGACATTACTGAAGCTAATTAGCAGCAAAAATGGTGGCGAGCAGGATGGGGAAAGGAAAGACAAAAATACAGTAAGTGTTTAAAGATGCTGTGGTCAATGCATGTATCTTGATGTTTTGCAAGTTTGCACTAGCTTGCTGATTTGCATTAATTTTTATCATGCTTCCTTGGATAAGGTTTGGAGATCAAATGGAACAAACATCTTTAGATTTAAATGAAGAAAGGATGAAGGCATCAGGCATGGATGGCTACATGAGAGGAGACAGTTTGATGATAGTAGGGAAATGAGATAAATGAAGCTATAAGAAACTGAGGAGATCGAACAACACTGTGGGAGCACCTGCAGAGCTGAATTGGCTTTCTTCCTTTTTTCTTATTTTCTGCTAAGCAAAGCATTCTGGGACACCAGGGACAGCTGTCAGAGGTCACAGCAACTTTTGAAAATTGGCTTGAAATGAAACAAGGTAAGAAAAACAAAATGCCAAGCAAAACATTATACAGTAGCTTACATTTTTGCTATTGACAGTTTTGCTTTGAGTGCCTATTCTGTTCAAATTTGGTCAAGTTATACTTAGTTTTCCTAGTAAGACATCTCAATATCCTTTTATGTGAGATTCATACACCTACATCTGGATTGGAATATTAGTTGATCTTCGTCACTGAATACGCCAAGTCATATTACCCTTGACTGAACAGACCACAGCGCCTCCTAGAATGTATCTAAATATTCTTTCTTATGAGTATATTGCATGAAACATTTATTTACAATACAGATTTAGAGATACTTGATCCTGATCATATATACATAGACGTGAAGGAACAATTCCACTCTGCTGTAAAAAGAGTGTGATTCAGAATCAGTTCTTTGTCTGAAAACGGGAAGAGCTCTACACTTTGTTCAATAAGCTAGAAATAGTTGTGATGACTTGAAGAAGGCCAAATGTCCATGTAGGGATAAATATGAATCCCATGATCCTGGAAGTTTGCCAGTACAGCTGCCAGACACTTATTGAAAACCATGTGAGCCAAGGTACTTTGAGGCCAAATGAGTGTTAAGAGTAGAAAATGATAATTCCCACCCTGAAAACAAAGAGCCAAATCGTGGATTTTTCACTCAGACAAAACTCATATTGACGTCAGTGGGAATTTTCCCTGAGAATGGTTTCCAGGATTTGCCTTAAACACACAACATGTGTATCCACTATACATTGCAAATTAAGGCTGTGTAGGTAATGATCCAGTTTGATAAGAATATATATATAATATGAACCAATCTCTCCTTAATTTCTTTTTGATTTAGGAAGAAAGTGACAACGGAATTTTACAAAGTATGACAAACACAACTGCGCTGCTATGAAAAAATAGAAGCTTAGAAACTACCCCTAACAGATCAAAGGAGTTACCAGCACAACTTAAGCCAACCTACTGCTTCATTTGTACACTTTAGCAAAGTCAAAGAAACAAGGTGAACTTATTGAACACCCTTATCCCAATATGCTGAACACAAGCAGAGCAGCAAAGCTGTGCACACTAGTAGAAAGGAAGGTTTCCACAAATGACAACTGGAATGACTCAGTTGCAGCGCTAAATCAAGATGCAAACTTGGAATGGACAGAACAGAGAGCACAGTTTTTCTTTGTTTTAAGAGGGCTAATTATTACAAATCAAGCACTAATCCCCTCTATTTCTTATGAAGATGACACAGTGTGGGGTGGGGGAGGAGAAGTCCAAGGAAGAGATTGTCGTTCACATTAATTATTTGCTTAGGATATCCTAGTAATGGGATACTCAACCAAGGAAAAGTACTTTTATATCTCAGTACCTATGAAGGAATCTCTGGTAGATGTTCACAATCTTGTTAGTCCAGATAACTTGCACAATAAATTTAAGTACAATTAAAACAAAGCTCAAATAAGTCATCCAATATTATTACACGCTTAGGAATGTTAAATGACAAAAGCCAGGTTGTGTGTTCAGATGTCTCTTGAACTATGGTATTGAAAATTTTGCTTAAAATTTTTTATTCTACTTCATGATAAGTCATTGTTGAAACAAATGAGCTGACAAACATCAAAAAGAAACTCAGCAGTAAAGTTGAATACTAGCACATTAAAACGGGGCATCATTCAGCCTGACTGTAGAACAACTTCCAGTTTGCCTTATTGCTCTTTGATAAATCAACTTTGATATATCATCTAACTTTGATAAAATATTACCTGTACTCTTGATAAATCAACTTTGATATATCATCTAACTTTGATAAAATATTATCTGTACTCTTGACACTTTAAGATGTCTGTGCATATCACTGTCATGTTTATTGGTTTAGGTGTTCTGTGGTAGTAACAAGTTGTCACAGCCATGGACTAGGATCCTATCACTTTAGCCATTATATAAGCATAGAATTCCTTCTCCAAATAAGTGTTCTTAAAGAATGGATCATTTCCTGTTTGGGCACTGCTCTCTTTTTTGTCTCATAATGTGTAACAGTAGGAACACTTGGCTCTGGAGGCTCTCTTTAGGGAAATGTGTTCATGGAAATTTTTATCTGTCAATATTCAAGATTAAGTGTACTTTGGATGGACAACAGATTTGTCACTCTTGAAAAAGAAATGCAACAAATACTGCAAAATCCTTTAAATTTTATCTACAATAGCTGCTTCACAAATAATAACATTATGGCCTCAAGATAAAATATCTTACAATTTAGCAAGGTTAGAAACCAACAGTTTCCTCCAACTAGGACAAGATATTTTTCTTCTAAGCAAGATCAAAATCATGAGACACTGGGCCATGAATATGTCATTAGTGCAAGGTTATGTATTGCACACTACACACCACAGCGATCCCAAGAAACTTTGATAGAAGGTTAAAAGAGGAAGTCATTGATGCATGAAAGGCTCAAATAATTTGTAGATTCATCCTGTTACAGCTTGTCAAAGGTCATAAAGTTTAGATCTGTCATTGATCAGACAAGTAACTGTCAAAGTTAAGTGCTAAATCAAGTTTACAACATAGTACTTATATCAATCTGACTGCAAACGTCATTAATTTCCCTGTGTTGCCATTACGAAAGACAGATTGGTGAATACAAGGTAAGAACATTTCTAGCATGCCAGATCTCAAAGTCTCTATCAGTTTCTCCCATTTTAATAAGGATGCCTTATAAATAGCCCTGATTTCTGCCACACAAGAAACTCTCTTCCAGGTAATATCATATCGGATTTTTGTTTATGAAACAGTATTTTCTCAGCACTGGCTATTTATGATATTTCTGGATTTTCATTTCCCTGGAGTTTCTTCCTTTCAGACTCCATCCATGCACCTGGAACTCATGGCTTACAGGCAAGTTGGTTTACTATAATAGGTAAAAGCAATGGGACTCTACAGCATTCTAAGGTAAACTTCATAAAAAATCTTAAACCACGTATATCAGAAGCAAGCTAAAAAAGCTTTACAATATCAAGAATTACCTAGTCCCAGAAGGTTTATATTCTGACCAACCACAATCTTTCCAAACATTTGTGAACTGTTAAAGTTGAACCATGATCCAGATTAAAGCATTAGCTCCTCTCTAATGTGGAGGGATACAGATACTTTAGCTAATCTGAACTAACAATCTGACTGTAAATATTTTTTCAGTCTTTATTAATTTGTTTCAGCTGTACCAGTGCCTCTTTTAATTGTTTCCCATAAATATCCCAATGACTGTATTTACAGCCAAGAATGTTCATGAAAACAACTTGAAGCAAACACAAATGTTGAATTTGTATTTAAAAGCTTTTATACTTGAGGCTTGAGTTTAACAGCTTGAGCTTCACAGCAGCATAAGCCAATCTAAGCCTGGGCTTCCATATTCTCAGATTCAATTTCACTTTACACAAGCCACACATTTCCATTTCTGTCCTTAACACTGACACCAGTGTATATGCAACTCCATGGTATGACCAGGATAAAATCTCCTACCCTACATATCCCTGACTACCCTTCAGATTTATCAGCTGTCTGAACTGTTGACCACTCAGTTGTATGATTGCCAGCATGCATATACGAGGAAGAATGAGATTGCGTGGCTGGGATAGTAGCACCATGGTAGTGTGGAGTTAGATTAGTTTAGGCTGCTATGCAGCTGCAATCTGTAAATGAAGCTGCATGATACAAATGATACAATCTGTAAATGAAGCTGCATGATACAAATAAACCGATTTAATGGCCCACCATTGCTAAAAGGGTCTTCCTAACCCACAGTCTTCTCTTCCCCTGCCCAATGTCCTGACTGTGAAAAATTATCTAATTAATTGGTCCCCTCTACCACAAACAATGTCCATTTTATTTCTGGAATTACTTCTCCACTGGTTTAGTCAGTAGGTTCAGGTGATAGATGAGACACTAGAATCAGTAGCATGAAAGTCAGGAGGGTATCTCTACCTAGTTGTATCAGTGATCTAGTGAAGCATTTCATGCAGTTTCACCCTGCGAGTCTAGATCTTCCAAACTGAAATTTCAGATAATAACATGGCCA
Source organism: Columba livia (assembly GCF_036013475.1). Taxonomy (NCBI): domain Eukaryota; kingdom Metazoa; phylum Chordata; class Aves; order Columbiformes; family Columbidae; genus Columba; species Columba livia. The sequence goes on along the minus strand of NC_088602.1, from coordinate 142,870,431 downwards.
ATACATTTAAAAAAGATCAAAACCTAGACTCTTAATTTTATAAACTGAGGTAAATAAACCCATATAATCACCTCAGGAAAGAAAAAAAAAAAAACAACAAACAAACAAACAAAAAACCCAAACAAACAAACAAACAAAAAACCACACAACTGTGCCACGTAATTCAGGTACCTGAATTTACATTTTACATTTTAGATGCACTTGTTCTGTTAGGCCTGAGGAGGCTGGTCACCACCCATCTTCTCTGGAAGAGCCAATGGAATCTGAATGTCTAATTGTCAGATTCCTTTGATAATCTCAGCTCAAGATGCACTCATATTTGAAAATACTGTCATAGTGAGAATTTCATCATTATGTAGTAAACTACTAATGGACAACCTACAGATCAGATTCTTTTAACACAAACATACACACACAAATGGAAAAATCTTTCTACACTGCCTAGAATAAATTTTATCTTGCAGTTGAAGTAGCAGAGTAGGATTGAAGCATGAAGATGAGTTCTAAAATGAATCTGTGGAGTTCTACTGATTTGAAATCAAGATACAGAATAAAAGAAGTGCTTATGTTTTCCAAGGGTTAGAATGAGGGTTAGAATTTTTTTCTATAGCTCTTATCCTGAGAGGTGTGGATGAATAAAGAAAAAAAAAACACACTTATGTGCTCTTGGAAAGTAATGGATGAAGGAAGACCATTTGAAACTGGTGTCAATAGAACACTGTCTCACTCCACATAATTACCTCACTTATATGGATGTAATATAGGAGAGTTTTTACGGGCATGAGTTTGGAACAACATTTCACTACTCATAAGTATCTACATGCATATGAAAATGAAGGAAATTTTAAAAAAATTAAAAACCTGAAGCAAAACTAAAGAATAGGAAACAAGTCCGACTGCTGAAATATTATGAATTTTGAAACTCTGCATTCATGCATTCATTTTAAACAACTGGCAATTTTTGCTGTCATTAAACAATAACACAAAGTACTATTCTTAAATTCTAAAAGCCTTTCCCAAGTTCAAAAGCCCTTTTAGAAATAACTGCCATTGGGCTTAGTACTTCGTGTAGATTGAGAGAAGAGATACTTCTGCTTCCATCTTATTTTAGTCTTGATTAATCTTCTTGTGTCAATGACATTTCCTGGGAAAAGTCACAGAATAACAATGACCTAACAATAAATGACTTTACAGAATAATAAATGACATTTATACCACTTTATCTTAGTTCATTAAAATAAAAATTTCTTAACACATTTCCACATTATTTACACATGCAGTTGGAGTTAAGAAAATGGCAGCCTCCATTCATACATACAAGTAAATGTAAAATGTATTTTAAATTTAAAAGGAAAAGCTCGTTTCCTTAAAAACCAAAGTTCTTTCTCTACACAAGAAAATGCATAGTGATGTTGTGCTGAGATTGCTGTAGCAACTGCCTGAACTAGGACCAAAGTCTGATCTCGTTTTTACCACCAATAGCAGGTTAGTATTGGAAGCTGTCAGCATGCCTAATTTACCTAACACTGAATCAGCCCAAGACATCTTTAATGCACAGGAAAAGTGCTCTTGTTAGGTGCAGCAGAGGAGGACAGAGAGGAGGAAAATGGGGTGAGAAAAAACAATGGTGTCTAAGATACCTTTGTATGAGAGAGCTGCAAGAGGCAGTACTATTACTTTGGTGACCTGAAAGGAGCAGATAGCATTTGTGAGACTATTGGAGAGGAGATGGTCCCTCTCTGCCTTCTCATACTCATCTCCCTCAAAACATGCACTCCCTTGTACTACAAGATCCCCTAACCTCACTCCGTGTCTTGCCTGTTCTGCAAGAAGCACATAACTGGCAAGCCTTGCTTATCTACCTGCATCTTCTGAGTCACTGTGAAAGAGGAGAGAAGAAGAAAAGACTTAGAAACAATCCCTGTTCTTAGAGTGGCAGTGCTGGATAAGGATACAAGATGTGGTAGATCAGGGCACAGAACTATTGGAAAACAGGACTTTCTGCTACTCATTTCCTCCAACAGTAGCTCCTATTTTCCATCACCCATTCTATGACCATGCCCTGGGGAGCAACAACTGCATTGAGAACTGTGTTGTACAGGCTGGAAGAGCTTATTCCAGCTCCTCCTCCATAGCTTCACACTCCAAATAACCTCCCTCATCTGCACTTACAACAGAGAACGTGAAGATGTGATCCTCCTCTCTGAACTCAGGGGACTGCAGGAGGATAGAATGCCACCCCAGGTGACCCAGCCTTTAAGTAACCCATCACAACATCTAGAGCAATCAAAGCTACCTATAAGGAGCCAAACATCTTTGCAGCTTGTGGACAATTCAGTCCTAGAAAGGACACATGAGATCATTATAATAGAAAATTAATTATTAAAAAAAAAAAAAAAAAAAAAAGCAAACACAGAAATAAAATCATGTTGATATGTATGGTAGAAGTAAAAGAGGAAAAGTAAGTAGAGCCTCAGCATATTGTGGCACAAACCTGGATCAACAGTCTTGGAATGAAAAAAAGGTAATCATATATCTTTACCAACTTCTCGACAAGCAAAGGAATTATCACCTTCTTTGGTTCTTATACTTTACCAATTAAAACATGTTTGAAGTGTGCCACCATGTGTAGTTTTTTAACAGAGCAACAGCTGGTAGTAAATATTTTTCCCTAAGGCTTGAGAGATAACATCCATTTTTCAACATTCCTTCCCCAACTATGCTAATAAAACTCTTATCCTCCTAAACATAACACGTAAATCTAATGTTGAAAGGATTTGTTCAGAAGATCGGGTCTATCTTAGGACCATTAAATAATTACTGTGAACAGGAATTTAATTAAAGTGACAGAAGATTCACTAAAAGGAGTGATGAAACCCAAGAAAAGGTAGGAAAAAAAAAAAACATAAATACAAAGAGATCTAAAGTATTTGGAAACATGGATCCAACATGAAAATCAGAATAGGCACGGCAAAATGTGAGATCATGCATCTGGGGAAAAAGACTCAAAACGAAGATCTCATTGCACAAGAAACCTGAGGATGAAAGATTTGAGACAACATAAAATATTGTAGCTACTCATTTCCCTTTTAGCATTACTGACCGTTTTTTCCCAAGATGACTAAGCTGTGAACATACAGTTATTGTATTAGTGTCTATTTTTTACTCCTCCATTTTTTAAGCAAAAAAAATATCTTATACCACCTGTTTTAGTAGACAGTATTAGAAATTCAGTAAAGGAGTACCATAATTTGCAAAGTGGAAGACAAGCTGAAAGCATCCAATTAATTAGATCATAAAAAATTTTGAAAATATAGTAGAGAAGACAGAGTTAAACCATGACTGAATTAAGGCAGAATGGGATAAACCTGTAAACACACTTAATGTCACCAACGGAGTCCTATAAATTGCAAAGTGGAAGACAAGCTGAAAGTATCCAATTAACTACATCACAAAAAAATTTGAAAACATAGTAGATAGAGTTAAACCACGACTGAATTAAGAGAGAATGGGATAAACCTGTAAATACAATGTCACCAAGTCTGCTTGCAATTCAATTCCGTCTTACCCAATTTACTTTCCTTATTACTTTTGCTTAACTCAGCAATAATCCACAGTGTTCCACTAAGGGTTTGTCACAAAGATACCCCAAAAGTCAATTTTAGGCTGACAAAAAGTTCCGAAACAGACTTTATGCTAGCTGGAAAAGTGTAGCCAATAAACCAACTAGAAACAGGGTTTATATAATTATTTAACACTCAACAACATAAAATATAGGTTGAGATATCAGTTGAGGAAATTATTGGGATATGACAACATAAGAATAATGGGGATCTACAACGTAGACTCATACACTCACAAGAAATAAAAAGCAGAGGCCGCTCGCTCCAGGTTACCCACAAGGAATAATCACTTGCCTGGGTTAGGCAAGGGCTTGCGCTTGGGCTAGACTAGGATTCACACTTACCTGGGTTGGGCAAGGAGTCATTCAAGGATATATCCAGTAAATAATCATTTACCACAGGAGGAGGTGAGGTGCTCTCAGTCCCAGGAAGTTTCCTTAGATGACGTCCCAGACTAAGGAGAGGCATCCAGTTCACAGACCCGCTGCTCTGAGAAGACCACTCAAAGGTGGTCTTTAGCGAGAATCCCATTTTATAGCCTGGTCAGATCTGGTTGTGGGCATTACAACATAGTCCAGAAGCTTCTCAGCTTCTCTGGGTACCTCCTTTGTTGAGGACACAGTCAATTGACCAAGGGTCCCACCCTTCTGCCCCCCAGCTGGGTAGAGGTGAAGTCACACTGCCCCAGGGCAGGGGAGGATGTGACTGTCAGCACCTTGGTGCCACCCTAGATGTGTTGGGATAGGCACAATGGGGCACAAAAGGTGCTAAAGAGCCATCCACTGCCCTATTGAAGGCTCCAGATCTCAGGGGGATGTGCAACTGCCACGGGTTGGTTTTTTTTTTTGGTATGGTTTGGTTTGTTTTTTTCTTATTTGTTTTGTTTTGTTTTGTTTTGTTTTAAGTCATGAAATAGCAAGAGGAGGAACAAGACTTTGGGAATTAAGAGAATTTTACAGAGCACAAGATTTGAACTTACTAGACATGTTTCTAATGGAGACAGAAGCCTAAGTTCCTTCTTGTTGTACTGAAACAGTATAACAGCATAACTATTTAAACAATAACAAGACCTCTAATCATTAGTATTTCAGCCAGTGTGGGCTTTCTGTCCATTTATTCTTCTGAGTTCTGCTCCAAATTCTAAGATTTCTTCTTTTATAATTACATTTCTATTTCAGTTTACACAAGACTGTTGGTAAAAGAAGGTAAAAATTTTTCCACACAAAACTTAAAGCAGGAACATCCTGACTCCTAGAAATACAGTTTCTGAAGATTCCTTGGAGTCAAATAGTTTCTACTCCCTACATCGCTAATTAGAGTCCCTCAGTATTTCTTCACCAGCTCCTTCACAAATAGAAGAGGGTAGGCATTCTTCCACCTCTACCCCTGCTTTATTGATTGTTATATCCTTTGTCACACAAATTAAAAAACAAAAAAATGCACAGCCTGTTTGACTGGATTACACAAACATACACCTGTGGCACCTTGAGTGCTTATTCATGATATTCCTAAGACTTTGTCTGTTTTCATGGTTCTAGTCTTTATTTCTTTTCTTTCCCCTTCCTATTTAGTTATCAGTTGCTCAATTTCTTTTCAACACAGTTATCTATTTTGCAGTCTAGTAACCAATGCTACCTATATTTTTGCAAATTTCAGATATACAAACAAATTCTCCAAGTCTGTACAGCTGCCAGCTGCAAATATGCATGCAAGCATTAGGAAGTCTCCTTTCACAGACTGCCATTGCCAAGATATTTACAAATAAATAGACTAAATTAATCTCTTGCGTGACTCTTCTGAAGCAAAATATTTGGCCTAGTGTGTTCAAAGAGTAATTTTACTGAAAATTTTCTAGTCAAGGGTCCACAAAAATCACACGGAACACATTTATTTCATACCAATTCTCACAATGTACTTCTCAGCTCTTCAACTTCTATGGTTGTTTTCTTCCCTGTTTGGGTTCCATAACTTCCCTTTCTAAAGAAATTGATAGAACAAATAACTCCATTGAGTCTAAAAACTGTTAAACTTTCTCACCCTTTCCTTCTTCCTCTGTTAAGTGATCTTGTGTATTCCACTGTTAGTTCCTTCTGGCCTAACCTTAGCAGACACAATTTTCCATTTTCCAATATAATTTTCAATACTTGTGAAGACTTGATCACCTCTGAAACATTTTGCCAGTATCTGTCTTACAGACAAATTTATCCTCACCTTTATTATTCAAATGGATAAAAGGTGAACACAACCTGTTCTAACTTTTGCATTTTTGCTGAAGCACCAAGAGCTGCTGATGATATGGTGTGTGGCTTTTTGCTTAAGATGTCAGGTCAAGAGACATGTCCATTTTGAGCATTATTCTTCAAGAAAGAGATGGTTCAACTATGTAAGGAACATTTAACAAAGAACTGTTGTTTTTACATAACTGAAGACCTGGCACCTGAGCCGAGCAGGTGGGAAGAGACATCGGACTATGAATCCTTAATGTAAAACATAGTCTTTTCCCAGAATATATACTGATAACTGTATACGTACTGATACCTGTATTTACAAGTTAATTTAGGGGGAAGGACCGAGAGACATTGGACTATGAATTCTTAATGTAATACACAGTCTCTTTCTGGAATATGTACTGACACCTGTATACGTACTGATACCTGTATTGATAAGTTAATTTAGGGGGAAGTGTAGCCATAATACCAAGAATCCATATCTTAAATAGATTGATTAGGGGAAGGCTATTGTGTGCATTGGGATAGTCTGTAAACCCTGAAGTACCCAACCAATGGGGAACAGGGGAGGGAAATTGTGGGTGGGATTTTGGGGAGATATAAGCAGGGGCTTTTTGCCCTATTAGGTGTGCCTAGCTTTAGGTAGAACACCCGGTCTTCCAAAATCGTTATTAAAATATGCTTTGCTGACAGATCCTGCCTGGGCTTGTTATATTTGCAAAATAATTGTTTCCTACAAACTAGAAAATGTCCAGAAGGGAACAAGAACAAACAGACATCTAGAAAATTATGTAAGAACAAAGACTGAAAGAGCAAAAGCTAGTTCATCTTATTTAAAAAAAAAAAAAAAGAAAAAAAAAGTGATGGAGAGATATGATATTATGTTGAATTTTGCTGAAAAGAGGAAAGAGGTAATCTCTTTATCTCTGAAAGGAAGAACAAGAAAAAAACTTAGTATTTAGCAAGGAGATTTAAACTAGACACTTGGAAAATCTTATTAGAAGTAACGGTAAATAAGTATTAGAATATATTGCCTAGGGAGGAAATGAAATCTCCACTGCTGGATTTATTTAAGAACAAATTAGACAAATGTCTTTTTAAAAATGATTTGAGTAGAGTTGATCCTACCATGCACAAGGGATGGGCCCTCTTGGTCTATTCCAGCCTTATTTTTGTGATCCCATGTTCCTAATTCTTCAACTGGTGCTGAGATGTGTCTGGCACTCCTTCACTTGTCATAAACAAAGTATTCTTTCTGATCCCACAGTTCCTGTCCACAAACTTTACCACTTCAGAGCTCTTCATCACAGGGCCTCACAAATCTACAGATTCCTTCACAGCATTTTGCAAATAATGAGCTAAACCTTAGGATTTTGTACTGCTAGTGATGAACTTGAATTTCAGTAAAATCTGTTGCATTCATCAAGTGTGCTGCAGAGGCAAGAGTTTGTTCTCCACCCTCTCAGTCTGTGCTGTAGTTAGCACAAAATTGCTGTTTTCCCACGTAACAGTATGATGTTCCACACAAGACAAGCAGTAATTTCTAATGTGCTGATGCACTTGGCTTGCATCACAACTTATAAAGTGCAAGTACTGGGTTGTACTGTGAGTATCATCCACTTCTTAACTGGATAGAGAGCACTGAAAAAGCTGAGAAATCAGAGGTAAAATAAGGAAGACTGTAGTCAAGTCATTAATGAAGGAATACTCCAGCAGTCTCCCTTAAACTAAAGACATTGCTAAAGGCTGCATTTGGGGATAGTGATGGAAGAAGAATAATACTGGAATCTATGGTCTGTTCTCAGGGCTATTTTATAATTTTATCCAATGATTCTTATCTGAGAAACAGACAAAAAGTGGTATAACATTATTACCATACTACAGCATGCAATTCTTAATTACTGAATATTACCTTATTCTAGAGCTACGTCAGCATTTATTGCTAGGAGATATGTAATGGAAGCTTCAAAATCTACCTGTTCTTAGTATGACATTTAGGGCTAGTAACTGCACTTTATTTAGTCTGAGTTATAAACTAATCCTCTGGTCAAAGTCAGTGATTTAAATAGATCATAGGCCATGACATGAAACAATGCCTAAGAACAAATCTAAAACCAAATTTAGGGACTTTGTAAATACTAATAAACAAGTATGCCTCACTTTTTGGTGACCTCAGGTACAGTTAGAAGCCCCATGTGCTGGTTGCAAATCACTTTAAAATTGTTCTTAAGAAACCGAGTCCATCTGGTGCTTACAACAGCTCTGTCAGTGAGTATGTAGAGTTCAGGTTGTTGTACCTAAGGCATCACAGATGCAGCACAGCCTTGAATGCAAATATTATTTATGTTATACTGACATGTTTAAATCATCATCACAACTAAGTTTTGTTAAACATAATTAAGTAACATCTATTTATTACACACTGTACATAGGTATATGGCCATCCTCAGCAAAGAGTTATCTGCTGTTATTTTATAATCCTTTTTATCATTAATTATTAAAATTAAAGAGCTGACCAGTAAGATGTAGGGGATGATTTCTTTAATTATACATTGGTACTCAGAACTGTATCAGTTATAGTCATTTAAAAACCATAGCTATGAACTGCATTGTGCTGAAGAACACTCATGAGAAATCTAAATGTCGATGCATATCACCAGATATAGAATAATTTACACAGTAAATTAGAACAGAGAGAGGAAATTTACCTCTTCTTCTTCCAGTCCAGTTAGATCCCAGAAGTAACTCAGTCTCATCTGCAAACGCTTCCATTGTTCAAGGAACATAGTAGCTTTAAAAAAAAAAAAAATTAAAATTATAAATCCAATGCACTATGATGAATGTTTGTGTTATTTATAAACCCCAACATATATTTGAATCCCATTATGCTAGGTCATTTCTAAATAAGCACTAAGAAACAAGCCCAGGACCAATTTTAAAGAAAGAACACAAGCAAAGCATGGAAACAACAATTACTGTTTCTTTACAAATAAAATACAGAAAGATAGAGCATGGATTGCCCAATGGCACTGGTAAGTTCTTTTCAGAGATTGGAACTGAACTCATATCTGCTGATATCCATTCCAAGAACATCATGTCTCTTAATTTACCATGAGTTATTGTATAATTAATGAATGCAAAACATATAATGAAACAAAATCTAGGTCTAATCTGTAACACTCTAACTTGCCAAACAGATTTTGCTGTTGAATGTTTTTGTCCTGCATAGATACAGTGATTTTGTCCTAAAGGACTAGCCAGTTGTTGAGTCTCCTGCTTTTCCTTTTTCATTAAGATGAAAGAACAGTTGTACTGTTGTCTCATATTTATGGTCTCTTGACCTTCTCTCATAATTGCTGTTTCGTCTAGATAGTCCTTTGACTAGTTGCTCATGATTTATGGACTTAAGGATTTATTAGAAATAGTACTTCTTATTCTTGACTTGTGGACACCTATTTTCAGATGACTGTATCAATATTAAACCAGTATATACCAACTAAAATCTATCGCTATAAACAACTGAGGGCACTACTTTCCATTTTATTATGCTTCATTTCACTTTTTCAGTTGTTGAAAAGGGGATTGTGAAAACATTGTCAGATCATGGCAGTTTTTTTACCACTTTGAACATCTTTTAGACAGCTCCACAAGACAGATAACAGTGGAGAATTAGACCCAGCTTTCCTTGACTGCATCTACAGTTGGTGTGAGCTGTAAGATAACACTAGCAAAAGTTAGAGTACTATTAGAATAAGCTGCTTTTACAAGACAGAATCTATTCCAACAGTAAACTGCAAATGTTTTCTGCACTGGTATCCTCCCATAATGTAAGAAATAAACATAATTTAAACACTGGACTCTCAGTACACTGAAAGTAAATCCTGACATTAAAGCATTAAGCTGCTATCTCCTGTTCCTTCTTTACAGAGAAGAGGACACATAAAAACTATATTTAGTATGTTTTGAAAACACAAAGGTTTTAAGATATCCTACATACAGAAACATTTGGTTATTTTATAGGGTGTTATTACTCATTCTATTTTTTTCCTGTTATTCAAAAAGTCAGTTCCACATTTACCTCTGTAAGAACTTACTTGGCTAGATGAAGTAGCTGTTCTAAAATTAGCAAGTTTGCACTGATTGACACTAGCAGAAAATTGGTCTCATGATATTCAATTGTCCTTCTAATAAACAAATCTGAGAACTGAAATTCAACATCCAGTGACATTAAGCACAATTAGCCAGGCATTACTCTGTGTTTTGTGAATATGGTCATTTGCAAACAGTATTGCTGGAATCATGAAGATACTTTATGAGGCATCAAGATCAATTAGTAAAAGTATGATTCTTTTCAAGATATTAACCGTATGGTAAGTCACCTGCCTTTTACAGAATGGGAGAAGTCAAGCAGGATAGAAGACTTCATGTGCCCATCATGAAATGAAGTCAGCTCTTATTACGGTACTTTACTCTTTTAACTATACAATTGTAAGTTACGAGACATGCCAGTTTCCACATCATTATACTATGTCTAGTGAAAAAGCACTCAGGCAACATTTAGTCAACATACTGTGAGGCAAGCTGACTAGATGTGTGAATAAGCTCTGTCATTCAGCAGAATGAGCTCTAGATAGAACCAGTACAGTTTCCTAGTAGTAGGGCAGCAAAATTTGGTGCAATCTAATACTTAGCAGGCAAGTTGGGCAGAGTTCCTAAGGGTTACTTTATTTCACTTTGCTGTTCTTTGTATATGATGTCTGCTGTAGTTTCCTGCACTGACAAGCTCAATTATGATGGTCTCAAGAACAGACTTTCCCAGTCCATGGGAAACATTCTTTGGAGGTGGGCTACAGCTCAGAAAGGGTTTTGTTATTCTTAAGTGCCATTTTTTGGCATATTATTTTGATTTTTTTTTTTGTTGCTTTCTGTTCCTTTACAAATTCTACTAGTTTATCTTAGTATAAGGATATATCAACATTTTGTTTTGCACATTGTATTGCTGGTACTAAAATATATTTATTTTGGATGAGGCTGCATTTGCACGGATGCAAGTTTACAGTACAGATTCTTTATCAGGAAAATACTATTTGTCTATGAAAGAGTAAATGAATTGTCAGTCATACACATGCTATCTAAAAAGCTACACTGAAACTTGGACAAGGCAGCATATTTCATGCTTCATGGCAGCAGGTAGACTGTGAAACCTTATCTGTCAATCTAGCCTGTCGTTGGCAGCAATCTGAAATAGGAAAATGCCATTGTGAGAGGCTATAAATTCATCATCTTTTGTCATTTCTCTCTGTTATAGTGCTTACATACTCTCTAACTTCTGTTGAAGAGTTTTCAGAAGCTGCTAAACATAAACTTCTTACTTCCATGATCTGTTCTGTTTGCAAGTTCTTCAAAAATCCTAGCTATCCATACCCACCACCAATCTACAGTCATTTCTAAAACAAGCTGTGAAATTTGAATAGGGTTGCAAAGCATAACACACTATTTGCTGAGGGATGGCTATAGTACAAAAATAAATTTCATCTTTCATATAGGCCCATTTTAAGCACTGAAATGCCACAATAAGGTCTCCTTGGAGCCTTCTCTTCTCCAGGCTGAACAATGCCAACTTTCTCAGCCTCTCACAGAAGAGGTGTTCCAGCCCTCCGACCATTTTTGTGGCCCTCACAATGATTATCTCCATCAGGTCCATGTCTTTCCTGTGGTGAGGGCTCCAGAGCTGGATGCAGTGCTCCAGGTAGGGTCTGACTAGTGCAGAGTAGAGGTATACAATGAAAATTTTGTTTTGTGAACAGTGAATAGGGAAATAAAAAATCATTTTACAGTAGAAATAACCCCTTTAACAATAAATAAGACCTAGAGTGAATGAGGGCAATAATACACAGAAGCACAGAACACACACTTTGCAGGGCGAGGCCGGAAACAATAATACTACAATGCATTCATTAGTCTTTATGAAGTGTTTTGGTATTTTCAGTGAGACAGGGTATATTTGTCATTAAAGAAAACCAAGCTGGTTTAAGTGGAATACTTTAGAACATATTATAATTAAAACAATAATAGTCCCATTGTTCTTGGAATCCCTTAGAGTTTTGATAAAATTATGTGACTAGGTTGTCCCACATGGAAGTGCACTCTGTGCTTAAATTAAACCCTTTTAGGTGCCTGCACTACACCATTCCCCAAATACATTCTTGCCCAAAATGTAGAAGGTGTTAGAGGGACCTGCCATGCGGACAGAAAAGGAGGAAAAACATAGCAAAGCTTAAAGCAGTAGAGGAAGAAAGGACACATTTTTCTTCCCTGAACTACCCAACTCCTCTCCATTTATTCCAAAGCTTGTTGTTGACAGCAGAAAGCCTTGTAATATTGCTTTCTTCAGTCTCAGCACAGGCAGCCCCTCACTGGCCCTCCAAGGCTTGCCAGCTTCATAAAGCCATATGTTCCCATTCAATCCAATAGCACTTTTCTATACATAAGGCTACTACATTCTACTAGTGTGCATTACAGCTTTCACTTCTGTCAACAGCCCAAAGATCAAACGACACTGCTAACGTGCAAAGCAATACTCACCCCAGAGAGCCATGAAGATGGAGAAGAAAACCGTGGCAGGGTTGTCAAACAAGTGGCTAGCTCGAGCGGTGGCACATGCAGAGCTGAGGTTCCAGTAGTCACAGAACTTGTCACACAGGGGGCACATGGTGAAGGCATTGCGTTGATCACACATTTCTTTACTATGAATGACAAGTGCACAAGTTCTTAGATTATTACTACTCAGAAAAGGGGGTATACTCTAGCAGCACCTCATAGCTATTACAAGGTATTTGCACCATACAGGGCTTGAAGTTTCAGAGAACAGAAGGTATGTGTTTCTTCAAGGCACATTTCCATCCGCTGGAATATTAGAATACTTACAGGCATCTTACCAACAGAAAAACAATGCAACATAGCAACCAATCAAATCACTACACTGTATTAGTGAATTAGCGAAGATTGCATCACTGAAGACTGAGGTTGAGCACACTAAAAGAAAATAATTAAAACATAGTCAAAGTGGAATTTTCCATCTCTACATTCAGTTGCATGGTTTGATACAGATCAAATTTAAATTCATTAAAAAGAATTCCAAAGTGGTTGTAAAGGAAATTCTGTGCCCTTGACAAAACACATATTTTTAACATGATGGTACAAAAATCCATGTCAAATACCATGTTACTTCGTGTGTTTGGACTAGCCATAAAAGCTGCATAAAAGCCAGAACCAGCACCCAGGCATGTCCGTTGGTCTGGATAAATCTGCAACGTCATTCACAAAATACACCAGAGGTTTTACTATAAACTGACATATGTTAACTGAATTGAAAATACTACCAAGAGTCTTGTTCTTATCAAGGACATTTTATTTAACAACATTTATTTTGAGATTCACCTCCACCCTGCATTTTATTTGTGAGTTATTTGTAAAAAATAACTTTTGTTTTCCCAGTATAGAGTTTTAACACCTATTTTCATCTGTTTCACCATCTTCAATAAGGTTTTGGCTAAGTTATTCAAGTGGGATCAGTTATTTTAAGCACCCATACTAGTATGTTTTAAAGGTGTTTAGATACAGTGATTTTTGGGAAATCAGATAATTTTATATCTCAGGATTCTCATGTTTGAATGGTCATAAATATGGATGTGGTATTCTTGGTCACAATAGCTTCTTGTTTTTCTAGTACAGAATTCTAACCTAATTTTCAAAAATATAATTTTAAACAAATAGGGAAAAAGTCCCCTTTCCCCCAGCAGTAACTCTTACAACAACTAGAAGGCTTCCACTTCTGCCTGATCAGATATTCAGTTGTATTTCTTTTGTTCAGTTTGCAGCATAGGTTTATCTGTCCTCAGGAAAATGTGAAATAAGAGACTTTCCTGTAGATTTAAAAATCTTTAAAGTTGTTATTTTATTTCTTAGCCTTTTTTTTTGCTATGTACTTACTCAGTTTTTAAAAACCTTTAAAAAATTATCACTATCTCTTTAACAAGCCAAACCCTACTTGACACTGCTGAGTATGCTTCCAGTTTTTGTTTGTTTGTTTTATAAGGTTTGTATGAGAAAGACCATACCTGCACATTCTTACTCCGATAAACCGAGTAGTGCAAAGCCCAACTGTCCTTGCCAGGACTGTGAGCTAAGGAAAGACTTGCAACATTGCTTCATTGAAAGCTGGCATGTTGTGATCATCATTGTTCCTGTATTGACCATTATTAAATGCCATTTTTTTTCTATGACTTCAAATGAAAAAATCATTATTCAAACTGTAGTATCACTACGTTTCATGTTATGTCATTTGAAAGGCACACAGCTGTTTCCAGCTATCATACTGTTAAAAGTAATGCTCTCTTCTATTTCAAAAGGCAGTAGAGGGTGCTGCAGATACATCTTAGCCATAAATCTCCTTTAAGTGTTAGCCCAAGCTTTCCCACACACAAGCACAGCCTATCAAGATTCATTCAGATCAAGCTAAGAAAACAAACTCTGACTCTCATGTGTTGTTATTCATCATTTACTTATCAATAATAATGTCCTACTCCGGTGATCTGCTTGAAAAGTTGCTAGTTCTTTTTAGAGAATGCAGAAATTGCCACAGATAACAGAGAGGAAGTGTCTTTCTTTTTCTTTTTTTTTTTTTTTTTTTATTCCACTGAGAAACAGACATTAACATCAATTTGGTAGTTTTTGTTTAGTTTAACACCTTCAGGACACACAGCACAAAACTCAACATTTTTCTGTAACTATAAGAATACTGCCGATATCAAATTGCTAATTCTGCTAACTATTGTTCATATTACTTGTGCAAATAACTTGGTTTTACTAGGAAGAACAAAGTAATCTAAGAGTACTGGACAGTGTATTTACATTAACTTTAGTGAGTTCTGCATGATGTCTTTCTGGGTAAGCATGGACATATGTGCATTCATAAAAAGCAAATGGATGTAATAAAAAAGAATTTCCAATAACATAGTAGACTCACTGAACATTTCTCTTTCAGTTGCTGTAATACTGAACAGCTAAATAAATGCATGTCATTCAAATATCTTGTCTACTCAATGCAAGTATATTTCTAATGCTCACAGGGTTGTTAGTGATACATCACTGCTCTTCAGACATGTTAAAAGCAATTATTCTCACTAAGTGTTACAAACAAAAAACACAGTATTACAATTTTCAAGTAACAAATTTTTGATAACAGAGAAGCTTACCTAGGGATGTCACTCTCAATGGTTATACATCCATAAAGAAATACAATAATCCCAACTACTGAAGATGGAATGAGGAATTCTGTATATAAACCCAGCCATGCAAAATAAAGTCCTATCTTTTCTCCAAAATACTTTCTGAAAAATAAGAAAAAAAAAGGTAGGTGTCAAGGTTTTAATTTTCAAATGTGTTTTACAGATTCTTACAATCCCCAAATATTAAAATACTAATTGTCAAAGACATGGATGAAAACCCTGAGTTTCTTGAAGTCAGAATCACCAATGGAAGTGGATGATTTGGGAAGTTAGGAGTTCTTTCTGAGATGTTATGACAGTCCTGTATCATTATAGTACGTAGAATCATAGCATGGTTTGGGTTGGACAGGACCTTAAAGATCATCTAGTTCTAACCTCCCTGCCACTGCCAAGGACACCTTCCACTAGACCAGATTGCTCAAAGCCCCATCCAACCTGACCTTGAACACTTCCAGGGATGGGGCATCCACAGCTTCTCTGGGCAACATGTTCTAGTGTCTCACCACTCTCATAAAGAAGATTTTCTTCCTTATATCTAATCTAAATCCACCCTCTTTCAGTTTTAAGCTATTACCCCTTACCCTATCACTACACACCCCTGTAAAAGTCCCTCTCCAGCTTTCTTGTAAGCTTCCTTTAGGTACAGGAAGGATGCTATAAGGTCTCCCTGGAGCTTCCTCTTTCCCAGGCTGAACAACCCCAACTCTCTCAGCCTGTCTTCCATAGAAGAGGTGCTCCAACACTGATCATATTCATGACCTTCCTCAAGACTTGCTCCAACATGTCCATATCCTTCTTATGCTGGGGGCCCCAGAGCTGAATGTAGTACTCCAGGTGGAGTCTCATGAGAGTGGAGTAGAGGGGGAGAATCGCCTCTCTTGACCTCCTAGTCACACTTCTTTCTATGCACCTCAGGATACAGTTGACTTCCTGGGCTTCAAGCTGCATTGTCAAGTCATGTCCAGCTTCTCACCAACCAACATCCCCAAGTCCTTCCTCTCAAGATGATTCTTAATTCATTCTCTGCTCAGCCTCTATTTGTGCTTGGGATAGCCCAAACCCATGTGTAGGACTTAACATCTGCTCAGGGAAGACTGCAGCTTTTGCATCTCCTAAATGAAGTCAGTGAAATATCCCTCACTTCCATCAAGAGTAGCAGAATTTCAATCAAATATTTAGCAGAAAACACTGGAAAGGATTTAGGTCTTCAAAAGTGTATTTAGATAAACCATTATTCTTTGCCTCTGTAGTCCTCCTGGATTCAATTGGTGAAAGTCATGGAAATTACACCTATGGGAACATACTGATGGTGTGCTCTGGTATCTTAAAAGACCAGTGATCTTGAATTTCTGTTGAACCAGGAAGGTTTACTTGTGCACTTAGCACTGGCTTTTCAGAAAGAACACTTTTTTTTTTTTACAATTAACAGTCTCTAGACAGCTAGTTTGAAAAAAAAAAAAACACACACACACACAAATTTAAAAAAAATAATAATAAACAAAACAAACAAACAAACAAACAAAAACAAAACAACCAGTTTCTGTTCTGAAGGAACAGTTCCTTGTAGATGTTGATAAACATTTGCTAGTACTTCAGCCCAACATCTTCATGAATCACACTGTAAGATGAAACTCACTGGCCATTCCAACATACTGTTAGGAGTGATTACAAATATTACAAAACACTAAGAGGTGGAGGGAGCTCAAGGACTCACCATCATTAAAATGAGACTGAATTTAGATAAAGTGCAACATGGTTAGAAACATTTCAAAAGCCAGAGAATATGATGGAGGAATGTTGGACAGAAAGCAGCTATACAGAAAGCACTCAGGGCATGACATTGCATTTCAATTAGAGAGACATACATTCATGTTGTGGTGGTAGAAAGAACAAAAACAATCTCAAGATAACATGTCTAATAAAAGAAAGACAAGACTTGCTCGTGTAAACACCGAGCAGAATCCCAGTTTGAGATTGATTCTGAAATCATTCACACTAGGAAATTTTTACCTAAGCTTAACACCCCAGATTTACATTATTCCTAAAGAAAATAGTTAAATGAGATTTTTTGAGGCTCATGATTTCTTCTAACAGCCACAGTTCTATTCTGACAGACATAATGACAAACCTCCATATCTGTAGAACTGAGCTCAAGTCTGTTCAGCAGCATAAGCAAAACTGATTTTTTCTACTCCCGAAAGCAGGGCCAGGCTGCTCCTGCCACAGGAGAGATGGGGGCAGCAGTGCAAGCAAGGCAGACAGCCATGAGACAAGCTAAGCCTCCGCAGTCAAGTTTTTGGCTCAGATTAAAGGAGTAAGTGTAGAAACAGTGGGGTTTCTTCTTATTATTACAGTTCCTGCTGTTGTTCTTACACCATGACAGCTACAGCTAACTTCACATTCTTAGGCTTTCACATAGGAAGGCAATCAATGCAGTCATGCCCATTTCAGCGTTGCCTTACATTGGTACCTATATTTGATTATGTTTAACCAACCTCATCCTTTGTGAAGGGCATATGCAATAATGAAAGGGAAAGCAGATCAAAAGCATGTTAAGGTGATACACAGACAATATTATCTTCAGCATAAGGAGATGTCATAACCTGGAGAATGAGCACAATAGGGTGGAAAATTTTGTAATTCTTCTGAGAAAGCAGTACAGCCCCTACAACCGACATTTGCATGGCTGTCATATGTAACAGACTGTGTGAAGTATCAAACAACATAGGTGGAATCGTGACAGAGTGATTTGAATGACAATAACTTAATTAGCTGTGTAATTCTCTTTCATTTCAGGAAGACAACTTGTGGAAGTCAGGATGGGAATACTATTTGCAGTAACCAGTCTTTAAACAAGATATATGAGCTTAGTAACTCTACATTCACACCACAGGATAGCTTCTAAGCACCTTGGGACAAAAGATTATCATGTTTGCAGAGAATACAGGGTGTTTCAAAAAGATGGGTCTAATTTCAAAGAGATAGTGATTTCAGATTGGGTCCCTCTTTTTGAAACACCCTGCATAAGGAACTATGGTATAGAATAATTTATAAAATTATAATCTTAAATATTCATGTTGTAAATATAATCCAAATACTGTAGGATTAGCATGCAACCTGGCACATGCCAGGTAATTTTGGAGGTAATTTTTAGTGTGCAGTTTTCTTCACATTTGTTGTTTTTTGATAATTTTTTTTTAATATTAATTGAGGGAGGAAATACTTGATTAAAATATGGAAATAATCAGATCGCCTATAGCTTTTCTTCAAGCAACATGTGTTCGTCAACATGGCATTGGAGCAGCACAGGACACAGAGAGACTCAATTTGCTCTCCGGTTTCCTCCTGACTGGGAGGTGACACACCTTGCATTTGACAGTGAGGCAAACTTCACATCCTTAAAAACATGGAACAAGAAGGAGGAGAATGGGATTATCCCGATACTTGTCTTCTCACTCCTTCCTTAGTTGTAGAGTTGTGCAACATGCATAGCCCAGTGCTCCAAAGAGGTCAAAGCAGACATGAAAATGGTCCATAAACTGGGTTGTTCTAAACTGTTTATTGTTTTGACAAAGGGCCACAAATTAACAGAGTGTTCAAATCCCAGAAGCATTCAAGACCAGCTGACCGGGGTCAATGAAGTTGAAGCTTCCTCTAGAAGCCTCTAGCCTTCTAGTGACAACTGTGATCTGTAGCCTATAAATCAAAGGGTTGCTATTTGCATCCCTGCCAAGACAAAGTGAAAAGAGCTCAAAAATGTCCTGGCAGTATTCAAAAAAACAGTTGCCAGGAAGAAAACTGCACAATGTTCTGTAACTTAACTGTTTTGAAAAGAAAAATAATTAGGATTGCTGTGCCCAAGCTCAGTCCACCAATGTGCCAGAAAGTGAAATAATCTAAGGAGAAGCAATGAGAGTGCTTGAAAGCATGATGACAAATTTAAATATAAGTTTATAAACCTAGCAGAACACATTATGTGGACATGCTTCTTCCTTTTTTGACATGTCCCAAGACCTGTTCTCCCTCTGCTCAGGAGTCAAGCCTCTACAAACACCTGTGACAGCATCTATTACAGCCACAGCTGGATTCAATGATTTTTGGCTCAGACCTTAGGAATATCATGAGGTGTGTTTCTTTCTAGCACCCCTCTACAAATTTCTTAAGAAAGGCACACTGGACATAGTTTTACAATGTTTGAAAGCATTCCACCCCTACTCAAGTCAACAGTTTCATGTTAGCAAATTGCAATGCTATTTGACCTTGAAAGCAGGCTAAATTTTCTCAAATGTGGACATACTAGTCCATCTATATTTTCACACTAAAAGGAAAAAAAAAAAAAAATATTGTAATGAATGAAGAGGTGAAAAACATGTTCTTCCAGGGTAGAGTAAGATATATATCAAGAAAAGGAATTTTGACAATTTTTTGTATATTTATACCAAGATGTTGACATATTCTCTCATTTACATTGTGATAAAACCAGTCTCTATCATACTCAATGAATTGCTCATTATTTATGCTGGCCTGGAAACAGTGAACTGAGGTTAGAGTTTTGCCCTCTGTTGGTAGCTAACTCACATCCAGTTCACATATATTCAGACAAAGCTGAGGACTAATCCTTTCCAAAGTGTGCTTGTGGATATCCCACTACAAAGTGTCACGAAAAAAGTATGCCCACTGCATTGCATGAGCTTTATTTCCACATCAGTTGTATTCTAATGTAGAGAAATGGCCCTTTATATACACATAAGCAATGAGGGCAGCAGTTTTCATCCAAAGCAAGGGGCAAATGGCTTTCATAATAATTATGCACCACTCCTTTCAAAAGCAGCAGCCAAACATTTTGTTCTGTGTGCTGTTAAAGTCTAAGGTAGAATTTTGTACCTTTCTTTTTGGAAGAGTTTTTAAATGCTGGTTAAATGGCCACCTACCAAGCACTAAGTTCTCTTCAGTAAGAATCATGTCTCTAAGGAAAGATTTGACCAAATCATTAGTAACTTCTTCAGAAGCTGAACAAAATCACTTTTTTTTTTTTTTTAATAATTTCCCAAGAACAAGAAAATGATAAGAAACAGCATTAAAAACAAAAAAAACACAAATCATCAAAAATCACCTGTAGAAAGCACATTCCCTCTCATGGCAGAATTCAAATAAGTATTGGAAAGACTGCAGTAAAAGTGTTTACTCAATCCCTTCTGCTTCACCCATATAACACTTGAATCAGACATCTGCAATGCACTTCTGTCTGTCTGACTGCCAAACCAACATCAAAAAGGATAACTAATAATTAAACTCTCTACTTGCATGTTGGTCACAGTGCTTCCATGCCAAGTTGTGAAATTTATAAATAGACTAAGATTTAGGAAGTGGGGAGAAAGAACAAAGAAAACAAACAAACAAACAAACAAACAAACAAAAACCAAAACAAAAAAAAACACAAAACAGCAACAACAAACAACAAAAAACCCACAAACGCTTAGTTTTTGACTGCAAAAGTAAGTGTGGGATACCTGGAATGTGGATAAAGCATGTGGTTTGTGACACACACTGGAAAGAACTCTGGAATTGTTCAGGAACAAAGTTTAAAAAGCAAGGAAAAGACACTGTGGACACTGAATCACCTAACTGGAAAATCTGTTCCAAACTCTTCAGCTTTTTCATTTCCACACAGCATTCTAGGCCAGCTGTTATTTCGCATTTGACACAATTCATTCCACCATGCCTATGGTGGTGGAATAGTGTCTGTTGAATAGTTTCTATGCAAAACTAAACTGATTTACAGCTATTTATTGGACAGGCTTTCCTCTGTGCAAATGGTCAAATAAGTCATGTATTACTTAGGCCTTTAAATTAAACTTACTCACACAGATTGTTGACAAAGTTCTGGCATTTCTACTGTCAGGAGAAAGGACAAGCAGTCCTCTAAAAGTATAGATTCATGTCAGACCACCTCTTCTACCAGAGCTACTTTTAAGACTGCTTAAATATAGAGAAAACCCCAGTTACTACAACAGAATCAGGAGCAGGACATAATATCTCTTTATACCCCACCATTTCACTCCAGGTACAGCTGCCTGTGTCCAGACTTCTCTGTATTTGTCATTTTTTTCTCCACTTGAAAATTTTCCCAGGGCAGGATTCAAGCATTTATTACAACCATCTGGGACACCTGGGTGGAATTACAGCTCAGCAGCAGCAGTGAGGCTGTTGCGCATCTAGAGATCCTAGAGATTTCTACCATGTTTGTGCCTGACATCATATACACACATGTTCTGTCCAGACAGTCCCAAGAAGAAACATATCAGTACTAAATCTAGATATACAGAGACTGCACCAAATGGAGCAAAATGAAAGCCAAGAAAGGCTTCTGGCAGAAGACTAGCCCCTTGGAACAACTTGCCAAGGGACTTAAAAACTTTTTATAGTAAAATATTAAGAGGAGAAGAAAAACAACTACAGAACCTCAGCTAAGTTACAATGCATCTAAGTCTGAAGCAAGAAAGAAAAAGTCCATTAAAAAGGTTGACTGGTTCTGCCTACAGAAAACAAAGAAAGGAACTTCTGTCCAAGGTGAGAGTGCATGGTTTTCCCTAAACTGGAGAAAAAGATCAAGACTTTGCAGTAGAGAGTGCTTATGAGGGTGTTTGTGAAAATAGTTGATAAGCCAATGCAAGAACCCTAAATCAAACCCTAAATGCTAAAAGCTAGCTCTGTCCTTCACGTTTGTGGCCACATCTGCAAATGTCCCTCATTCACTTTAGAACACTTGGGACAAGATTGGTAAGACCTGGAAACAACTTCAGAGTTACAGCGCTTCTTTTGAATTCTATACAAGGTTTCATACTCTGCTGGCTTTCTCAAGCTCTTATAGTTAAAATTCTTGTTTGAAAACATTAGTTAACAAGTGTTCACTGTCGCCTGAAGTCTGCAGCCAAACCTCCTTAAATTACAGATTATACCAGCCACAAATATTTTTTTCTCACAAGGCACTTTGAAATATTATTTGTCACCTATTACAGGACCAAAAAAAAAAAAAAAGGACCACTGTCACACTGTCAAAGTATTGCAGCTCCTCAGAGAACAGTAATTTTGAAATTCACTTAGATGTAGAAGTATGTTTTCCCTTAGTCTCTTGGTTCTTAACAAATATATACTATCCAACACAGTAACAGCGTACTGTTTAGGGAGAACGTGATCTGTGAAGAAGAAAGTAATATCACGTTCTCAAATTTTAGTTTCTTCAAAAGCCTGGGAAAAGTATCTAGAATAAAAACCACAGAATTTGTGTATTAACTGCAATTTAAAATAGCAGATCAAACTTTACCTGGTAAAGAAATAAAACCAGGACAAGCCACTCGCTGAGCTTCATAGATTCACAAACCTTAATGCTTCCATTCCAAGAAACTGTCAGAATACAACTGAAAGGACATAATTTGTGATGATGGATTAGAAGCTGAAAAAAAGCCTTTTTTTGCTGACTGTAGTACAAAGAATAATAGAAGCATAATAAGTAGATGTAATGTGGCTGAGACAGAAATTAAGGTTGACTACCTACCAACTCTATAAGCAAGCAACAAGATGCTGGTTAGTCAGAAGTACTGTATCTGCATTCTCCCCTCTGTTATGAGAGAATACAGAGCTTCAGTGGTTCTACAGAGCATTTTGGGATTTTTGCATGGCCTTTGTAAATTTCCAGATCCCCATGGTTAAAGAAAACTTTTATCAGAGAGCCAGATACAAAGAGAACATTGGTTTTCAGGAACATAAAAACAGTAATGTACTCCTACATAGCACTTAAGGTGCAACATTCACAGTCCTTAACCTCATGAGGTGTTTAAAAGTATGAAGTGCCTGATTACATTATTCTGTTGATGCCTGGGTTTTCCTGTCATGTTCTTTGCCTACAAAAGTTCTATGTGTCTCTGAAACTGTAACAGCAACAGAACATCTTACTGAAAAGAGACATTTTCAACAAGACTAATAATGCAGCGTTTGTCCTGTCACTTCTAAGAACTCATCCATAAGACAACCTATGTACACTCAGTATCTCTCTTTAACTTTCTTAACTTTATTCTTTAGCATACTTTAGCACTTAAATATGTCAGCAACCCTCCAAACCTAGCAAATTAAAAATACACAACAGGTGGTCTGACTACCTGAGGCTGAGTCAATACCAGTGTAAGTCAATAGAGGTTCCTATAAGGAAAGGACTACACTTTCACTTCATAAAAACCTCGACACATCAAGTGATGCTCTATATAAGAAACAAATAATCCATTCAGTTATATATAAGATTTACTCTCATAATACACTCTAAAAGCTCCTAAAAATAAAATCTAACCTATTTAATATCATACAGTGGTTCAGCCTTTCTTTTAGACTGGCATGGAAGTTACCTTGTCTCTTTCATCCTATTTTTTAACACGTATTATGAATTGTTTTTCTGGCTTTTCTTTACTTGCAAATAAAGTATTTGCCCAAGTTCTTACCTTGAATAAATGTGAGTTCACTGATACTTTATCACGTTCCTCATCTTCAGTTTTCACATGACCATTTGCATGATTTTCACCATCTAAGTTAACAGAGTTTGAAACTCAAATACTAAATTTTTCACAAATATCTTTGATTTATAGTAACTAATATTTCATGGAAGCTTTCTGACTTTTCAGTTTAAGATAGCTAAGCTTTACTACACAGTCTGAATTAATTTCATGTATTTGTTTTAGTAAGTACTTTTATGTACTTGCACTGTATTAGCATTGTCAGATAGACACCATCTAGTGGCTAATAAACAGATGTATAACTTCCAATAAAAGACAAGTATAATAAATTCTTTCTCTTTTTTAGTCACAGTATTACTGTACACCTTGAGATAACAAGGCGCTTGCCTCTTGGCACTTTGAGACAATAAGAGAGTTACAGAACTTTCTTGTTTAACTAAAATTTAAACTGCTAGTCCTCAAGACTTCTGAGACTGTGATGAATGGAAAGGCAAACAAAACACATTCAGATGCATCCTGTAACTTAAATGCATGCAAGAGTTTCTGGATAATTGTCTTTCAGGCCTTCAGTAATCCCATGTCCCAGAGATCAGGGGGGAGGTTGAAGAAAGGAAGATATAGTCTTGGTGAAAGAGGATCAGGTTAGAGAATACTGAAGCAAACTGAACATACGTAAGTCTATAGGCCCTAAAGGGATACATCCACGACTGCTGAGGGAGCTGGTAGATGTCATTGCAAAACCACTCTCGATAGTCTTACATTGATGATGGCAACTGGAAGAAGTCACCAAAGACTGGAGGAAAACAAATGTCACCCCCATCTTCAAGAAGGACAAGAAAGAGAACCCAGGGAACTACAGCCTGCTCTGCCTCACCTCAGTCCTAGGGAAAGCGATGGAGCAGCTAAGCCTGGAAACCATTTTCAGGCACATTAAAAATGAGAATATCATCAGGAGTAGTCAGCACAGCTTCACCAAGGGGAAGTCATGCTTGACCAACTTCATAAACTTCTATGATGAAGTGACTGACCTGTTAGCTGAGGGAGAGAAGTAAATAATGTCTACTTGGACTCAGCAAGGCCTTTGACACTGTTTCCCATAAGATCCCCATAGAGTAGCTGTTGATGTACGGGCTTGATGAGCAGACAGTGAAGTGTATAGAAAACTGGCTGAATGGCTGGGCCCGGAGGGTGGTGTCAGTGTAACAAAGTCTAGTTGGAAGCCAGTGACTAGTGGTGTACCCCAGGGGTCAATATTGGGTCCAGTCCTGTCAAGGGAGATGATCCCTCCTCTCTGCTCAGCAATGGTGAAGCCACAGTGGAGTACTGCACCCAGTACCGAGCTTCACATTACGAGAGACACGGACACACTGGAGAAAGGCCAGTGAAGGGCCAAAAGGGTGATTAAGGGGCTGGGCTACTTCACATATGAGGAAAAGCTGAGACAGCTGAAACTCTCTTGCCTGGAGAAGGCTCAAGGGTGATCTTATTAATGTATGCAAATACCTGAAGGGAAGGTGCAAAGAGGATGCAGTCAGGCTCTTTACAGCGGTTCCCAGTGACAGAACAGCAGGCAATGGGCACAAACTGAAGCACAGGAGGTTCATCTGAACATCAGGAAACAGCTTGGTACTATGAGGGTCACAGAACTGAAATAGGTTACCCAAGGAACCTGTGGTGTCACACTTCTTAGAAATATTAAAAAATCATCTAGCCATAGTCCTGGGAAACTGTTTCTGGATGGCCCTGTTTCAGCAGCAGTTTGGACCAGATGATGTCCATAGGTCCCCACCAACCTCAACCATTCTGTGATTCTGTAATCTTTGAGCACTTCAAATGCAACTATTCCACTAAGACAGTAATGCACCACAGCAGTAATCGCTTGCTCAAATATTGCATTAAGATGTTTGTTTTTCTGTTCTTTATACTGAATGTGGAAATTCAGAGATTTCTCATGTTGACAACCTTCATGTGGGTATTTTCTGGGCATAATTGTTACATGGGGCCCAGTTTTTAATCTTTTCTCTTGCTATCTTTTTTTGGTCAACTGTTGGAAACAGGTTACTGGATCGGACAAAACTATGGTCTGTTCTAATGTAACTTTTGTACAGAGACAGCTGGGACCCTCATACCTTTAAAGCAAATGACAAGGATTGGTCTTAACTCCTTGCTAGTGCTAAAGGAGTTAGAAAAGGACCTCCTTTCACCCCAGTATGCCATAAACAGAACTTTCTACTGAGATTAAGATGTCAAGAACAGTTTTACAAGACAGATAAACAGAACTGTAACCACCCAAATGCAGCAACAGTTTTCTCCTTCCTGCAGTTCCAAGCCATATGCACCTTTAGATGCCTCCTAGATGCCTACAAGTATTTTCATGCCTATGTTTAAAAATGTGCAGGACTTTCTCTTTTGTTTCAGTGTGGCCTCCCACCTCTGTTTTTTGCTTCTCCAGTTTAAAAGAACAAACTTCAATTTCCTGTCAAAATACACTGATATGACCTCTAAAGGTACCTGTTGGATTGGGACTTATCACTCAAATCCATTAAAAAATAGAAGTTTCTGGCTGTGATGTTTAAGGCGTCATACAGGCGCTATGGAATTTAGTCTGAGCCAGTTCTGCACACAGATAAAACAGAATTCTAGCTGCCTACAAAACTACACAATCCAAGGGACAGGCACCAGGAAGCTGCGTGGAAACAACCTCAATCTTCAGAACCTTGGCTTTGCAGAAGTCCTCACGTAGAAGTGCATAACTTTTGCTGGATCCAGTTTTTGAAAATTCCACTGAAGTAGTGAGATATCTGGATGGTAATGAGTATCTTAGTGCTCACACAGTGACCTGAAGCTTGGGAATTATGTTTATCAGAAAGCAGGGATCTGTTTTTCCTCAGCACTGCAATACAAGCTTACTGCTTTAAAATTCCATCTCTCATACAAGCACCAATAAATAAGACCAAGCTCTTGCCAAAACAGACAGAGAGAGAACCACTTCCTGCAGGGCTGGCAAAGTCTATGAAATCCAGAGCTGTAAGTAAATCATCTCACCCTAGCTACAGGCCTGAACCCAGTAGAATAATTCAATATAAATTCTTCAGTGATTTATGCATCATGAGGAAAACCCCTCTGCTTTGCAATAAACACAGGCTGGAACACTCGTGTAAGCCCTGTGATGAGAAGTTCCAGGGACTGAATGGGAACTCCATAGAACTGCAGATGAAAAGTCTGTCCTAGCATCAAGCATCTAATATGTAGACCGTTTAGTGGATGCATGACATGATAAAATGTTCGTTCATAAATAAACTGAGGTCAGGAGGGGTAATGAGCTCACAGAGACACTGGAAAGGGGAAAGAATTATAACGATGGAGAAAGAGTTCCTTTCTAAACAGCTAAGACTATGCACTAGGTTCCCACCTTCTGACTCCCTCCAGGGAAGTCTCCCCTGTACAAACTGGCATGAAGGACATCAAGGCTGAGTAGATCCTGGCACAGCACTTCCCACTGTATCTACTGCTTTAACGATGATGAACTATAAGATGAACATACCCATGTTGGGACTGAATCTTTGTTGTAGAGTTCTTTGGAACTATAAAAAGATGTTGGACTCAAAGTGCAAAAGGATTACAGTGAGAAGATACACTCAGATTAATGCCTTAGGCACGTTCTCAACAGTGGTTTGAAAAGGAGTTAGATGGACTACTGCCAAAGTTACTGGCAGAGCTCATGGGCATTTTTCTACTTTATGCTATGTTTGTTTGATTACTGCATTTTCCCAGGCTTAAAGCTGTTTTTTTCTTTTTCTTAATAAAGAATTCCTTGCATGTAGCCTCAACCTCTTTGTGAATGTTGAAGATATGCCTGCTAAAGACAGTCAGGAAAGAGTCGTATAGTGTTCCCATACTTCTGTATGGGAGCTGAGTCATTGAATTTTTTACCAAGAACTCTTTTTTACCACACCATAACAGGGCCATCTCCAGGATCCCTTGAATCAGAGTAGTCTCAGAAGAATGCTACTGTAATTCACCAGACTGTTTGGTCAAGAGTAGATTCAACATGGGCACACTGCAATGAAGGGCCAGAATTCATTACACACAAAGTTGAAACAATTTTCCATACAAAAGAAAAACATAGTTAAAAATAGTGAGGAAGAAATCTATTAGACAGACAGTTTGAGTAACAGAAACTCCCGTTTTGATTTACATGCCACACTCTATAAATAATATTTTGGTTAATGCACTCTTCCACCTACGCCTGCAATAAGAGTTATTGTATACATAGTCTTAATCTTTACAATGACCATGTCTTCCCAATTTTATGCTTTACAGGAAGATAAGCATATACATGCACTTGGAGCTTTGAAAGTAATCATGCTATAGATAATTAGGTGAAGTTAGGTGAAATCCTAGTAATAGGAAATAGAAATGAAAACATGAAGAATGAGATGGGTTGGAAGGTCATAATGAGCTGAGACCTGTTAGAAGCACTAATATTAAAATAACCTCCACTACAATGAAAAATGAGCTAACTCTACTTGACTTCCCTTGGGTAAGGTAATTTTGTACTAATAACAAGATAACAAAAGGGGATCTGTCCTTTATGATGATCATCTCCTATCTGGAATTCTACTTCATACAGAGGTTCTCATGTGCAGGTGCTTCAAGTTGTCCACCAAGAAAATAACTTGCCAGTTTTCCGAGAGTTAAGTAAGCTTTTGTCTTCAAAGGATAACCACCTGTTTGTAATATCAGTAACCTTAGCATACTCACTTCATCTGTCATTTAGACCTAAGCGCCAAAAGTTGCCTTCAACTAGTAATATAATTCATTATAAATTCTATTGCATTTCTTATACTTGCTGCATGTTTTCTTGACCTGCTCTAACTCATTACAGGTGCACTGCTAAAAGAGGAGAGACAGTGGCTGTAGGCTGTACCAAGGAAAATTTGGTCTGGACAACAGGAAAAAATTCTTCCCCGAGCGTGGCACAGCACTACAAAGGGTGCCCAGAGATGCCATGTCCTCTCTATCCTTGGAGATTTCAAATCTTGTGAGCAACTTGAACTGGTTTTCAAGCAAGCCTGGCTTTGAGCAGGGAGCAGATCTAGAGACATGTAAAAGTCCCTATTGAATACCTATTCATTTTAGAATCTCACAGTTAAAACTTTGAACAACATAGATTTATAAAATATTTATTAAAAATATCATAAAACCTGTTTTATTTATGCAGGTTCATAAACTCCCAGGGAGTGTCCTCCCTGTCTCTGGACCAACAGCAGTATTACCCCTTAGGAAATCAGCAATGCTTTAAGTGCAAAAATTTTTAAAAACTGTGTTTGAACTTATATTCATTTGAGGAAAGAGCATCATCAAAATAGAAAAAAAAAAAATCAATGAACCATAGATATGTTTTAATAGAATCTTTCAAATTTGGATCGAGAGGAACTACTGTTGATAAGCGCATTCCTACAAGAAAGTTACACTAGAGAAACTCTCTACTAGAAATCAATATTTTAATTAGTATGAGAAAAAAAAAAGTGTAATAGATAAACCTCTAGAGCCCTGCACATCCTAGAACTGCAATTTTATTCCCTGCTGTTCATATGTCTTTCATGCCTTCCAAGTTCAAGGGTGAATGAAAGAGGAGGGAAACCTCTTTCAGCACTTCTAGCCTAAGATATCTGTTAGCAAATATTTTGTAATTTCCCTCTCAAAAATTTTTATTGTCCTCTTCAACTGAGTTAAAAATAGACGTACATGAAAGGCAAAAACTGAATTCATATTACTATATTTAGACATTCATATGCTTTTGAAAATAAAGTACTGCCTTAGCCAGGCTTTGTTGCAAACAATGTTATTTAATATCTGGATGTGCACCGAGAGACTGTGTGCTGTAAAGATTTTACAAACCAACCCTCAATTCATACATGATCTGCACTACATACTCCCTTCAAGTTTTTAACTGAAACTGTTACTGTTTTGCTCTAGAATAGAA
The DNA here is from genome assembly GCF_036013475.1 of Columba livia. Classification (NCBI taxonomy): domain Eukaryota; kingdom Metazoa; phylum Chordata; class Aves; order Columbiformes; family Columbidae; genus Columba; species Columba livia. Next base: position 142,840,800 of record NC_088602.1, on the reverse strand, counting down.
ATATGTAACGCTCCCTGTGTTCTCATTTGGTGAAACCCTCCTCACTCACAACTGAATCTCCCAATTCACAAAAAAAAAAAAAAAAAAAAAAAAAAAAAAAAAAACAATAATAGTGTTCCCTGTAGTCCATAGAGGTGCATGAAGTCAGAGCACAATACTTTTACAGATTAAGACACAGGAGTGAATAGAACTGTCACTGAATATTGCAATGGTCTTTTAGGTCCTTTATTAGGTTTTACATTCTTAAGAACTTGAAAATATTCTAAGATTGACTATGAAGTTAGCAGTCCCTCAGGCTATCAGACCTATGAAGAGACCTCAGAGAACTCCTGGTCTGTGCCAAAAGTGAGCGTAACAACTATGTAGCTCCTGCCTCTGGTGTAAAATCACCTGGAAACTGTCAACAGCTCTATGGCCAGAAGCAAGGATCTGAGGCACTGGGAATGATTTATAATAATTCTACAGTTCCATATGTAGTCTTCCAGCACAGGTAATTCGGTTAAAGCATGGTTCGAATTCACGTTCTTACTGTGTAAAGGTGAAACAGTTAAAAAATTAAACAGTTAAAAATATTTGCACTGTTAAAAGTTATATTAAAGGTTACACTAAAAAGTCTAATTAATTTGGGGATGTGAATATTACTCAAGCAGTATACTTACAGTTCATGTATTTGAAAACATCAGTCAGAACAGGCTTTGAATATAAGGCAAAATAAATGCTACTTCTTCTGTCCATCAAAGCTTGAATATAAACTTGTTAAGTTACAGTGCTCCCATAACCAAAACAAAAGTTAAGTATAATCTAATCAATCTCAGAAAGAAGTGTCACAGTAAATTATAAAAATCCTTGAAGCGAGGCTGATGTGTGCCAAGGGAATAAGTGTCCACACTGAGACTGAGCTCAAATCCTCCCCACAGTACAGACGTACAAAAATTTTTTTCAGTTACAGAAAGAAAAGGGTGGTAATTCTTCAGGTATATATACTCTAAAGCTTTGATATTATTCAGAAAATAAAAGCCACATTTATTTTAGTGGTAACAGTCAAACTTACAGTCAAACTAAGTATGGAAGACAAAAGCAACAAAAATAATCTCTGAGAACAAAGAATCAATTGCACATGTCTGGTCCTTTCTTTTTCTTTCTCATAGAAGTTTAAACCACATCATTTCTATGAAATCATATCAGTATAGTGAAACATTATAATGGAGACAGCAAAATACAAATGAAGATGGAGTGTAAACAGATGTAGCTCTATTTGTCATTCAGCTGAACTCTCAGGTCTGGTAAAACTTGAGAATTCCTCTAGGCAGACATGGTTTAACTTAACATTTGTAATATTTGATAATAACATAACAAGTGTTCTAATGTAGTTCTGATTTACCTGTTCCATACTGTAGCCTGGCCTGGAAAAACTGATATTCAAAATGTATATAAATCCCGCACAAATACTTTAAAGCAAAAAAGAAGAAATTTCAAAGCCTTACAGAACCTCAGCAAGCTTTGATGGTCTCAATATCATGTGCCAGTTTGAAGCATCTCACTCCCAGTAAAGAGCAATTCTGCTCACATTAGAAGCTAGTGGTTAAGACTTTGAGAAACAGTACATAGCATTTTAACTTCAACTCAAAATACAATAAATATATTTTACAAAGTTTACTGATTATCCATATTACTATTGCCAGCTTTTGCAGGTTATGATGTTGGGCCAGATCACCTAAGATTATTTGAAAGGGAAACACTAATGAATGTCATCTTTCTTATGTACACAAAATACCCAGAAATGCCTTTTTTTTTTTTTTTAATGTTTCTTAATATCACAGTTCATTTATTCCTAGACAGTTATCTTATGTAAGAATATTTCAAGTCAGCAGTTTTCTCAAACATTTCCTTTTCTCATTGTTCAGTATTTGTAGTACAAAACAAAAATTGTTTTGGTTTGGCTTTCTTGTAGATACATGGTGAAAATTCTTCTAAAAACATTATAGTTTTGTTTTGTCTTATTTTAAGCCCAACTTCAATGTTTTTAATCTCAAAATTCAAAATATTAAAAAAACCCACTAGGAACACATGTGGATGTGTTCAGATGAATAAAACTTGTAAAACCAGGAGTAAAAAAATCAAATCAATTTCAAAACTGTCATATACTTTCACACTGATTCATGATGTGAACACCAGCTTTTCATTATTCACCAGACTTTGTGACCATACTTCCAATAAAAAATCATCAGTGCAAATGGAAATTCTTATTTTTTAAATGTTGAGGGTTTTTTTAATCTGAAGTATGACTTTCTTCCAGGAATAAGCAGTATACAGAAGCAGAGGTGCATTACTGTTTAATGTATTTTTGCAACAGTAAACTATAATCAGAGCTACAGTAAAGCAGTGAGAGCATTATTTTTGATGCTTTGATCAATCCAAGGTTTCATTTGCTGAAGTAACTGGAAGGAACTTAATTAATCTGCATCAGTTAAGAATGAGATTCCTTAGTGTTCTATGCAAGTCCATATTACCTTATAAGGTGAATAGGCTGAAACTTGTAAAATACTCCATATCTTGCCCATTCTCGATACAGCAACTGAATAAAAAAAGAAAAGAAAAAAAAAAAGAAAACTAACTCAAAACACATGCTCGCATCTGTTTTTACAAACATCTTCTAAGAGTTAAAAATATATGTACCAAAAAAAGCCGTTTCCCATACTTCAGTGCAAACTCCCAAGTACATTTTTCGGTTATGGAATACTTCAACCAAGCCAGCAATGTGAGCATGCTGTACACACATCTTTCTCCACATATCTACTCCCTCCACATTACATTTATTAGATAGTGATATTAAACAGAAAGGCTCAAAAGGAAAAGATTCTATAGTCCTATGTATATCTTTGGACAGATGCTAGAAATAATCATATTTAGAGAGACTTTTTCACAGTATCACAGTATCACAGTATGTTTGGGATTGGAAGGGACCTCAAAAGATCATCTAGTCCAATCCCCCTGCTGGAGCAGGAACGCCTAGGTGAGGTCGCACAGGAACATGTCCAGGTGGGTTTTGAATGTCTCCAGGGAAGGAGACTCCACAACCTCCCTGGGCAGCCTGTTCCAGTGCTCTGTCACCCTTACTGAGAAGAAGTTTTTTCTCAAATTTAAGCGGAACCTCTTGTGTTCCAGCTTGATCCCATTACCCCTTGTCCTATCATTGTTTGCCACCGAGAAGAGCCTGGCTCCATCCTCATGGCACTCACCCTTTATATATTTATAAACATTAATGGGGTCCCCCCTCAGTCTCCTCTTCTTCAAACTAAAGAGACCCAGCTCCCTCAGCCTTTCTTCATAAGAGAGGTGCTCCACTCCCTTAATCATCTTGGTTGCCCTACGCTGGACCCTCTCCAGCAGTTCCCTGTTCTTCTTGAACTGAGGGGCCCAGAACTGGACACAATATTCCAGATGTGGTCTCACCAGGGCGGAGTAGAGGGGAAGGAGGACCTCTCTCGATCTACTAGCCACCCCACTTCTAATACACCCCAGGATGCCATTGGCCTTCCTGGCCACAAGGGCACAGTGCTGGCTCATGGTCATCCTGTTGTCCACCAGGACCCCCAGGTCCCTTTCCCCTACACTGCTCTCTAATATGTAATTTTCCAACCTATACTGGAACCTGGAGTTGTTCCTGCCCAGATGCAGGACTCTACACTTTCCCTTGTTAAATTTCATTAGGTTATTCCCCGCCCAACTCTCCAGCCTGTCCAGGTCCCGCTGGATGGCAGCACAGCCTTCTGGCGTGTCAGCCACTCCTCCCAGCTTAGTGTCATCAGCAAACTTGCTGATAGTACACTCTATTCCCTCGTCTAAATCGTTAATGAATATATTGAATAATATTGGCCCCAGCACTGACCCCTGAGGCACTCCACTAGATACTGGCCTCCAACTAGACTCCGCACCATTGACTACCACTCTCTGGCTTCTCTCCTTAAGCCAGTTTGCAACCCACCTCACCACTCTATTGTCTAGACCACACCTCCTCAACTTAGCTGTGAGGATGCTGTGGGAGGCTGTGTCAAAGGCTTTACTGAAGTCAAGGTAGACCACATCCACCGCTCTGCCATCATCCATCCACCTTGTTACATTCTCATAAAAGGCTATGAGGTTGGTCAAGCACGACTTACCCTTGGTAAAGCCATGCTGACTGCCCATAATAACCCTCTTATCCTTGATATGCCTTGAGATGGCACCAAGGATAAGCTGTTCCATTACTTTCCCAGGGACAGAGGTGAGGCTGACCGGTCTATAATTACCCGGGTCCTCCTTCTTGCCCTTTTTGAAGACTGGAGTGACATTTGCTTTCCTCCAATCCTCGGGCACCTCCCCCGTTTCCCAAGACTTGGCAAAGATGATGGAGAGCAGTCCAGCAATGACTTCAGCCAGCTCCCTCAGCACCCACGGATGCATCCCATCTGGACCCATGGATTTATGGATGTCCAGACTATTTAATTGCTCCCTAACCCAGTCCTCATCAACTAAAGCAAACTCCTCCATTGACCTGGCTTCATCCGGGGTCTCAGGGGTACAGGGCTCCCCAGGGCAGCCTCCGGCAGAGTAGACAGAGACAAAGAAGGCATTCAGTAATTCTGCCTTCTCTGTATCTTCTGCCACCAGGGCACCCACCCCGTTCATCAGTGGGCCTACATTGCCTCTGGTATTATTTTTATCTGCTATGTATTTGAAAAAGTTCTTTTTGCTGTCCTTGCCCCCTCTCGCCAGCTGTAATTCTAAGGAGGCCTTGGCTATCCTAGCTGCCTTCCTACATCCTCTAACAGCAGCCTTATATTCTTCCCAAGTGGCCAGCCCCTGCTTCCACGACCTGTAAACTCTCCTTTTCTGCTTGAGCATACCCAACAGATCCCTGTTCAACCACGCAGGCCTCCTGGCTCCCTTCCTTGACTTCCTTCGTGTGGGGATGCTCTGATCCTGAGTGTGGAAGAAGCAATCTCTATGCCATTGTAAATTCATAAGAAAACAATTTTAATCTGAATGTCCATGAACAACAGGTAATAATGTCATAATAATTATACTACAAAAACGTTTTAATTCTTTTGCAGAGCCTGAAGTGGGAGATGGAATTCTAAAAGCCATCCAAACAGTCCAAAAAGATAAAAAGACAGCCTCTGTTTTTGTAAATGTCTGCATGTATGGGGAAAATATTTGTTTATATGGTATTTAAATAACATTAAATGGATTACTATTTATTAGAATGCAGACTACATACAAAAATACAGGAAAGAAGGTACTTTTTCCTTGAAATATAGTAAATAGTAACATATAAATAATAAAACACAAAATAGTTAGTTTCCTGTGAAGAAAATTAAATACATTTTTTAAAAATTAATTTGATGTTAAGATTGTTTTAATAGAAAACATTTTGGCTTTTTGAGAGGCATTTTCGTTAAAAATTGAATTTGAGATTTTGAAATAGTTAATTATCCAAACTGAAAGCCAAATCACTTACTTCAGGATTAACAGAGCAGTTTAGGTTAACTAATGTAGTTTCACGTCTTTCAGGGAGGAGGGAGAAAATTTTAAAAATCATTTGAGGTTGTTTTTCATGGAAGAGAAGATATTTGTACACTCTGTTTCCCACCAGTTCAGAATATCATTTTGTGAGCTCTTGAAATGCTTAAGAGGTAGTATGTGTCAATCCATCAAAGTATTCAACCATATGCATAGTGTTAAGCACCTGAACAATCCCAGTTAAGTCAATGGGATCAAGTGCTACCCTAAGTTTGCTGATGTGCTTCAGTGCTTTGCTGAGTAAGAGCCTTGAAGAAGATCTGGAGGGGAGGTAAAATATCTTTTTTTCTTTAGTCAATTCAGGGCCAGTCCTGTCTGTCTGGGTGATGTTAAGGCTGTCTTTCAATGGGAGCTATCTTGTACTCTACATACTCTACTTCAAATCTGACCTCTATTCACTGCTTGAGGGATAGATAAACAAAGTTTCCTGACCAGTAGGCTTTGGAATTCTGGGGGAAAACAAAAACAAACAGACAAACAAAAGAAACCCCACAAATAAACAAAACTCACAAACAAACTAACAAAAAAAAAACCACCAAAAAACACACAACGAACCAACCAACTAAAACCCCACTTATTGATAGCAGAATAAAATTATCTTTCTATGGCATGAACAGTGTTTTTTGGGGGGCCCAGAGACAGAAGGAGGAATAAAACTTCTAGAAAACATACTCTGTGCTTATAAAGGCGATGTCAGCAGAGATACCTTTGTGTGTTTGTCTAACCTCATCTGGCTGTGATGAAACACAACTACCCTAAGCTTAGGGTGTAGGCGTCCAGATGCCAACTTGTGTGTATCTCCTGGACAGCCTCAACACATGGCTGGCCTACATGGAGCTGGAGTTGCCTCATCAGAGAACTACTAAGTTGTAGTTAACATGCAGTGTGGATCTCACACCACACATTTTCAAACACTGACAGGAGTGGATGTCCTGTTCTCAAATTTTTATGTCAATCAAAGGCGGTGGTATGGGGTTCACTTTTTACAGACAGGTGAGTAGCACATTGACTCAGGAAGCCAAAGACCTGTTTCCAAGACCTGACTCAACATAAGAGATTCAAACCCACACAAACTCAGCAAAGCACCTTTTTCAGGTTATAAGCAATGGCAGGAATGTTCTTCCTGTTTTCTTGAAGCTCTGTAATTGTACAGAAATTTATAGGTTTCAGTGCAATTAAAGGAGGGAACAAGACTCTGGAGACTTGTGGTCATACATGGGTCTGGCTAACGGATGGTTTCTATCAACATTGAACATGCAATCGGCAAAAGACAAGGATAATTCTGAAAACAGGACAGAATGAACCTTAGAACCCATGTCTGAGAAGCATTTGTGAAAAACAGGATTTGGAAGGAGACAACTACACTCTCCTGCTTTTCAGAGGTCTACTCATGTCTGTAGAAGATGACCCCTCATGTGTCTGAATGTTGAACAGAACAACATCATTCTGCTCATTTGAAAGAAAACAGCACCAGAAAAAAGCTTCAGTACAGGCTGGTTCCAGTACGGAATAAACAGGTCTCATTCAAGTGTGTTGACCCTTGGGTAGTGGGTGACATTTCAGACACATGACTGTAGTCATGTGTTGACCTGTTCAAGGGGCTTCCCAATAAGTCTGAGGGTTTTTTCACTGCCCTTCTCAGGATTCTTTCTCACTACAGAGATAAAATAACCAGCTCTGCATACTTCATCCTTTGGAGATAGCCCTTATTATTCATAAAGCAACTAATTCTCCATCCTGCCTTTTGAACAAATACAATTGGGTTGAACTTTCTGTTCAAGAATTGCCTAAACCTCCCCCTGCCCAGTGTTAATTTAATGTTTATTGATTTATTATTTTTGTGGTATTCAACAATACATTCAATGCCCATTTCATTTTCTGAATATTATAACTGAAAGTGTTGAAGGCACTGCCTTCTTAAGTGCTAGAGGTGATTATTTAGCCAACATTTTCCAAAAAGTGTCACAATGTGTTTGGGACCTCAGACATTCCCACTTTCATACCACAATGACAGGGAACTGAGTGTTTTTAATTAGGACGTTTGGGAAATTTTCTTTAAATAAATCATATGCTTAACAATCAGTCACACAAATAGCAACGTGATGGTTGTGATAAGCAGTATTACACAAAAACTGGATTTTGTTTCTTGTGAAATGGTATCTGTTTTATTTATTTGCTCACTCCTTTGCTGTATGTTCTGCTTTGTTGACAGACTATGGCAGGAAGTAGGGAGATGATTTTGATCGTATTATCTTAGCCTCTGTATCAGAGGAAAGGAAAGGAATTTGCTACCTTTCTTTGCTGTGATCTATGTGACACAACTTTGTTGAATTTTCAAAAATAAACATTTTACACTCCTTTACAAGAGACTGTAAAGGAAACTGGTAATTATGGTGCAAAAGACATAACATTGTTCTGAAACAAAAGCCAACTGCTGGATAGAAATTGCCGTGCAATTAAAAATTTGGTAAAAGAGTTAATTCAATAGTGGGACATTTTATAGCTCTGTATGCATTTATTAATAATCCAGAAAAGACATTAAAAGATTAAGCTTTCCAGAATTATATGAAGACCAAAAGAAGCCCAGAGGAAACATCAGCAGGATCTAAGAAAGTTAGATGACTGTTTGCCATATTTTATCATCAGAGGAAAATAAAAATCAGGGCAGTGCTGTACAAAAGACTGGACTTTTCTATGGAACCACCTGAATTGTTTGCATTTCTTTCACTGTTCTATGCTGTGACAAGACTGTACAGTCTAAGACAACATGCTAGTTGAAAACTATTTCTTGAAGTACAGAGTGCATCAAAACATAAAAAAGTGAATAGAATATGATGATAAATTTAACTAAGTTAACTACATTACCACTTACAGAATATAAATCTGTATCATCCAAAAAGGCAGGTGTCATGCCTTTTATCCTACTTTCAAAAAAAAAAAAAGTGGAGGGGGTCCAAAACAAGAGCAACATACGAGAGGTGCAGTCAGATACTTTAAAATAAGGCACCACATCATTCCTAGTAAAGCTGGAATAGTGATGAAACTGTGTTTTGAAAATGAGCTTCTGTGTGGAATATCTTTGGTCTCCAAGAGAAGACCTCATATATCAGTTCCTCACCTGTCTCATAGAAATTGTAGTTAATATGAAGCAATGGAGACTTCTGTTCTTCTGTAAACTTTGGCTGGGACTGGGCAATGTTTTAAAGTTGCTAGTTGCTACAAACCAAGAAACACATGCACACGAGTACAGAGCCAGGTACATACAGAGATCTTCTACAGAGATGTTAAAGTATTTTATAACTATTTGTTTACTTTCTTCTTTAACAGAAAAACAAAAACAAAACAAAACAAAAACAAACAAACAAACAACTCCAAAGATAGTAAAAATCAGTAATTTTTTCAAAATGTTTAGTATGTGGAACTCATTGGTTTAGTTGCAGACTAGGTTGCAAACTGTTTAGGTCTATCTAGAAAATAGATGCTCATTAACTATGGCACTTTTTCCCAGTAAATAATAATTTATTGCACAATGGAGTTATCCAAGTATGGAAGAGCTGTAAAGGATGTTAGTAACAAAGTATATATAGTTTTTGCTATTATCAGTAGTTGCATCAGATAGTCTATTTTGACAGCTAGCAGCACACTGCACCATCTTATGAAGTTAACAGGACAATTAAAATAAGTGTGGAGAAATTTTAGATGAACTTCAGAGTTATCTTGACATATTTTGAGGTTTTCCAGTCACATTTTTCTATTGATTATAATGCCTCTCCTCCTGCAGATGCTGTGTGAAAGAACTGAATAAATATCAGGTGAGCAATTAAGATCTGGATCCTGCAAACATGTGCCTGACACAGTATTATTGTTCAAAATATGAAACCTAGCCTGCAACCATTTAGGTGAACAGAGCTACGCCATTGCATACTCTCATACAATACTCATACAATACAAAGTGTTTTCTGTTCATAGAGCAGGAAGTAAACCCTACACTTGCTGAAGGAGTTGGGAATTTGGCAATGAGGTTTAAGGAGCATAGAGTGTTGGCTTTTAGAATATTGCTCCTATAGAGCACAGTCTTGCAAAGTGCTTTGCGGCATTGGAAAGAAATTATGAGATGAGGTTTGATTTCCTTTGGCTTCAACAGGAGTTGAAGAGGATTGCCATGGCTGCCATATTGTTATTTTTATAGGAATACTTGTGGTTACCTATTCAAAATCGCTCCTTGCCATTGTCTCAAAGTATTACTTACAATTTCATATATTTCCATGAATTATCTTACAAATAAATGCTTTCACTAAAATATACAAATCAAGAAAGTTAAAGCTATTCAATTATTATAACTACTTAAAAGCTGTAGATTGGAATTTGAAGTCTAAAAAGAAAAGTATTTTTAAAACTACAGTCAGTTCAGGAACAGGTTGCTATTATGCTATTATGTCAGACTATAGAATCACACTGGTTATTCTGATTTCAAGGCACTGAAGGTCAGTTTATGGTATGGATATTTCCATTAATGTGTGCTGCCTACACTAAACCTTTGTCTCAACACAGTTGTACAAGACTAAGCTTAATCTGGAAGCTGGAATGTGCTTCCTTTCAAGACATTTATTAAATTGAAAGGCATTTTAAAAACAGTTTTGTAATAAAATTCACTATGTTTTATCAGTTTCCCTTAAAAGAAGTACTTTCTGTAAGTTTATAATAATATTTTCCAATCTGCTTCTAATATTCTAGGGATGCTCTTGTAGTATATGACAACAGTGTTTTTCCCAGGTAGGTAACAAAGTCCTTATGTATTTCTCAATGTCAAACATATCTCTAGCAATGGAGGGCTACAAGTTGCCAGTGGAATAGAAGCTTAAAAAAAGATCAAGTCAGTGTTCATACTCATTACGAGTTATTGCCATGATGATGTGCAACAGTTTTCTTAAAAATATTATTTCTACAGCAGAAATCACACTAAACAGGGAAATTTCTTTACTCCAGTCAACAATCTTAGGAAACAGAGGGGCTTTCATTGACTGCAAATTTCTTTTACTCATAGGATGTGACAAAAGCATTGTTTCACTATGCATTTTCTCCAAGGAAAGCCTGGAGAGGGTTAATAAGGATTAACCTGTTATATTATGACCTGGTACATAAACCTTAATTACTTGTGCTGCCTTATTGGCATAAGTACCCCAGAAAGGCTCAGTTCATCATTCTTTGGACTTATACAACAATTGAAATGGAAGATACAGATAAATTAAAATGAACAAAATAAAAATGGGCAAAGAAAACTGAAGCTGAAAAATGTCCTCCTTTCCTTTAAACCTGATCAGGGTTTTTCAGGAAATTAAACACTGGGTCTATTGGATTCAGATAGAAAACAGATGATGTTATACATAGAAATACTACAGCAGATTCAACGGCTAGGCAGCAGAGACATATGTGAATAATCAATGAAGTATTTCTGGAAAGAACCTTTTATGTTTTTAATACTTAACACTTCATAACTGAGGCTAATAGGCAGCATAAAAAGAAGGCAGCAAAAACACAGCTAGTAGGGTGAATATTTTTCCAGACACTAGTCCTTTTAGGCTCTTTCCCCATCCTTTTCCACAGTACCTAATCTTTCTCCATTGACTAATGTTTATTTACCTTTCTTCTCTAAAAATTTTGCTGACCTTTAAAGTCAGTAAACTACGTAGCTGACTTTCAGAGTCCATTACTGTACCACTGCTACCACTTACTCAGAGAAAATTCTGTAAGTGCAGAGTAGACAATTTCTTCATGAACAAAAAAAAACAAAATAATTGACACAAATATCCAAGCTTCTTTATAGTTTGTTTGCCAACTTTGCCTCTTTTGCTTATCAAGGTTCACACGCTAAAATAAATCGTTTATGGCACATGAAGACATCTAGTGGCTGAATGTTAACACTATTTACCAAAAACTACAAAGAAGATTACGTTTCCATATTCTTGCTAACCCAGCGCTGGAGAAATCAAACTTATTTGTATGATCTATGTACTCAATCTTACTTTCAAGTTATCAAATAATTATAATTTTTGGCAATTATACTATTGAGTACTACAGTGTGTTTTGCCAAATTCATGATGTTTTCTTACCTCTTCTTCTAATTCAATAACAGATGGCATATACCAACATGTAATTCCACAGAGTTAAAAAAGTTTCTGAAATTCTGTACAAGTCATCGAGAACATATGCAATTTAATTCCTAGTATAGTAAAATATTTTAAGTGTCTAAGCATTCTCTTTTTCATCATTCTTCCCCCTCTTTCTCTCCCTGCAATTTTCCCTCTTAATTTCCTGTCCTATTTTTTGTATATCAAGGAAAAAAAAAAAAGCAAAAAAAAAAAGCAAACATTAGAGAACAATGTGAACAATATGGAATGGATCTTAGTGGATTACAGGAATTAAATGGTTTTGCTCATTTTTAATAGTAAGCAAATATATTAAAAACAGTCTGGATTCACATAGTCTTTGATTATGCATTTGTTTCTCTAGTGCAGACAGTTGGTGGGTGATGTATTTTCAAAAGTAATTTAATAGCTAGAAAATTTTTATTTACAAAATAATTGGAAGCAGAAATTACATGTAATTTAATTTAATGCTTAATCAAATGAAAAATACAATTATGTTTTATTCTAGTAACCATTGTTCCATAGTATCATTTGGTTATTGAAAGAAAATAAACATATAAGTTATTTAACAACTTTTGCTTCCTGACAGCTGAAAAATCTTGTCCATGCATGTTGGAAGAAAATAGAAGCATTTAAAGATGTAAATATCAAATTAAATTCACTGAAATACTTCATAAGAAGACTTTATAAAAAGCCTTGTGAAAAATATTTTATATGCTGGAATAGAGGAAAATGAGTAATGCAAAAAATACATGCATTTGTAAAAACGTTTACGTGCTTGAACACTGGCTAATGCTTTATGATAGCATTTGGCAAACTACTTATCATTTATCACATTAAAGCTAATATGAAACTAATTTTGCAATATATTTTACCTTTCTTTCATTCATGTCATCATTTTGACCTTCATATTCACCCTAGAGAAAAAAATAATAATTAAGTAACTGTTGTAAAACTACATAAAATTCCAGAAAAGATTGCTCAGTTGTTCCTACATTGTTGATTTTACTTTTAGGTCACAATTTGAAATGTACTTACGTAAGAGTTTTCATGCTAGAATCACATAGTTAGAACGTATTTTCATTGTTACAGGAAATAAACATGCACTATTGAATTATATTGTCAGAGAACTAGATTTTAATGCTATATACGTACATCATGTAGTGGGTATGCTGCATCATAAACATTGTTTGCTATTAATGTGTTAATACCTAAAAAGACAAAAAAAAAAAAAAAAGATGGTCAACCTCTAGGCACAGTTAAACAGCAAAGATCAGTATAGATTTCATTTCATGAAATTACATAGAGGACTGAGCTGTGTTCCTGGAAATACTCAAAATCATGTCAAGATGAGTATACACCAACCTAGAACCACCTAGCTGTGGCAAACATGTTTTCACAGAAAGGCTTATTTCCATATAGCCCTTTTTCTTGAGTGAACTAGTGTGGCAGAAAGATTGTTTTGACCACTTTCTCATCCTGACAGCAAAGAGTTATGTGACTGTGGGGGAAAGCATCTGGGGAGTCCTTCTTGAACCCTGACATTGATCAGAACCACAGATCTTCATTAACTCACCCAAACAATTAAAAAACCACTTTACATAAATTTGTGATTGAATAAACCTTTTCCATTCATTAACTGATGTTAGATCAAGTCTCATTGCCACTGAGACAAGCACTGAGTTTTCTACCCTTCCTCATATCAACACACAAAGTTTGAATCCAAGTTTGAATCAATGCTTCTTTGTTTGCAGATGTAAATTCAGTGTGTGCTCACCAAATCCATGGTTTTTCTGGAAAGCTGGGTGTACCAGGACAAAAACAACTGGGTCCTAAAGACTGCAAACAGGAAGTATGGTGAAAGGTACAGGAAGATACAGGGACATGGCGATATCACTGTCACCACACGCTACAAGGGCTTTAGCAACTGAATCGCCAGCTAATGACTACAGCACCTATAGACAGACACAAGGCCACTACTGGCTCTCAAGACCTATAACTCTCATTGCCAGTCTTCAGCCTCTGCAGGTGAAAACAATTGTTCCATAAGATGACAAAATTAAGACTAGTAGTTTATTCCAGACCTCTTTGCTTTTGATGTCTAGTGAAAAATAACCAGCTCGATAGTCTTTAGTGATGAAAAATATTCCATAGTCAAATTTCACAACTATTATTCTGAAATGTTTGGGAAAAAACTTCTGATCACAGATACTAGATAGACATTATCAATAAATTTCTCCCTTGGTACAAAGGAAAATACCCTTATCACTACATACATTAATAGAAACAGGAAGTCTTCATATTTGGACCATGCCAAGACCTCTACTGAAAGCATTCAATGTCTGGAAAGTTTACAACGGTTCAGAGTTATGCTAGAAGAAAATATGCCTTCCTTGTGTAATGTCATAGAAGTGAAATCAGATTCAGCCTTACACAGATGTAAAAATCAAAAAGCAAACATGTTTGAAGTATTATTTTCCTCCTATATTATGAAGCACATGTGTATGAAAACCAAAGAATGCTCTAAGTCCTTCCAACATCACTGTCTTAGCTCTTGTGCAAAATAAGAAAGCAAAAAAACAAACAAAAAATAATAAATATTTGCTTCATGTTAAATTGGACCTTGAGCTGACCTGAGCTTGACATGGATCAGGCTGCATTTTAACCTTAGAGTGAAAAAACACAAACAAACAAAAACAAACAAAAAAATCACTGCTAGTACTTTGATCTCTAATGATGGCTTTTGTTACACTATAAACCACAACAAGATATTAAAATGGACAAAATCTGTGAGAGGAAAAAAATCATTGGTAAAATGCACCTTCCCTTCCTACTGTGTCCTGGTAAGGTGGATTTCTTTTAAGCTTTCTCTCAGCCCAAAAACTTACAAAGTCTTAAGAGTTTTGAGAGGTTCTACATAGCCTCTCTGGCTCCCTTGGGGAAGTCTCAGCTCTAGGGGCTGGCTTTTCTGTCAATAGGTTTAGTGTCCCTGCTGGACTTCAGGTTTCTTATTTTACATACCTTACACTGCCTTGTCTCTAAAATCCTGCACTCTAGAGACATCTACTTGCACAGGCTCCACAGCTCCCAGGGAACTCATGGTCTCTCCAGACACCAGGAGGGTTCCCTGGATGTCAAGTGGAGCAATCCAGCACAATAAGATACCATTCCTTTCTGCTGCCCCACCAGAGCCTTTGAGCAGAACAAAATAGTGAACAAAACAGACATCAGCTGAACAATGTTTTAGAAATCTTAGAATCATATAATCATTTAAGTTGGAAGAGACCCTCAAGATCATTGAGTCCAACTGTAACGTAACTCTAGCTAGCACTAAACAATATCCTAAAGAACCTCACCTATGCACCTTAATGAAGAATGCCTGACATTTTCTCAAGCATCTTTACTCTTTTTCTAAAGGAAACATAACTTCAAATATTTGTTCTGGACAAATACAATTATTTTTTGTTGAAAAAGAGAAAGCATTTTGATTTGTTTGCTTGTTTGTTTGTTTTTCATGTCATTTGGAAAAAAAATAAAAAGGCAAAACAAAACAAAACTTTTCTTTTTTTTTCTTTTTTTTTTTCAGGGAAACCTAAATTAATGTGTTTTTCACTCCAGCTGCTGTCCCAAAGAAATCTGTTACTGCAGCTTCATTGCACAGTTACACCAAGACTGTGCAGGAATATGTTGCTATAGCACATTTTTTCTTTGCAGGTATATTACCCTAGAATACTGTGATCTGCATGTAAGTGGTCAAAATTACAGAAGGACTTCCAGAAAACATGCCAGACAAGTACTATCACTTCTTCTCCACTAGAGAGATACATGCCATGATATCATGACAGATGAAGGAAAATAATAGAGAAAATAAAATAAGTACACTTGTCCATGTTCTGAATCTCAGGAAAATAAAAGCTCCAAATATTTCAGAGTTACCCCAGAAGTATCACATAACGTCTTCAACAGTCATAGTTTAACCATGTTTCATTGTGCAGTTCATGGACAAAATTTTTAAAGATGCGGTGATAAAAATAACCTGGAAAGATGTATTATTCTATTGAAATGGCAAGAAAAATCTGCTCCCAGAAGAAATAATGCAACATATTGTAGCTGACATCTGAATTTTCAAAACCAGATCATCTAATATCCAAATCCAATTTTATGGCAACTCATGAAAAGCAAGTTATATACTGGATCCTGCAGCTGCAGAAATAAAAAGCAAGCTCCCATTACCTTGTCCTATCCAAACCATGGACCAGAAAGTCTGATTTTATTCCTCAGAAAAAAACATTTGTTTCAATCTCTATTTTTTTGGAAATGTGCAAGCATACTTTTATGTTCTGCTGGAAAATAAAATATTCTGTGAGATATCTAAACAATTCCTTTTAAAACAGCATGTAGAATTATCTTCTCTCCTCCTTACCCATGCTGTTTCTGGCCTTTGTAGGTGTGCGCTTCAAAATTTCATGTACCTGTGGAAAAGAGCAGTGATATAGCACACAAATTGTCTTTTAGCATTCTTTTCATCACGGATCTAGCAATAATATAGAACTTTAAAATAAGAGGCTTCTGTAGAGTTCATTTGCATCTACATTTAAATCATATGTTTTACTTACGTATAAATGCCTGACTTGAGGCAGCTAGTTAATGCTTAAAAATGCTATGACAACTCTTACTGGTGGATTATCTGCCCTGACATCTGTAGGCTAAGTCCTGCTGTGTCACATTCTTTTAAAGATAAATGAAGTATAAGAACTTCAGGTAAAATGAGAATTTTACACTAAGGAAAATCAAAACTAAATTCAACTTTGTAAAAAAAAAAACATTTATCTTTCATATTTGGAAGTATAACATCAAGGTGCACATAAAGTGATTGCTAAGTATGCTGTATCTATGAAAGCTAAGTGTGTATGGATGAACATAATGTGTTAGGGAGGAGTTGGCTTTGCATATGTAAAGAGGAATCTTGACTCACCAACATCCTAGAAACATAGCAGGATCTCAGTAACATTACACAAGGTTTCTCACCAAAGACTGCTGGAGCTAGGCAGTTACTACAAGATTGTACAGGAGGTCCTCTTATGGAACAAAATCTGGTTAAAGATTAGGAAACAGGGCTTAGTAACAACTTTGAACTACGGAGAGGAGTCAGTACCAGTGTTTCCCTACAGACCATCTCCGAATCCTGGACCAGCGGGCAGCTCTAGGAGGGTATCTCTTACATACTTATGACTCCATAGTGTTTTGCAAGAACAGAGAAATGCATAGCTGCTGAAATCAGCAAAATAGGCACTAACGCTCTTTATTAAATCAAATCCCATTCAGCACAAGAAGTCAATTATATGTTACTTTTGTTTACTTACAATTCGGCTACGGGTAGCATTGTCAAAAAAGGTGTCTTTGTCTTTAACGTTATACCTAAAACATTGGAAAGAAAAAAAATCAGTTATGTTTTCAGACATTATGATAATGAGGAAGGCAAAATATAATATTCTGATTTAGAAATCATTTAGAAACAACAGCAAGTAAGAAAAACAGATGCTTACAGGAAATATAAATGAAATAGTACAGCATAACAGGCTGTGCTATTTAAGACCTAGTCATTCAGAGTTCTACCTAGATTGCAATCATAGTGGGCATAAAAATGGAAAAATATTAGCTAATGTAAAATGCCTTTTGGGTAAGGAGAGCTTGTATATTGTTTACACAAGATGACCTTTTAATCTTTTCTTTATAACATACCCTCAACACTATAACATTCTGAGGTTATGTTATTAGGTTTCAGCTACCCTAATGCAGATGTTCATTACTCTTTCCCAGGCAACTAACCAGTCAACATTTCACTTGCTTTCAAATAATTATTCCACTAGAGTTATGCATTCCCTTAAACCTTAAAATCATCATATGTGAAATTTGCCATCCCAATTTATTCCTCTCAATCTATTTGACTTGTATTCAGTATTAACTAAAATAGTCAGGACAATAAATGACATGGTGGGTCATTATATTTATTACTTAATTTTATTTGTCAAACATAAATACAAAGAAACGCCCATGTGGGAAAAAAAAAAAAAAAAAAGATAAATAAATAAATAAATAAAAGAAGAGGAGTGTTTTATGTCCAACTGGGACAAGAAATATTATTCTGAGTGAAAAGGCAGGTGTCAAGAATTTCTCACATATTGTTAACCAAATTTTAATTACTATAATAAATCTATCAAGAGGAAAAATATTATCTGATTTTTACAAGCTCTTTCTTTTTTCAAAACAGGGAGAAATATCCTTAACCAAATAATCAGGGATCTTATGTTAGGATTTTTACACTTCCAGCTAAAAGCATAGGTATTTTATTTGTTGCACTACTTCCAGCGCCTTGCCCAGCAGAAAGAAGTAGAACACCAGCAGAAAGTCCCTGCAACTTAGATTTCTGTTAATCCTCTGAAACTGAACCCAGTGACAATGCATGTTCATTTACTTCAAATCTGTTTACTTGGTCTTCAAGAAATCTAATTTTATGCAGACGTATGTTTTTATCACTTGGAAGTATTATCCCCCCAACAACTTGCATATTTTCTCGGGATTTCCAGAAACACTCAATGAATTTCTGAATTTTCATTGAAATTCAGGTAGAAAAAAATGACAACACTAAAATTATGCTATAGCTTTCTTCAGTGCTCATCACAATTTTAAGTACTCACAAATATAGTTTCTCTCTGGAAAATGGATAAGACAGACTTTTCATTTTGGTATTTTCTTGTTGTGGCACCTGGGGTTGCAGAGGTTCAGTCAATTTGCACCATATTTCATTTAATGTTTTGAGTACTCCCCCTTCTTCTGTGATTTCATACATCTGAGCAAATAAAATATTGTTCATTAGCATGTCACTTCAAAAAATCCACTAAAACAAACAAACAAACAAAAATAATTTGCTGTACATGTGTGTTTAAATCTGTAATGAAATAAGCGTCTTCTCTAAAGACATATTCATATATAACAGCAAGCACCTGAATTCATAAAGGTTTCAGTTAGAAAGAGAAGTTCTTGTTGTTCACAAGTAACTTTCAGAAGAAAACTCAGTGCAGAACTGTTAATTCGAGAAACATCCTTACTAACTAAACTAAGAGCTGCAGGAAGATGACAGAAAGGCAGAGTAATTATTTTGACTTCGCAACTGGGAACAGAGGGAGCAGACAATGCAGGAAGGGACTTCACCTGCTGCCAATTATACTGCCCCAGAAGAGTAAATTATTCCTAGGTAGCTGTTGCAAGTATGGTCTGATAGCACGTGTACACATGCCTTTAGAAGCGAAAATGCCTAGGCTCATGACCATGTGTCAGGTTTAAGTGCAAGGACCTAGCTTTTACTGATCAAATTGATGCAAAGTGCTAGGGACCTTTTCAGAGATATGAAGGTACTTTTCCTGAAACACAGACAACCTTACCAAACGTGAGTTTATGTCCTCCTCATAGGACATTCCTTCTAGCCCTTCTAGCACTTTTGTTGCCCTCCTCTGGATGCATTCAGGGACCTTTTCATCCTTCTTAAATTGTGGGGCCCATGACTATACACAGCGCTCAAGTTCAGGCCGTGCCAACACAGAATACAGCAGGATAATCACCTCATTTCACTGGCTGGTTATGCGCTGTTTGATGCACCTCAGGGTGCTGTTTGCCCTCTTGGCTGCCAGGGCACACACCGCTGACTCATACTGAGCCTCCTGTTTACCAGCACCCCCAGGTCCCTTTCTGCAGGGCTGCTTTTTAGCTGCTCCTCTCCAAATTTAAACTTGTGCCTGACATTACTCTGTCCCAAGCACAGAATCTGGCATCCGTTCTTGTTGGATTTCATGCTGTTGATTATTGCCAAATGATCCAATCTACTTAGATATCTCTGCAAGGCCTCTTGTTCCCTAAGAGGGTCAATATCACCTCCAAGCCTAGTATCATCAGCGAACTTGCTAAAAGTGAATTCAACTCCTGCATCTAGATCATTAATAAATATTTTGAGAATAACTGGACATAGATTTGAGCTCTGCGGTACAGTGCTGGAGACTAGTCACCAGCCAAATGCAGTCCAATTTACTACAACACTTTAAGTCATGCCGTTCAACCAGTACTCAATACATTGTAGTTGCTCTCTCACGTAAAGGGCAACTCCACCACCTTGCCTTGCTGGCCTGTCTTTCCTGAGAAGGACATAGCCATCCATGACCACATTCCAGTCATGTGAGCTGTCCCACCGTGTCTCTGTAATTGCCACCAGATCCTAATCTCCTGACCGAACACAGGTTTCTAACTCCTCCTGCTTACTCCCCATGTTGCGTGCATTGGTGTACATGCATTTCAGGGAGAAAGGTGAGCACACGGATTTCACCCTAGTGGGGTGGGAGACCTCCCAGTCTTCATCAGTTCTAGAGTGCTGCTCCACTGATGCAGGCCAATCTACAACCCCATCCACCTTCGAATCTAGTTTAAAGCTCTCCAAATGAGCCCTGCTAATTCCTGTCCCGGCATCCTCTTGCCCTTGTGAGATAAACCTCTCCTCCCCTCCCCTCTTGCTGAGTAGAAACAACCAATAAAAATAAATAAATAAATAAATAAATAAATAAGACAACTAACAAAACAACAACCCTGTGGGAAAAAATAAAATCAGTAGTTCAGCTGATGAGTATCACTAACTGAAAGCACAAGGCAGTCGCACTAACCTTAGTGGAGTTGTTGACCAGCATACTAAACCATTGCAGGACCACAAATTTCAGGATCTGCTTTTCAGAATTTATATTTTCCAGCAACTTCGCTGGAAGCTCCAGATATTCTCAATTACTATGACTGTAAAGAGGATAGTGAGCCAAAGTTCTTCTGAAAATGGGCATCTCTGGAGGGACTAAGTCATTGATAGCACCAAAACAGACTTTCTCAGCATCTCCAGACTTTAGAGAAATCTTAAGGCAATGACTAGCCATCATTCTATCTCTCATACTGCACTTCACCTTTGAGGAAAGTTCCTTGACAAAAATTCAAACAGCCAGTGACTTCTTAGTTTTCAAAACCCTCCTTAAAACTCACCTTTGTCATCACTCTTCTGAATGCTGTCAGCCAGCTGCCTCTGTGGCCTTTGAAATCACCTTGAAAATCCCATCTTAAATCTGATTCTGAGCAGTAAATCATCTCAAAATAATTAGTAACTTGAAAGAATAGGCCTATCAGTTCCTTTGTCCTGGCTTTGAAATAAAGTAATTCTATGGGATTCTGTACATTTAACTACCATTCTGATCCACCCTTCTTCATTCATACAACTCCATAGAAGATGGAAGATACTTACCTTTTTAGTAGGCATTTTTATTTTATGGAGTTCTGCTTCTCGACTAAGTACTTGCCAAGGTGCGTGTATACGGACAAAACTCAATCCTTGGCTCTTATTCTGTAACATAAAATAGTGGAAACAATGTATTTCAATATTATCCAACAGAACACAGTAACAAGGTTTCAAGATGTCAACTCTAACTAAAACATGCAACAATAGGCAATCACAGAGAATAACCAACTTCTGTTACAACTGGGTTTAAAAGTGACCTTTTCTTTAAAAAGCTGAATCTTTAGTTGCTCTAAAATCCATTAATCTTCTGCCTACAGTGTAGCTGTGTGTGCACCATGAAGACAGAAGGCTACAATCCCAGATTTTGGAACTGTGTGAATCAGAAACCAGCGGCTTCCGCACTCAGTTATTTTGGAAGTCATCTGAGTTCATTAGGGGCTTTTGTGCCTGTCTAAAACAACAAAGAAAATAATATTTCTTCTCTTCTGGTTGGGCTTTACTTTAGGTTCACATTTTCAGTTTTGCCCGACTATTTCCCGAAGACTTCATCAGATCAGTAGTTCCTTACAGGCAATCAGGCCCAGCATTCACTGCTCTAAAATTCTGCAGCTGGAGTAGCAATCCTAAACTAATCATTCAAAATTAACTTATGAAGAGAGACATGAGCCTAATGTTTATGTAAATAAGTGGTTATGCTGTGCAGAGGCACAAGATTACACAAGAGGGCCTCTGTACATCTAGTTTGCTGTGATCTGGGCTATTGAGAGGATCCTGTCCTGGTAGCACATGTGACCTACACAAAGGCAATCTAAGATCAGAAAGCAGCACTCCTGCAAAAAGCATGAAAATGAAAAGTAGACAGGTTGATACAGACTTTTTCTCAATGCACAAAGATGAATTATATCAGTAAATTATACAGATTAATGGTTGCTGTGGAAATACACAGAGTAAAAAAGCAGGAGGCAGATTAGAAAGAGGATCTGAGGACATACTTTGGAAAAGACATGGAAGTGGACAGGAGCAGGCTTGAAAGATTTGACATAGATGCAGGAAAGAAATTATAAGGTTAATGATTTTTGCATAGCTGTGTCAATTTGGGGGCTTTATTGCTGTGGTACACTGTCACTTTGCATTTTCCCACTCATCAGAAAGCTGAGGTAGGGTGTCCATTTTAATGAGGAATATAGTTGGGTTACATGTTGAGGTTAAATACAAATCTTGGGTGTCCACCTGTGAGTAGATGATGGTTATATGTACAAACAGTTGCATAAGTCTAGAGAAAACATGCTAATGCACATAGACTATTGTCACTATAATGAACACGCAGCATAACTACAAAACTGGAAACATAGGATATACTCATGGAAATATTGCATCTTATGTTGGAAATTGACTCAAAGAAATTTCTCTTCATCAAAATGCTTGAGTTAAGAAAATTTTTAAAAAGAGAAATATGAGTCACAGTCTGAATGTATGTCTAAATCTAAAAAAATATTGTTGCACATTTACTTTAGAAAAACCTCTCTACTCAGCCACAGTGAATTGTTTTATTTTGTTTTATTTTTCCTACTGCTTACATTGATTTCCAAATAAAGCTGTCATATTACAGTGCTATCAGAATTTTGGAATCAGTATTTCATATTTTCAAAGTGTATAAATGCTTATATGCATTACACACGTTACATACATTTCCTGAATGTTTCATGATGTTTCCTGAATAAAACAAAACAAATGAACAAAAAAACAAACAAACAAACAAAGTTAGATGGAAATCCTACTGTTCATATTGCAATCATATCATTCTTATTTCCTTTATAGCTGCAACATGAACTACAAAGATCACTACCTCATTTTCAGCTAACGTGGACTGCTGTTATTTTTAAGAGCAGAACAAGCAGCAGAATGTCTCTCATCCATCCACTGGGGAAGGCACCACTAGGAGAAGGAAGTAAAAATTTACTGGGCATGAGCAGATGTTCTGGTAATCATTTGCTGAAAATGTATTAATAGCAGATGAGAGCTTGTATTTCAGTTGGTGAAGATCAGGAGGCTTTTTCTCAGCTTTTGGCTAAAATCAAGCATGTGTCTTCTGTCTGGGGAACTATATTCCACATTGGCAAGAGGAGGGACAATCTAAGCTAATTGGTTGTTTCCAGGACAGGCTCATATGACTACACAGATTGCAGACAAAATCAGCCAGACAATTTGAGAGAAAAGACCAGATGAAGAATACAGCCTTTGTATATTTGAAGAAAAATACGTTGGAAAGTTGTGTTACTCACAAAGTGATATCATATGCTGAGGGTTCAGAGCCTTAAAAATCTTTAGAAGTCTTAAAAATCACCACATGATAGGAAACTGAGATCCTTTTAATAAAGACTAATTAAAAGTAAATAAAATAGGGAAAACAAGACCAGGTTGCATGGTAAACAAAAAGTACAGAAAAATAGTCAATTGAATATTTACCTTGAGATTGTTTCCCACATCTTCCTATATTTTCCTAACATTAAAATTTATCAAGGAAATTTAAAATAAATTTAATATCATCAATTTCATGTCGTATCTCAAGGGATAAACCTTCTATCCAGTTTTCTATTGAGCTACCAACATCATCTATACCAGCTGCTGGTCTGCTAAGGCTCCTTTCCCCGCCTTTTCAGCCTTCACCTGCAGCAGTTCCAGTTCTCTGTTTGCATGCCCGTTTTGTCATTATAATTGTGATGACTGACAAAGGTCTGTTTAACTAACATATTCCCAGAGCATTTATTGTCTTGCAGACATTACCAAAAGTTGGAACATGCTTTTTTCACTGCCAGAGTGGATTTATAACTGTCTACTGGAGATACCCACTAAATGGTGTCACTTGATTATATACCCAAAATTATAAGGTACCAAAATGATAGAATTTCATATTTGCTCTAATGAATGCTGTCAGTCTTGTATTTTGAGTACTCACAATCACCATTGCTTATTCATTGTACTCTGGATGTATTATTAAAGTTAACGTGCTGGCTAACATTATTTTTGTCTGACCGTTCATTTGTATAATACAACCATCCTTAATCAAGTCATTTTTCACTTACAGCTGATGTCCCACCAGATTTTATTCTTGGCCCTGCATTATTCAATGTCTATATCATTGCACTCCCTGATTATATTACTCAAATGACTAAGTATTGCCATGCAGATGATGAACAGATTTGTTGCTCTCATGATCCCTTTTTTTTTGTCAAATCTGTATTCCATATGACAGAGTTCTTCAATTAAGTTTTGAGAGTGGATGTTTTTCAACAAGTTGCTTCTGAATTATTCAAGATATATTTATGTCTTGGATCTTTTTCTATTTTGTAAAGTTGAATTGGGCCTTCCCAATTCAATAGGAAAACTCAGCATTGAAGCTAAATGGAAGAAAATCTGGTTTGGTTTTCAAACAGCATGTGAAGAAAAAAATACCAGGTATTTCTTTCAGCCTATCGTGTATTTCTAGTGGTTTAAAGCAGGACTTTAACAGCAGTTTTATTACATTTTTTTTCTCTCTATAGTGGAAATGCATATGCTGAATAAAATTTGAATTTCTCAAAGGAGACATTTTCTATCTTTCATGCCTTAACAGTTAAATACGTTAGCATCTGCATCAACTGTCATCTAAGATTTGTTGCAAACTTATCACCAACAAGGCCATAGCAGAAAAATAAAACAACTAAAACTACAAAAGCTCTCAAATAGATGTGTATAAAGAATGTACTCTTATTGATTATAGTTTGGTTAGTGAAAACTCAAAAAGTCATTATTTTTTTTAACTAAAAGTTGAATGTAGTGTAACATGGCTAGGCAAGCAATATGGTTGGACGAAGTAGAGAAGCTTTTTCTGCCTGAAAATTTTGTCATTGAACTTAGGTTTCTACAAAAGTTAGATATCAAGTGAGAAGTTTGCCATTCTTAAGTTAGTGTCACATCCCTATTTCTCACCCATTTTGATAGTTACAGTTGTCCAACTGTAACATGAATTATTTTTGAACCACTATAAGACAATTTCTATGCTTGTATTAATCTCTACCAGTTAACAGTCTCTCAATTCCAGCCTTTGCAGAGTCAGGCCACAGACTGAGGAGATGCACCATGAAGCATTCTCTATTGCAACAGGAGTCTGTGAAGAAGTCCTGTTGCTTCATAAGAGCACAGCACACGAAAGATGGAGTACTGCACACCCAGCTCAAAGATTTCTTGTAGTGGCATTATTTTGTCAGGCAAATTTGACTCCCACCTAACCTCAGACAACCCGCTTGACATGTATAAGCCATGTCACCTCAAGATGAAGTGTTTTCAACAGTTTATTTAGGCACCTCTAATATGAGGTAGAACACATGATGCTAAAGGTATCATATTCGTCAGTCACAGGTAAGAAGATAAAAAAGGGCAAAAAGAGTAATACTCTGGTATAAAAGCCTCAGGCATTTTTGTGGTTAGCATATTGCTCCTATCAACTGTGTAAATACAAAATTAATTGCTGAATGTTACATTTTAGTAAGACTTTCTTATTATTTCCTCATCATGAAGTCACTCACCTCCGATCCTGTATTAAAGGAATATCATTATATATGATGTTTATACTAAAGGAAATCAGTTATTTTAAAATACTTGTGCAAAGAAAAAGATTGCTGCTGTGTACCTTAGTAGGAAGAAAAGAAGAACACTGAAAGGTAGAAATAAGCTGAATAGAAGTGATTAACTACTGACTAAGGGAGTCCAAGGGAACTCTTAATCTTTCTTATGATTTAAAAAATATATATGTACATAGGGAATGGAAAGGCATAAATCATAAAACCCGAAGCACGTAAACTTCCTTCTTATAAAGACAAAGTACCTGGTCCTTAAACATTTTATCCTTCTGTGATTAATAAATAGACAGAAAAATACCAGATGTGTACAGACAGCAAGTTTCTAATAACTCCAGCTAGTACAAGCAGTCATCTCTTGCTGACATGGGTAATACCAGCCACACTTGGAAAGTAACAATGAGACAGTTTGTAGGAATCACAGGGGAGAAGACAGGTCCCAGTAGCTCAGTAAAAGTATCATCTTCCCATTTATTCCGTCACCAAACGGGTCAGTCATGTCTGCAAATGTAATTGTTTGAAATTAACATCTAGTCTCCTGGAAACTGAGGCAAATGACATGTGATGTGAAAACGCAAATAAAACACAATTTCATGTTATATCACAGAACTCTAGTCACATAAGTTTTACAAAACCCAAGCCAAATACTGGGCTGTTGGCCCCCTGCACGGGTAGCACGTGATGGAATGACACGGCGTTGCCAGATTCAGACAGCAACTGTGAAAGAGTCAATGTTTTGTGCCAAAGGTATTGAATGTCTATCTGTACAAGGACTGATGTGTTAAATTTAATGTTTTGTATCCAAGATACAAAATCAGTTTATTGCCAAACATGCATATTAAAGTGTATGTCAGTTACATTATAAAAAGGGCAGTGCAATAGTTTGGGTGAGACATCAAGACCCAGAATGTCATGACATGGAGATGTCAGTCTAGAGCAATTCCCTACTCATGTTATCTATATAATTGTAGGTAAGTAATTTAATTATTTCTGTCACTGACTAAATGAAGATAACGGACCTCCTTTCTATCAAAAGGTGTTTGTGGGGATAAATACATTACAATTTGAAAGCTGCTCAAATAATACAGTAAACAAAAAAGAGTGTATGGGTACAGTCAGTTGCTGTACTACCCATCTTATAATTTTCACATTTTCCTTCTAAAACTGTAGATCTTTTAACTGTCACCAAACTTCCCCTTTTCTATTTTCATTATTTCTCTTGGGTACAGATCTGACTTACCGTATGGCAGTATAGTACCTAGTATAACGGGATCCTCATTAATGACAGCAGATTCTCTTGCAACAGTATTAGCAGCAATCCCTAACAGCTCCAAATTGTCCCACTCCTGACAGACAAGCAGTCACACACAGCACAGTTGTAAAGATGCAAAGCACAGGCTTGTTCACTGATGGCGAAGGTAAATTCCACCTAGTTCACAGAATTAGGCTTATTTTTAGCTGCTCAACAGTGTATGAAGCAAGCATGCTTAAGTCCAAATTTCAGACCTTAAGCAAAGTTGTAATAATTTACACATTTTGACAGTCTGCTTTTCTTCATTTCTACCAACAGAGATGGTGTTAATGTCCTGTTTATTTTACTCTCTAACTCCCACTTCTGAATATAAACAGTTAAAGAATATACTAGTGTGTATAAGCAAAGAACAGAACACCTTGGAATGAAAGATCTGGCCAAAATGCTTTAAAAGAAACTATATAACCTTAGGAAAAGCACTGTGGAATGAAAGAGTTGACTTTACACATCTTTTGCAATGTTTCTTCACGGCATTACTACCTTTCCAACCAAAATCTTCCTACTCATCTATAAACAGAAAAAGTTTTTGGATAAAAAATGATACAGGAAGCCTAAAAACACAGGTAGGCTTCCCCTGAAGAAGATGGAAACATTTAATGGGACACAACAGAATAAAAATGAGCTGTTAGAAACTCAAGCACAAATGTAGAATAGATTGTTAAGTCTGCCAAATACAAAAAAAGGCAGAGTCCTCTGCATTACTGAAGCACTCAATGCAGAACCTATATGGAGGCGGGCAACAAACATGTCAGGATTTACATTAAATTTTAATTATTTTTGAAAGCACACTTTGGATTTCAGAATTACTGATTTTTTGTGGTTATTTTCCAACTATTTATCTATGGCCACTGATTACTACAACATAAAAAATGTGACTTTCAGATGTAAAGCAAAATCTTTCCTATTTCTTTAGAATAACTTTATCGGCAAATTTCTCCTATGTCAATAACACAAATTTCTTGCTACAAAAGCATATCACAATATCAATAGATCTTCTGAGATTGAAAAATACAAGAAATAATAACAAAATAAAAAAGAAAAAAAATACCATTCAAACCAGATTTCCTCAAAGAGAAAAGGAGGAGGGTGTCTACCACTTCCTGTATTTGGCAGTTTCAATGGAAAAACACATAATCAGCTGACCTGGATACATTCAGTGCCAAATTAGCTGTCAAATAAACCAATATTCTGTAAAATACATAATATCAAACTTGATTATCAATAATAAAATCAACAAACTTCTTGAGGCCAAAGAGTTAATGTTAAAAAGGGCAAAATGTAATTCCCCTTGAGGGAACGAGACACACTAATCTGCAAAGAGATTTATACCCAAAACAATTTTCCAGATGAAGCAGTAAGACCATGGAAGTCTATCTTTAGACCAGATAACAGGCGTGTTACCAGTAGGGGGATTAATGCAAGAAAGACTGAACCCCTGCTCCAGCAAACTCAATCTCAAGAAGAAAAATATGGAGGAAAAACAAAACAACAATAACAATAAACCAAGCAACCAAGCAACCAAAGAAACAAAAAAGCCCACACAAAGAGCACAATATAGTTTTTAGAATACAAAACTGAAAAACTGAGGAATGACACCATAAAATACTGCTTCATCACTCAATATTTGATCTGGGATAATAACGAACAAGCAAATAAAGGGGTGATCTGCTTTTGTGTTGACAGATTTTAAATTTAGATTCATTCTTAGGAGAAAAATGTTGGTTTACTTTAATTAAAAATGTTAAGAGATGGTACAAATTTATTTTGTTTACTGAGTATGTTCTAATAATAAGCTACAAGCCTTTCTAGGATGATGTCTCCCTTTGAGGTCTCTCACCAAAAATCAGGATCAGTAAGTGGAAGGTTAGCTGTATTTGCTGAGGCTTGATTGGAAGGAAATGAAGAGGAAGATAATCAGAGTGTTCTGGTTGGCTTATTTGTTGACAGGAAATTCCAAACCTCCCTGGACAATTATAACCTCAGTGTAAACAGGGAGAGAAGGGAGAAAAGCATTGGCAGTCACACAGTAACATCATGTGACACATTTTGGGTAAGGTGACAGGTCCTGGGGTGGACAAATAATTAGTTAAACAACAGGAAACAGTAGGTAGAAGGACTTAAGCATTGCTTAAAAAAAATGTCACTGAAGGGGTTTTGCAGCATCAGCACTGTACAGAATCATCATAAGCGGCCTGGAAAAAGAGATAAGTGGTGAGAAGGCAAACTGCACTCATGAAGTTTTTCAGGGTAGCAAGGATAAGGGCAGACTGCAAAGCACTGCAGAAAAGCTTTGTAAGTGCCTGAACAATGGCAAATGATTTCAATGTAAAGCAATATCTGTGGGTTACAACCAATTTCACATATAGCACACTGGGCTCTGAATTGACCTATATGAGTCAGTAATGACATATTGGGGTTGCAACAAAAAGTTCCTTGAAAATATCAGCTCAGTATTTTAAAAACAGCCAAGATGTAAAGAAAACATCACATTCCATTAGGAAAGGAATAGACACCATTAAAAAAAAAAATTATGTAAACATAGCAATCCATGCTGTATTCATATCTTGAACTCAATGTGCAATCCCTGTCTCCTCACCTCCAAAGAGACAGATCAGATCACAAATGGGTTCAGAGGAGGGCAACAACTGGCATAAAAGCCTTGCTATGACAGCTGTGGCATCACTGAGTAGAATGAGACCCTTCATTCTAGAAAAGAGACATTGTAGAATTCTATAAAATTATGCATGGTAAGGAGAGGGGGTGTGGAGGGACTGCCTATTCTCTTTTTCAGGGCAAGAACTAAAGGGACTCAGACAAAACCAGACTAAGTTATTTGGAACCAGACTCATAATAAACAAAAGGACATGGGTACTAATACAGCAGGTAGTACCTCTGTCTTGCCAAAAGTCTTTGTGGGTATAAAAACTGTACAATGTTTCAAGAAGAAATTATAGCAGATTTTGGAAGAGAGATCCATGGAAGGTTACTAGATAGACAAACTACATCTAGTAGGAGAAATTACCTGAGCTGAAAGTAGCTGTCATCAGGAGAACATTAAAGTTGTCATAAAACTTCGTACCATTCTTATTTTTTCCTAAACATTTTACCATTGCAACTGTTATACACAGTACTGAGTTGGCAGACTGTCTCAAACAACAGGATCCTTTTGTGGCAATTAAGCCAAATCTGATAGGAGGGACTTCAGGCCTCTCTTTTTCCCCATTATCTGACCTCCTGCCTCCTTCTGTCATCTCTTCTTCAATCAACTACATAACCAAAAAATACACAGTAAGCAATTTAATTGCCTCACCCTTGGACAGATTACAGGTTGCTATGTTTCACTGTTGACACAGGGGTCACCTGCATGCTAGTTAAAGGAGCTATTTAACAGCGATCTGTTGTTGGAGCAGATCCTGACTGCTGAATGTATCTTAGTAGGTGTTCACATCATGCCTGGGTTTTCCAACATATCACATTCTGCAACATCTCAAGTCTAGAGAGTAATGGGCACTCAAGAGCTGTCATTAGTTCATAATCTTACCACTGAGCAGTTCCTCTGTTTTCAGCTTATGCTGAAATCTGGTGATTCATTCATAATAAGTAATACAAATTACGATGCAGGTGCTTTCCTTCTGAGGTTTTAATGAGACTGTCAGGCTAGATTGTCAGATGATGTAATTTGGCATAGCTACATCAAGTTAACAGAGCTATTTAGATGAGCATGACTAGAGGTTATAACCTGAAAATTTAATACACTTGAGTCTGGACTCATGAAGATTTATCAGCAAAGGGAAAAGATCAAAGTTAATTTTGAATCTGCAAACACTGACTGAAGGAAGAACAAGTCCAGACAAAACTCAACACATGGAATAGAATTATAAATAAATTTATTTTATTGTTGAGATGTAAGGACCAGAAATACTTTCATCTTCACCAGTCAACCAAAGGAAAGCTAATGATGCTGTTTTGTTATGTGTCCCCATACCCTGATTACTTGAAAAAAAACACTTCTCTTCTTCCATAGTATAAAGGAAATTGTTCTGCTGTTGGTAATTGTCAACAGGAATAAGTGGGAGCAGGATTGAAGCACAGTATGCTCCATGCCTGCTCCGGAAAGTAATTTCTCTTTCGAAACAAAAGATCTCATACTGGGTGAGTCAAAACACATCAATACTCAAAAACTGATTTGAAGGCTACAAAGTCTGGTGAGTCTATTAGGTAGGATTGGAAAACATGGGATTTAACTTTAGATGGGGAAAGTGCTGGAAAAGGTCACTAAAAAAAAATAATGACACTGAGTATAAAAAAAAAATATCCTTTCCTATCTTGTCAGTGTTATAATTTAAACTTCTTCAAAGCACATGTTCTTTAAGGGAGTTCATCACACCTCCAGACTACAGTACTTTACTGCAGTTAGTTGCAACAATCATGCCTTTTATACTATTATTAGTTTGTATTTACAGTCCTGGTGCTATATCTTTTAGATTGTACAGCCAGGTGTGGGGAAGAGGCAAGAGAGATTGCAAAAGAGTACAATGGCATTTCTTGTACTTCTTCAACCAGCAAGGTGACCAAATTCAGGTAAAAGAATCCCTCTTTTTCTTCTACTGAATACACATGATGCAAGAAACCAAACTGCATTTCCAACTGCTCAGCATCAGCAGGGGTATAACAGAGCCACAGTGACTCTGGGACTAATTCCTTGCCTCCAAGGACTTTCTATAGAAGTAGTTCTGAGCCAGTGAGGCACAACCATGATTCAGATGAAGTGTGGAGACCAAGCTGATAAAGTCTGTTGGATGCTCGCAGGCTCTGCAGTTGACTAGAAGGCAGTAACAGCAGCAGCAACAGACCTGCAATCTGAGCAAATCATCAAGCAAAGAAAAATAATTGCTTGAAACATTGCAGCTGAGCCTAACATGAGAAGCTTGGAAAACAGGCTTGGAATCAGTGTCCAAGAAATACCTCATTCACAGATGGAAAGTGCAGTATTATGCTATTTCTGGAGCTCTAAGAGACCCAACTCTCTCAGCTAATGTGGTACCTAGGTTGGAAATAATGTCATCCCACAGGGCTGTGATAATCACTACTGAAATCAGGTAGAGAATGGAACATATTCAATTTACAGAAATGTTGATTAGCCAGCACTTTCTAGTGATATCTGTAGAATGTACTGAATTATCAACAGTTTTGAAAATCAACCCTCAGTACACTACCGCATCAGGTACCTCTCCCATCTATACAGCTAGGCTCAGCTTCCCAAAAATTGTGGTCCAAAAGACAATCACTCAGTTGATATCTGTAGAGCACTTATTACAACACATAGGTGTTGGAAAAAGGGTTCTTGCATAGGTAGCAACCTGATGTGACGGAGGAAGAAATGCAGCCGACTCAATATGAGTGATAAAGCATGCTTCAACTTTATTGCCCGAGATAGCATGCATTTATACCAAATACCATAATTATGCATACTTGTCTCTATCTAATAGGCTAAGCACTAGGAGGCTACATTTACTTACTCCACCTACTTGGGTTTAGCTAGCTATGCTCATCCCGCATTCTTCTGACTCTTATCTCTTCAAGGATATCCTGATCCTGCCTTAGTTAGTACTTTTCCATTCCCCCCTTTCCCACGGCCTAATAGACAAGCTAACTAAGGCCTACTTATGTCAACTAAAATGGGCTCTGCTCGTACAGTTGCTCGGTGGACTCATGTCCACGCTCCTTGAGCCAATCCCTGACACATAGGTACCCACAATACAAGACATTAAATCATAACACTATACTGCATCCATCCATCACGCTTTTTACATGTCATAATCCATCTTTGACAGATTTAGCACTCATCTCTACCACCATAAATCTGGAATCTTGGATTTACAAGTGCAAATTTGCTCCTTTGTAACACAAAAAATGAAAGAGGAATTAGCCATCAGCTGTATTGCCTATTTTACCAGTCATCTGTCAAGTAAAATAAAAAAATAAAAATAAATAAAAAAAAAATTATTGTAACTGAAATGTGAGTTTCAATTTCTATTAGAATTCATGAAATTAGCTGTTAGCAAATGTCATTACTATAACAATGTTTGGTAAAGCTTGACACATTACAAAATTGTAGGCTCTCCAATACATTTTATACAACCATTCAGAAAAAAAAAAAAATTCAGTAAGATTTCATTTTTTGATTGCCATTGAACTATAAATATTTATGTACAAAGCTGAACAAATGGCTTGTAGAGACGTAAGGGTCAGGTGCGCCATTAACATTCAATTCTGAAAAAGATACTTAGCAGATAGAAAGTAGAATATGAATATTAAACTGATACAATGCCAAAGTTATTTGTACCTTGAGGGAAATTAATTAGCAAAGCAAAAATATAAGATTTGTTATTCCAAACCTGGTGGTATCTTGCAAGTTAAAATTTACAGGAAAACACTACCAGATTTCTATAATAAATACAGTCCTGTTCACTGATAGAAGTAAGCACCTTAATCCACATTTTAAAATCTATTTTATGCCTCATTGGAAGTACTTTCATTTTGTCATTTTCATAAATATTTTTGCTTGTTTTTGTTTGCATCAGCACACTTAAAGAAAATCACATGGTATCTCTGTCTAGACAATCTTTTAAAAAATATTTAAGTATTGCATCACATTTAACATGTTTGTACCTTTGCATTGGCATGTTTCTGCTATAGTTTTCCCATATTTCTACCACAATGAATAGTATTAGTAAGTACCATTATTTTCTGATAAACATTAAAAGTTCAGAAAATGGATGCTATGTAACAAAGCCACATACACACTATGCTAGGCTGTGATTTAATAAGGGGAAGATATGTTCAGCAACAGAATAACCAAACCTTGCATAGCAAAAACCAGCTATTCTTAGGAGAGTTCTGCAAGTCTTGCCTGTTGCTCAGAGGCTAAGGGTGCCTAAGTCAAATCTTTCCTGTCTATTTGCAGAGGGTCTCACTGAATCTATCTGTTTAATACTGATTACAAGATGCTTTTTTTTTTTTCTTGGTATGCAGTAGGGAGAATATCCTGATATGAGAGACTTGGAGTTATTCTGCAAAACTGAGAGCAAGAAAAATGAACAAGCAAAAACAATCAGAAGATTTAGGCAGTAACTGGGAAATGAGTAGACTAAGGCATGGCAATTAACTAACGGTGTATTTTGGTTTACTAAAGAAACAATACAGAAAAATAGTGTCTTTGCCTTCCATTACTACATAACTATATTGGCAATCATAGTGCACAAATATTACATTTGTGGTCAAGGATAATTTAAATTCATTGTAATATCTTTAACCATAAAGTTATTTGGTCAGATCAAGATCTCACACAAGTTTGAGAAGATAGCACGTATTACTGATTCTTTTTACTCTTACTACAAATGGATGCTCCATTCTATTTCCTTACACTCAAATGATAATCTTGGTAATACAGGATCCACCTTTTTCTTCTGTACTTGTTCAGAAAACACTGGATTCTCATATATCATACACCCCAACAGTAGTTTAAATAGTAGTAACCACATAGATCCAGATCTGGTTATATAACTTCTGCACATGATTTTAAAACATTACAAATATAACTTCTACTTTATCATTCACTATTAAAAATATTGAGTGGGGCTTTTGCCAGAAAATTCACACATCAATCACAGATAACTGAACAGATGTTTTGGCTGAAGCAGGCTTCGACTGGAACATTCACACATACATAAAATGACCTCTTAATACTGGTAGGATATTATGATTTTAGAGCTTTTTGAAATTTCATTTCAACAAAGACCATTAACTAAATATTTGCAAAGTGTGTTAGCTCTTTTCAAATATTTATAGAGCTGGTTTATAAAAGAAAAATACAACTAATTGCAATGCTTCCTTTTGACTAAAAGCACAAACATACATACACAAGTTTATATAACTCTGAAGTATAAAAAGTGCTCTAATTCCCCTTAAATCCAAACATTAGTATAGGCATAGGTATATGTATATACATATGCACAGTATACAAACATACCGTATTTTTATATATACCCAAATTAGAAACCCCTGCCTGAACTTTGACCCTCCAGGGAGACTGCCATACTGTTCAAACCTTCTCCCCCTACCCCCACCAAAGGCAAAAGTAGAATTTGGGCTTCCAACAGAGAAGTGTACAAATATAGAGTGGAACTGAGAGTGAGTCCTGAGCAGGACCCTCCCTGGATCACGCTTTGTTACTCTCTAAGGCAGCCTCCACTGGTCTCCTCTCTGTGAGCCCTGTGAGCACTTAATCTAACAGGCTCACAACTCACACAGGCGGTTGGTAAGCTGCCCTTTCACAATACAGGTTGATGTAAGTTATAAAGGTTTTGGTCCTAAATTTTTGCCTGCCCCGTGTCATGTGGCTACACACCCATCCCTCCACTCTCTTGATCCAGTAGTCACATTTATATAACTGGATATTTTCTTTAGATGGATCAGTTCCATGAAAACTAAATCCTAGTTGTAAAGAGCAATTATTTTCCAACTGGACCCAAACTTTGTGGAATCAACTCGTGGCAGCACTGCAAGACAGAGAAATGTGCAAGACACATTGCTCAGGGCAGGAAAGGAGAGATTCACAGAATCTGTAACTTGGATCAGCCTGCCCTGCGCCTTCAGGATGCGTGCAAAAAATGAAAACAATGATATTTCCATGAAGAGACTTGCCAGTTGATGGCCAGATGTGACACAACACCCATAAACCAACAAATACTTTCCAAGAGAGTCACTTGTGAACCATGGCTCACAGGTGAAAAACAAGCTGGGATCCCTTGTGGGGCAGACTGTGACTTATGTCGTTACCATAGTGCTCTCAAATGCGTTCTACAACAGACCAGCTGAGAAAAGTACAGCAAGTCCTCTAATGAGCAAACTTTGGTGCCTAACTGAAGCTGAGCTTTGTCACCTTTGTGTGAGCAGTTTCTTAAGGATGGTGTTGCTTGAAAATAGGAGAGAATAAGGGAGAAATAAAACTTTGCACAGGAGGCTTTGAGAGAGAAACAGTCATAAAGTATGAATTCCTCATGTACATAGCAGTCACAGAGGAGTGGATGTATTGTATGTTGTGACTTCATGTAGGCCAGTGACTGACTGATTGTAACTGATGGACAGCAGGGAAGGGTGAAGGACTGACTTCACATAGACCAAATAAAGATACACAGTCATACTGAGGAGTGGCAGAATTGCTACAGGTATAGGATATGAAGATGAAACAGCACCATGGACAGAAATGGAGAGTCCTGGAAAGGGCAGTGGTCTGTGGTAGATTTGTGAGCAGTCCTGCAGAGGACTAGTGTGAAAGTACGTCAGTGAATATCCATAGGCCAGAGATAGGTGAGCAGGTCAAGCACTGGTGAGGTGAAACAGTTACCATGCATTGACCTATGAAAGCTGAGAGGTGCCACTGGAGGTAGAGAGTAAACATTATCCAGTGAACTCACCAAGGCCTGTTACAAGCAAGCAGGCTTGCCAGAGGCACAGAGCACTGCAGCATGTTGACCTTTCCTGCAAAAGCCTGCAAGTACACCTACATAACAAACAACATCATATGAAATTTCCTAAGTCCCATGATACAGAGTGTGGACAATGAAAGGATGCAGTAACCTTCAAATGACCTTCCATATTTACAGGATCTTGAGGATGTTACTTTCTAGTAACAAAACAGGGTTCAGCTGAAAATACGTAAATTTTGGTTGGAAAAGACTCTCAGGATCATAGAGTCCAACAACAACCTAATTCTAGCACTAAACCATGTCCTTAATGTTCTGAGACTTTAATCAGGGCAGTAAATTTTTTAAGCTTTTAATCTTGGCCCCAACGAGGCAGTACTTCCCTCAGAAGTGGGTCAGGCTTGCATATTGAGCCTTTTGTTCTTTCAATCACAAGCTGCCTTTTTTGGCTTTCTGTAGCTGTTTTTGATGGAGGCTGGATGGCTCTGTCACGTCTTACAACCTGCCTCAATGTTGTAGTTTGGTTCTGCTTGCAAGGCCTCATACCTAACTTGGTAGGTCCAGTCTGCTCCATTCCTATTTGGGAATGGACCCTCCTCCTTCTAAGGCTGGGTAGCAATGTACTGCTATTGTCCCCTATTTCTCAAGTCACTGCATTCCCCATCCAGGGCCTCATGCCTGTTGAACAGAGGCACATGCTGGAAGGGTGGTGAGTCACTGCAGCTAGGACTCATCCCCATAATGCCTATCTCAGGAGGCCAGTGCCTTATCCTTTAGGCCACTGGGTCTCCAAAGTAATCAAAGAATGATTATTCAAAGCCTGTCACAGTACAGAATATGAGAGTTAAAAAAGGAAAGCAGCAATACCAGAAGTTAGGACTCCGAGTGATTTGGAGAAAACACCTAAGCATAGGATGGGCAGGGATATCCTTCCTCACTTCGAAAGTATTAAGGAAAAATAATAGTACACACTGTTTTGAAAAGATGGACCCAATTTCAAAATGAAGTGATTTTGAATTAGGGCCATCTTTTTGAAACAGCCTGCAGTTTGGACCAGCACTTTGGAGGTGACAGTTTGGAGTCTGCTTAAGTATTTACGAGACCTTGAATATATTGTCTATCTCTGAGATGCTAAATTTTCTTTCTATTACTAACCTATTCCAGATAAACAATGACCGAGTTCGATGAACATGTAGACTGAGTCTGCAGACAAATCCCTCATCTCCCAGCTCATAAAGTGTGCTATTAGTAAGGAACGTGCACTGCACTCCTCTGAAAGAGGAAGATTCTTCTTCCAGGTATTCTTCCAGTGTACTTAATGTTGGCAGTAACCTACAGAAAGTAATGGTCACCTCTACATTTTCAAGAGAATGTTTCTAGGTAGTGCCTTTGTGTTGCCCCTAAAAAGTTTGCTGTTTCCAAAGGTAAGAGGGAATATCGGTCTACATAGCTTCGTTTTTGCCCCTAACTACCAGTAGCTCATTCTCTCTCAAATACATTTTGTTCATTTCCTTTACCACTAGAAGTCTTATGACCGATGTCATCTACCTAAATCCACCTGGAGAATTTCCTTAAAAGTATAATACAGAGGTCTCAATCCTATTAGTGAATTCAATAATGCTCTAAAATTATTATAGAAGTCAAGGAACACAGGAAGAAGTCAGCAGTGAAATAATGAATCGGTTCCTGGATGACAGAGCTTGAGTATGGAGCTAATGCAAATAAACCCACCAACTCCATAAACAAAAAACAAACAAATAAAAAAATCAGGTGATGAAATCATTTTTATAGTAATGCTAACCTAGGAGAACTGCACAGAAATCAACATCTAGCTCTTCATGATTTTTTTCTCTGGCTGATCACCCTGAACACATACCTGTACACATAAGAGAGACTTACTAGAGTGCGAACAGTTTCAGTCCTGTGTATCAAGAAGAGAGTTCAACCTGGAGGGTAAATTTTCCGTGTTGTACGTAGGGATTTAGTCATCTAACTCCCATTAACGTTAATGGGAATTGTGCAGCCTGATACCACTCTGCTAAAATTTTATTCCTTGTTGTATTCAGGCCAAAGTAATTGCTGATCTGGAAAACCAGAAACAAATACATGATACAGTTTTGAATTATTTACCTTGTCCTATGATTTAAAAGAGCTTACAGTGACTGGCAAAGATACTTCTAGCTGAAAACAACACGATTACAATCTTCTATAACAGGGGTGCCAAGTTTATTTTCACCAGGAGCCACATCAGCCTCACGGTTGCCCTTAAAAGGCTGAACGTAATTTTAAGAGTGTATAAATGTAGCAGTCATTACATGTATAAATGTAGCAGTAGTTATGTGTATATGGTCCTAAAGTTACGTTCAGCCCTTTGAAAGCAACTGCAAGGCTGATGCGGCCCCCGGTGAAAATTAGTTTGACACACCTGTTATAGAAGACTTATGTATCACAACTTCCTTTTTGTTTGTTTATTTGTTTGTTTTTCAGGATGTAGGCTTTATAAGAACTGTGTTTTTTACAGAAAGTAATCATAAACACAACTCTTATCAGACTGAAAAGGCAGCTTGTTGAAACTGTTTTTAGAAGCATGAAGTGCTGCAGTGTTCCCAGAATAGGAAGAGGACATTCTGATTTCTGAGGGAAAATGACTTTTTTTTTTTTCTCTTTAAAAGACTCTTCCCCTAGCCATGCTTATCAGCTTGAATAGAAATCCAGTTTTCCAAAATGCCTCCCTTTCCTACACAATATAACATTTTAAAATGCACACAATATAAAATGTCTAGTTGTGCATCTGAAAGGGAATCATTCCTTCCTTATAGTGGCTTTCTTCCTGCAGAAAGCCACAGAGCTTTTAATAGCTTAAATTTGAGTAGGACACACAACCATTAGAGTCATCAGTAAAGCAAGAAGACCTTAAAAGAGTCCAAAACATGTGAAAGTAATCCCACAAGCCTGAGACATTATTTACGTTATCTTTCCCTGGATCTGCTAAAAGATAACAAATTCCACCCCCTCACTCCACACACAGATGAACAGTGGTGGTTTTCTTCCCCATAAGGCAGTCCTGTATTTCAAAGACTAATTTCTATAGTCAGATACTCCCCCTTTTCTCTGTTGGCATCCATTCCCAAATGAGGTAGCAGAAACTGGTGAATTCCACTTTATGGCCACTGTACTGTTGGTTGATTGATTGGTTGAGAAGATTTTTCTTTCCTTTTCATGTTATTGGGTTGTTTTTTGTTTTTGTTTGTTTTTCTTGGTTAGTTTGTTTTGTTTTGTTTTATTTTTTCTTCTCTCTCTGACATTCCAGTTTTAATTTCTAACTCCCTCTCTACCCTTGGCCCCAGCCAAGCCATTCAAGAGTATTCATTGTCACTTCTCTGATTTGTGAACTGAGAAAGAAATAATACTGGACTGATGCTTATTATGACAATCCAGAATTCCCACATGGTGAAGGCTTTTCCATAGCCAGTTGCATCAGAAGCCAAAACAGATGTAGCAGACATGGAAGATCTGTTTCTAAGAAACCATTCACTGTTTCACTTCAAACTGTTCTTTTGCCCTGCAGTGAGAAGATATCACACCTCTGGTTTGCTCTCCCTGGCTCTGGAAAAGAGCACTATATCTGCTCACTGGAAGATGTTCTCCACTCTCATCTTCCATAGAGAAAGAAGTGACTCAAGAACAAATCTTATTCCCTGCTTTTTCCATCAACATGAGCAAAATCAATTTGCTGACACAGAGCTTTCAGACAGAGCTTGCCTTTTAATCTGCTTTCATACAGGCCAAAAAGCATGAGGGAAGAACAGAGAGGCACCATCTTAGTTCAGATCTTTTATAATGACAACATAAACCGGTAGATAAATGAATGTATATATGTATAGAAGCAACATACTAAACAGAGAGCACCTATCCAGGGTGTTGCATCCTCTCCTAGGTAGAATTCTCAACATCTCTTCACTTATGCAAAGAAGTTGTAGGTAGACCTCCCTGCTTTCCTTTGCATAAGGTGTGAAATCATGACTAAGAAGCAATGACTCCAAAAATAAAATCATACAGCAACAGTTCAACCAGCATAAGTGCAGAAGTGATGACTTCTTTGGTATCAAAGATACCTGTAGCACTCTTTGCTGCTATAGACAAAATAGGCACTTGCCTGGAGACAGCAAAGCAAAGGAAGTCCCATCTGCCCTACAAAAGAATCTCTGAAACTGAGGATTTCTTCTTCTGCCAGAAGAATAGGTTGAGATGCATCAGGCAGCAGGTACTGCAGTTGGGGCAGTCCTCACCCAGAATTTGTAGGAGGTGATTCCTTACCCCAATCATCAGCAGCACTATTTATGTCCTTCAAAATGCCAGAAAAGTAACAAATCGCAGGGCAAAAATCCCCAAACTATCTCATATTTTGCTACTTTATTTTCATGAAAGTACTATTCAAATCGCACTGGCCCAAATAGTTTTCAGAAGTTATCACTACTTCAAACTCCAAGTCTCCTCTGCAGGCACTCTAGCCACTGCAGCGTCATCAGTGTAGTGTGGCATCCCTGAGGGCTTCCACTATTGCTCTTCAAATTGCCTCCATGGATTTATTTTGCAGATTAAAATTATGCTGCAAACAAGAACACTGATTATTAAAAATGTTTTCATGAATTCATCTGTGACCAAGCCAAGCAGCTGATTTTGTCACTCTTCATTCCTTGTCCTACAAATGTCCAGTTTTCTCCCTGCTATACCCTATCAGAGACGTACAAGCTATTTTTGTGGGCTTCTCATCTATCCAGCAGTTTGCAGAAATGGAAGTGGTTCCTCCAGCAGGTGAGAGAACTCAACAAAGGACACAGTGATATTGACACATATGCTTGGAAGGCTACTCACCATTTCTACCATGCAAGTCTGATAGAGGTAGCATTATGTAAAATATATATTTTAAAATAGGATGGTTCTTGCCCAGCTCACAGTGTAAAAGTCACCAGAATGCACACCACAAATCTACCACTATCTGAAATTCAAGAATGTTGATATCTCCATTTCCCAAAATGCAGGCAATGGATGAGATATATAATTGCTGGCCCAGCAGCTCTCTAAATGTTCTGATAACATACAGGCCCATTTTTTCTACATCTCTTCAACTTTCTCTAAATCCCACAGAAGCCATTTTAACTAAGGTACCTAATAGCTAAGCATGAAGTGTCTGGATGTTAATTAAAGCACAGAGTGAGTCTGTCTACTATTCTTCTATTCAAGTCACAACACAATCATTAAAAAACAGGATTTATAGTATGAACTTTTCAAGTTTGAAGCACAGCCATTCTACCAAGCCACCTGTTAACATGGATCATTATTTTAATACTGATTGAACCACACTTAACTCCCATGGGGCTACTACAAAACCCTCTCTAAAATGGAGACATAGTTTCCTCTTAAATAGTTAATCAGCTTGCCAATATTTTCATCATGTCCAATTCACTATCAGTGAAAATTTGGCTTGCTTGTTCAACTTTAATTCTGTAAGAGCTGTGTATTACATTTCAGCCCCATATAAGCAACATACAGGAGCAGAACAGGTTTTAGCTAATTAATGTTTCTGTAATCGGAGTCATTGAAAAATAACCATCAAATATTTATGTAATTAATACACAAAGAGGTCCCCAAAGAAATATTGTCTTGTTCCAAGTGCTGTGCTAAGTGAGAGTAAAATACAAAGTCTAAAGAAGTAGAGCACAAAAGACCCCAGTCTGCTTCCAATGTTACGTTACTCTGTATGCACTCACATTGGCTTCAGAAGGCGTTGATAAACATGGATAAAGGTCTTGGACACATATTGAATTTCCCTATTCTTTTAAAATCAACATTAGCTACTATTAAGCTTTCTTTTGCACTTTAGATGAGTGAATATTTTGAGACAACTAGAGCATTCACACTGAGTACCTGCAAGGTATGTCACATGTTCTAAGGCCATGAGTTGCTTTTCTTGGAATTATCCGCAAATCATATTGAAAGATTTTGGAAAAAGATATCATTTTTTCAGGCTCTTAATTACTACTACATTAAGTAAGATCCATAACCTTCTAACTAAAAGTTGAAATATTTTATGACAAAAAAAAATAATCTCAAGGAAAAATGTTCAATCCAAATAAATAGAACTCTTGGATATCAGAATTCCACTTTTTCACAATGAAAATTATTAACATTAAAATAAGCTACATATGATGTAAATGTGATGTTAGGGAATATGTCAGACTCAAGAAAACAACTCATATAGCAAGAACATTGATGTCACTGCTCAAAAAAAGCATCCTCAGCTAGAGGTGTGGAAAGGAGGAGAGACAGAAAGAAAAAGCCCCTCTGTATTGAATGATTTACCATGATATTATTTTGGCTACTCTTCTGCAGCTGGCAGAAGATAAAAGATAAAGCCTTCTCCCCCTGGCAAATGGGGAGCACCTTAGTGTGACAAACAGTGGAATTTAATCCCATAGATAAAATCTATCTGCAGCATGATAAGCTTTTTGTTGTTTCAGTTTGGCAGTGAAGGGGTTGGTTGGTAGTTTTAGAGATGGATGTTGGTTTGGTTTGGGGGTTCTGGGGGAAAGTTTATATGTTTAGTTTGGCTTTTAGGATTGGGGGGGTGGGGGGGTGTTGTTTTTAACAAAAGTTCAAAAGCATGCCTTGGAAATCAAGCAGAAAAATCCAGTCACAGCCACCATCATCAGTAGTGCTCTTATCAAGAGTTCTCCGTAAGCTGATACATTGAGGGCCTTAAGGAT
This sequence comes from Columba livia, assembly GCF_036013475.1. Classification (NCBI taxonomy): domain Eukaryota; kingdom Metazoa; phylum Chordata; class Aves; order Columbiformes; family Columbidae; genus Columba; species Columba livia. Next base: position 142,797,593 of record NC_088602.1, on the reverse strand, counting down.
TTCCTTGTCTTAGAGTGTCATGTAGACAACTGAGTTTAACAATACATCCTTAAAACTATGCTAGCTCTAAAATTCAAGTTATTATACATGAGCTTCTTGGAGGGTAATTTAAGCATGGTTTTAAAATTGTCATCATCTTTCCCTTGAAAGATATTTTCATCTCCTAAATGCTACTTAGCAAAGTACATTTCATTTCCAACATGCTCAAAGTGATCTCACTTTGTCAGAAAGCCAAGGTGCATCTCCAGTGTCTTCTTATTCTATTCCTATTATGCTTCACCATACATAATATTAACTGAATAAAACACATGTTGCAGTTGCAGTCATTAAAGCAGCAGTACAACTGAAATTTAAGTGAACTACTGGTGTTCCACATTAGGTAAAACACAGCAAGGAGGAAGGGAGGAAGGGAGGAAGGGAGGAAGGAAGGGAAGGAAGGAGGGAGGAAGAGAGGGAGGAAGAGAGAAGGGAGGATCAACCCCAAGAACAGCCTGCAATGTCCATGGTACTTACTGCTCTTCCTGGGAATCAAGGTGAAATATTTGAGAGCATTCTTAAAGTGGCCCTATCTCAGGCAATTCTTTGTGTATCTCATGCAAAATTTGACTTGTGCAACTAGTGTTAAATAGGGTTTATTTAGAGATGACTGTCATGGCTTCGGCAGCTAAGTCACAAGGGTAAATGTGAGCAGCTGGCATTCCTTTGCAGTTTATGAAGACGTGCCAAAAAATCTGGGTTCTGGCATGGACATCTTTGGGGAAAAAAAAAAAGGGGGGGGGGGTTACTGCATTTTTATTAATAACCATGTTACTTTTAAGTGGAGGAAGCAAATCCTGCTAATGTTTAATATTTTGCAGATTGCCATAAATGTTTACAGGATCTGTATTATTGGGGTCTATATTAGTCACTAGGTAATATTGTAAAATACAAAGTAATTAATTCCACATACACATGCAAGAGTTAACATCAGACTCATTTTATCTAACTTTGCAGACTGGTCAAACAGGCCAGTCACAGATGCAAATGTTATTTTTACTCACAGCAAACAGTAGTTGTGCTGTTATGTTGCTGTCATCAGATGCGACTAGGGAGTTTCCTCTCTGCTCTATTCTTTCTGCCAAATATCATTTCACATAACCCTAAATTATACTAATGCCATTGTTTTCATGGGCACAAGCTATACTGAACCACGCAAATGTTTTGATTTGAAGATAACTAGTCAAAGAGCTCCTTAAACCTGATCTGCCACTTGTGATCTCTGATGCAGAGAACGTCAAGTTTGGAAAGTGAGTTATTATGACACATGAATAAATGCTATAGCTCGAGTCTGACTTTTGCAAGGAGCATAGTGAGAAGGTTGTGAAACCTAATTTATGACAAACCACCATTATGCGTACTCAATGTCACTTCACAGAGGAAAAAGTTGTAACATTCAGCTTTATGCCCATTGCCTTCATTGTGGACTTTGCCTTGGACATGTAAAATAACACTTCGGTTTAAAAACAGGAAAACAGAAAAACCCAAGAAGTTTACATTAAGAGGAAAAAAAACTTTCTCTGGAGGACAGCAATAACAAATGTTAGAAAGTTCTAAGGAATTTAAAAACAAGTAAAAAATTCCTTAATTCACAAATAATAACTGGCTAGATATGGAGACAGACTGTACTCTTGCCTATTTTTCACATATCCAAAAAAGAACAATACTGCCCTCTCCACATAAAAATTATGCATCTGCATTTATTTTCTTTTCTCTGTTTTTTTTTGTTTGTGTTTTGTTTTTATTTTTTTTACACAATTAACAACACAAATGAAAAGTGTTTGCCCCTAGTTATTCAGCATATAACAACCATGTTAACAAGTATTTTATAATGCAAATTCTCATTTTTTCAAAAAGATAGTTGTATAAATAAAGATTTTTAAATTGTCATAATATTATCCTGTGTTCTTAGAGATGAACATGCTGACATCGAAATAGTTTTAGCCTACAAAAACCCAATGCAAAAGATGCTGTGCTTAGTTCATTCAAGTTAATTAAGCTTAAATTCTCGTACTTCAACTAAGGTTAACCAAGATCATAGATTAAGCAACTTTTCAGCCACAAGAAGATAGATGCCCTTAGAAGTCATTAAGTGCTGAATCAGCTCTATTGCTCAGTAAGTATATCCTTCACGGCTCCCACAATATCAGTAAAAAGAGGACAATGGCTTGATCCCTTTTGTCTGGTTGGTTGGTTTTGGTTGTTTTGGGTTTTTTTTTTGTTGTTGTTGTATTGGTTGTTGTTGTTGTATTTCTTTAATGAGTTTAACAATAATAAGAACTATATAGGCCTTATCAAAGATAATTTTTTTTAGCTGTATAGCTACCATAGGCCACCTAGAAAAGACAGTGCAGGGATGTTCATTGAAGACCACAGACATAGAAGATACCCTTTTGCTCTCTTCCTTTCCGTCACTACTGCTTCAAGCAAAAACTGATGCTGTTTTAGGAAAGAGATTGTGTTCAGGAAGAGTGTGACCATCAGGTTGAGGGAGGTTATCCTCCCCCTCTACTCTGCCCTGATGAGACCGTATCTGGAGTACTGTGTCCAGTTCTGGGCTCCTCAGTTTAAGAAAGACAAGGAATTATGGGAGGGAGTCCAGCAGAGAACTGCAAAGATGATTAAGGCTCTGGAACACCTAATGAGGAAAGGCTGAGAGAGCTGGGTCTGTTCAGCCCATAGAATAGAAGGCTGAGAGGGGATCTTATTTATGCTTATAAATATCTCAAGGGTAGGTGTCAAGTGGATAGGACCAGACTCTTTTTAGTGGTTCCCAGTGACAGGATGAGGGGTAACAGGCACAGAATGAAGCATAGGAGGTTCCATCTAAAACATGAGGAGAAGCTTCTCTACTTTGAGAGTGCCAGAGCACTGGAACAGGCTGCCCAGAGAGGTTGTGGAGTCTCCTTCTCTGAAGACATTCAAAACCTGTCTGGATGCATTCCTGTGTGATCTGCTCTAGGTGTACTTGCTTTAGCAGGTGAGTTGGATAAGATGATCTCCAGAGGTCACTTTGAAGCCGAGCCATTTTGAGACTGTATGATATCTTATTGATCTTAAATGAATGTTTTTCTTGACAAGACTGTATACTGTCTGCTCTAACCTGAGGGTCCAAAAGTGGAATCCCTCAAACAGGAGCCGTAGCACTGTATTTTACACCAAAAATACAGCACACTGTGATTAAGACTGTTCTGAATCTAATGAACCGATAGACACATATTTATCCCAGGACTAAAATCAGAAGTTGTTCTCATATCAGCTCAACATACAATTTTAATGAAAATAGCTGTACCCTTCACATGTGACTTCTCAGCATGTTCTACTATATTCTCAGCAATATAACAGACAGCATCTTCAGCATGCTTTAAGAGGAGTTAACAGGAGGAAGAAAAAAAAATATGCAGTGAAACAAGAAAAATAAGTAAAAGACACATGTCTTGGCCAACAATGAAAAAGGATACTGTATAGTCTCATTTTTCTCAGGAGATTCTGAAAGTAAAAACATTTTCCCTTTTTGATTAGACAGCTTGGGGGAGGAATGGGGAGGGGAGGGAGGCAAGACTGACATACACATCTAGTGTATGGGATTTCATTTTTTGTAACTTTCAAAACCAATTAATTTTTCCCATAAAAGAACTCATCATCAAATAATTTCCTCAGAACTTTCCAGTTCATTTACAAAAAGCTTTTTCCTCTTCAGAAGAAAGCCATGACAATTTTTTTTCCTTCTTAATCAACTCTCTATAACATCATTTATTACTTTGTATATTATTTAAGAGCACACGTCATCACCTGGAAGTGGTCTCAACCAGAATTTGAATCCAGCTGGACTTCAGCTAAATAAAGAGTCAAATAATTGAATTCAAGTCTCTTGCTAGACTTTTCAGGTTCTGATGAAATTCACAACTGGAAGAAGCCTCCAAATAAATCTGTTCTCATGGGCTTTATGTAATTTGGTTATAAAAATCATAGCAGGAAGATAGTCATGTGTTAGCAGTATTGAACCTTAACCCAAACATCTAGCATAAAAGAATCAGGATCTGAGGTCACTTTTTCTGTTCAGTGCAAGGATGGCTCAGTGAGCTGAGCAGTGAAATACAACCCATAGCCACCTGCAACTCAGCAAACTGAGCAAGGAAAGTTTTAAGAGTTAAAAGGCTTTTCTATTTCTTTCTATTCCTGCCAGTGATTTAATGTGTATACACTATGCCAAGTCAGCTGACTCAAATTTTCAGATGCAATCTGCAATTTGGTCCACATTTTGGAAGTGTTGACTGGTTGCACTGAAAGCAATGTGAGCTGCAACTTCACAGCACCTCTGAAAAGAAGCCCTAAGTTTCTCAGATTTGGTGTCAAAAACAACAGAGCACCTAAAACTAGTACCCAGGAGGGACTTCCCTTCAATGGATGTAAATATCTCTGGCTTTTAAAGAGGTCCAGAGGGACCTCCATTCATCAACATGGGATTTGGAAGACCCGTGCTCAATTGACCAAATGGCTGCAGTTAAGTAACCTAACCACAGCTCCCAGCTGATATGACCATAGTGCTATCCAACATCACACACATGTGGTGAGAATAAATACATTAAATACAATAAATACATTAAAGGCTGTGAGGTTCTGCTGTTGCAGTATAGGAGCTGTTCATTTTGTGGGTTGAATGAAGAAACAACAGAAAATTCATATAAGGCTGTGAAGAAAGCTGAGTCACACTGAAAATCACCAGGTTATTCTGAGAAAATACAAAATGTCTTAACAGTAATTTGTATTCCAGCAAATTACTTAAGAGAGCCTTTCTTCATTTTATCAATATTAAAATGTAAACACAAAAGTGTTTTCACATGCCATAAGAACATTTAGATAAAGAAATTAGTTTTCTACTGAAGATGAAAATTGGTAATCAATTGTGCATTAAACAACAGTAACAACCACATATTTCCCAGGCAGTAAAAACCAAGCAACACAGAAACTCTCCCATCATCTTCTTCTTGGTTTCACACCACATTTTAGGCAGATATAAAATAGCTTGTACAACATATTTCTGCAGATCTCTAACTGGAGGTTGCTGTGACAGCAGCGTTTGGCCCAGGGATGTTACTGTTCAGCAATAAGAAGTTGTCTTCATGATCAGCTTCTCAAGCTGGTTATGAGACACATGTTCAGGACATCCTACACTTGCTGTGGCTGCTGAAACAATGATGGGGAGCCAGTGAGGCTGTGTTAGAAGGAAACCAGCACATATTTTTAAGAGATGGCATGTGTGTGACTTGCCTCTCAGTTAACATTCATGTAAGGCAGGAGTGAAGGCAGACTGGGTCAAGCCCTAGTACATGGTCACAGCTGGGCTCCTATCCTCCCCACCAGCATGGAGAGTGGGCAGCCATGCTCTGGGCACCCAGTTGCCACCAAGCTGCTCTGACAGCACAGTCCAGCCATGGTAACATCTTGCACACAACCACCTCTGACATTGAAGAGGTCATGACCTGTCTGGGCACCTGGTGCTGTGCATGAGGAGCAAGTCTTCCCCTCTTACCTCAGGGTCTTTCTCTATCTCCAGCCCTGCTTCCACCAAGTTGCGCTCGTACTCCTCCCGCTGCAGCTGCTTCTCCTCCTCCAGGGCATCCTGGGGGCTGAGCTGGATCACCTCCACCCCCAGAGGCCCCAGCTGCTCAGGCAGGACACGCTGTCCACCATCCTGCTGTTGTGGCTCACCATGGCCCTTCCCAGTCCCACCATTTGAAACCCAGTCCAAGGAAGCAGATCCACATGTTGGCTCTGGTGAGCCCACACCGGGCGGGTGTCGAGGGAGACGTTTTCGATAGTGGTAGGCTAACACGTAGTCAACCTTTCTCTTGCTGTCCCTGAAATGCATGCCACTTGGGGATGCCTTGTCCACAGCCCCTTCTTGTGTCCCATCCAGGTAATTGTTGATAATCTGAGAGAGAAACACATGAGTTTCAAAGACAAGAAAGCCAAAAAGCCCAAGAAGAATGCAAGCCTGGGTTGTATCTCAACACAAACGCATAAAGCTGCACAGAGCCAAAATTGGAGGTCAGCCAGGGGCAGGTATGACCTAAAACATGCACTCTGCATACCGGATTAAGTCACTTTGACCACACACACACACACAAAAAAAAAGAAAGAGTGGCTGAAGACAGCAGCCTTATCCAAATGCATGGGATACCTACTAGATGGATAGGTACAGAGGCACGCACCAATTCTGTCTCTCTATCCTACACATGCACAGACCATGCAGGAGAAGACACATTTTGAAACGGGATGAAGAATTGAGAGTAAGGATCATGTTACGGATTGGGATATAAGAAAGGATCTGCTGCGGAGCAAAACTGGGCAGGGAAGAAAAGATCTGCATGTGGGAAGAAAGGGCGGAAACTGATCTGAGCTAGAATAAGATATCCTCAGTGTAGTGCAAGGGAAAGAAGAATAGGGCTGGACAGAAATGCTTTGGAAAACACCAGGGATTTGTGAGGATATGCCCTATGGAGGGCTGACAGTGCTAGCTGACCTATATTTTAACCTATTAGGAAAAGACTATGTGACTGACCAGCAACACTGCAAAAGGAAACCAATTACTAAAATCATTCAAATTACCTATATTGTGCTCAGTTGCTCCCTTGGACCACCCCTGTCTCCTCTCCTCCACTCTCCAAACCCTTCTGGAGTGAAGCTGTTCCAATACTAGCCCCTGCCATCATGCCTCAGCCTGGACAGCAATTTTGTGTCACCTGTGTTGAACTCTGATACCAAATATAAGGCATTCACTTTCACCTCTCATTCACTAAGCCCACGTGTTTCCAAAACTGTTATCAATCACCATTTCCAGCTCAATGCTGTAACTCAAAATCCTTCACAGAGCTCTCTACATTGTCGTTCATTAGAGTGACACCAGCCTTTCAGTGACAGGGGAATAAGATAGGAGCAAACAAAGAGGTCCAACCTGATGCAAAGAAATCAGCCCATAACCTAACACCAGACATTTATGGCTCCCAGAGGTGGATATACAAGCAAAATCTTGATAGGTACCAGTTACAGATTTCTTTTTCTCCTTATCTTCCCTTCCATTACATGCTCTGGTAGTCCTGAATGCAAAATTAACCAAGCATGCTATATAGCAATTTTCTCATTCGTTAACACAACATGGATTTTTGGAGGTTTTATGTAAATGTGCATACTGTTATATACCACAACATCTCCCAAATTCCTGCTTTTGATTGCTTTGCATCACTTAGTTTCCCACAAAGTAGTTTTCAGTCACTATACCACTAAATAGATCTTGTTTTTTATATGCATACTACATCCTTCATTCTTTCACAAAATTATCACCAAATAATCTGTTCTGCACATTACACTTATCACACATTTTATGTGTAAAGTGTGTATATAGTCCCTTTAGGCATATCTATACTCACATTCAACACTACATTCTGGCAGAATATAAAACTCCTTGGAAGACAACATTTTCTTGTAATTCCCCATTTCCTAGTTAGATACATTTTCATGTAGTACTTACAGGTGGTCCATGAAAACCTCCTGGATCCATCTCTGTCACAGTGAAGAAAAACCTGTTGCAGATTTCTAGCCTCCCTTCCAGAGAGTTTGATGCTATACTGTGTGGAAATAACAATGTCACCACCACCAGGTCACTGGCACAACACAATGAGTTATCTGACTCTAGAGAAGGCGAGCTCTAAGCATCCTTTGCTCCCTTACTGGCCAGTGTGGACAGAAATAAGAAGCACAAACAAAATGTGGGAGAGGGAACAATGAGGTTGGAGAAAATGAAAAGCCACTAAGATGTTCCCCTGCTTATTACCATGCGTAGCCAGCTGCCACATCCCAGCCACCTGAGAGAGCACCATGGCAACATTTGATGTTGCTGGAGTTACAAAGAATAGGATGAGAAAATACAACAATGCCTCTCTCTTCCTCCTTTTCTGTTGACTCTTTTCCTCACTCTTGGCAGCAAAGTGCTACTCCTATTATTATGGGTGTCTACTGCACAGAAATCAAATCAAAATTCCCACAGATTTCAGTAAAGACATTTTCTGGCCCTAAATTTGCACTGCCTTCCTCACCATGTGAAATTCTGGTACAAAAATAGTTTGTTAGGGAGGAACACAAACAAGTTTAAATTTCCAAAATGTTGCTGAAGGACTTATCAAGATATTTCCTCCCCTCTCACAGTCATTGTAAAAGTCAGAATCAGATTTAAATTACTATCTTCAGTCCTACATTGATTGCTTCTTGCCACTTCCAAGACAAGTAGCCAGCACACCAAGCAATGAGAAAATGGGAAGGTAGGACTGACATTTCACGATGATTTTATTCTAGTCCTCTAATAACCAATATATTACCACAAACATATCCCAAGAGGTGTCTCCTGTAACAACAACTCTGCTCTGAAGACCACAGCCACACTACACTCCTACCTTCTAATCCAGCCCACAGTAACACCTGGGCATGTGCTGGCCCAGGGCTTGCACAAGGATAGCCAATTTAGTAATAAACCTGCAGATGTTTTCCTGCAGTAGGGATAATAGCAAGCTCCCTATTCCTTCTCTGAAGGGTTTTGGCTAAAGTAAATCAGAAAAGCTTGGTAAGACTACAATAGTAGCAATTAGCTTTTTCTGTATGCCAAGAGATACTACTGAATTACCTAAGGCTATAATATCAGTTTACTTGTACTTCCCAGTACAGCATGGATTTGTTAACCACACAGGAGGAATGCACCACACTCACTTGCTTCAAGCCTCTTCCTCATCTCAAAGGCATTAGAGGTAAGTCAGCGAACATAAAATCCTACTTACAGAACTGCTGAAGGACTCTATACAGCTCGGTGGTTCAAAAGCTCCATTGATCCTGCTGTTGTGCAAAGAAGTCCGGTTTTGAGGAACTGTGAGATATTTGCTGTTGTATGTTGAAAAATAGTCCCTTGCTGATTTTGATGTCTTCTGTCTGTTCAGAGTTGGGTATGAGGAGGCTAGAGGAAAGTCTAAGAATAAGAGATGAGTATTGTTGCATAGAGCCGGTTTTGTGCAGGTATTTTTCTAGAGGAATGGGAAATACTGCAGTTAATAAACACTATTCAACTTCAGATGCTGTACTTCAGTAAATGGAGAGGGGCACCTGCAACTATAAAGAAACAACAGGTACTCACCTGTGTGAACTGCTAGAGAGGTCGGGGAAAAATAATACAACACTGCACTTAATTTTGTACTTCCCTCATTTGTCAACAGCATTTGTCTTCAACTTCAACTTCAGTCATGAGTTGAGGAGCTAGAAAGTCTGTGCTTTGTAGATACCTAAGCACCCCCAGGACATGAACGAGCTGTGTCTTCAGTGATTGCACCCTTGTTCTCTGAGTGTAGTATTCATGCCAGATGGAAGCCACCGCAATCCGAGTCACATTTGCCTATGGCGTACAACTAGGCCTGAAAATGGGCTGTATTTCAGTTCTAGTGTGAAGTGAACAAATTCAGTGGCATCAGGTACAAAGTTTTGGTTAATAGTCATTCTACACTAAGAGCTCTTAATTTTTGGACCTGTAATGGTGTGAAATTCTCATAAAGTACATCTAAGTCTATACCTACATGTTTTGGCTTGAGGGACTAAAGCCTTGAACCCTTTAGGTTTAGATGTGTTATCCAGCTCTTGTACTGACAAATTACATGGTCACAATGCAGCATGATGGAGGGTCTAGAGAGGGTAAGGAGTTACATATCACTCCCTGCTCACCACCACCACTGGCAAGCTATACCTCTGCAGTAGAGCAGGGTACAGCAACGATAGAATATGAGAAGAATGCTTGGTCACAAGTAGGAAGTGTAGAAGGTCAATCCCATACAGGCAGTAGCACAGTGAAAAAAACGATTATAAAAAGTAGTGAGTACAGAAACTCTTTTGACGTACCAAAGTTTCGTACTCTTCCGCCCTCTAGTGGTGCTGTAACTGAAATGGGGTTGATCTGTACCCATAGTTTCTTTGAGAAGCTTATTGGGGTGAAAAACTGTGGCTTGGTCCTTCAGGCATTAGTGTTTTCTAGCACAGAGAAGGCACAGGTGTAGCAGACACATCTGCCCACATAGTTAGCCCTACTACCACTAAAGAGACAAAGCACTGTGCCTTTTCAGTCAGGACTTTTGTCTTCCCCAGGAAGAAGAAATAATTGGAACATTCACCAGCTCCCAGGGAGACACAACATCCCTTCCCTTCTCTTCTCGCATCTCTTCTTACCTGGCAACACTAGTAATGCTGCAGTTGTTTTCTCCTAGCTTCACCTTCTGTCTAAGAAAACAAGAACCTTCAACAGCAGATTGTAGTTACTTTCCAGTCTGGGAGGAACTGCCATATGAGATTTGCTACAATGCATTATGAGAAAATGATCTTGCCTTTCTCTGCCACAGGAAAGCACTGGGGAATACGGATAGTTTCTTCCACACCTTCCTCATGGTGACAGAGATAGGGAATGAGGGAAAGCAGAAACAGCTGTGTCTCTTGCTCAGTGTTCATGTGACTGAAGAGTGGTTCTCCTGCACCGCAGAAACAGCCAACTGGTGGCAGAAATACATTGCATTGCATCTCAAAAACAGAGCATTGAAGGAGGAAGCTGTATGTATGCAGGAAACTTCATCTGCAGGGATCATCATCTTCAAATAATTTAGTAAAAAGCTAAAAGGATGCATTCTAATAGATGGTGATAGCAAAACTTTCACTTTTTTTTTTTTTTTTTTTAGGGGGGTGGGGGGGGGGGGAAATGGCATGTATTGCTAAAATCTGGAAGTCATATTTCCCCCTTATTTAATTAAATCCCTTATTTTTCCTTTCAAGAGTCTAAGACAAACTTGTACTGCTGCTAATCTTCTATGCTCTCAACACAGGCTGAATCTCCTTGCCCACAATCATGTGCTAAGAGACAATGAAATGCTAGAGGAGGAAAAGCTTGAGGAGGGGGATCTGACTCCTAAATGTTATGATTATTCTTGTGTTTCCTATCAATAATAAATCAGGGTGCTGCAGTACTTGAACAGTAAAGTAGATTGAGTCACCAGTCTTCCTCTTCTGATCTCTCAAGGAGACTCCTACTTCCTTTACTTTAATGAAGCACATAATGACACCACAAGGGAAACTCCAAGGAAAATAATTAATAAGTGAAGATTTCATTCCCAAAGGCTACAAACAATGTTTCTCCAGTATTTTCAGACTAAGTCTAGGATATCTCACAAGACCTTTACACAGTCAATTAAAGACCTTTTTTTTTTTCTTTTAAGTCCTTTTAACTAGGCCTAAAAAAAAAAAAAAAAAAAATTAAAAAAATCTGCAGTTCATTTATAATAGAATTAGTTTATTTCCATAATGCTTCCCAACCTTCAGAAACTCTGCCATGAACATGAGGTTAACACTGGTAAACTGGTGAGGCAGTCAGGGACTTCCAGTCAGGATAAGCTTTTTGATGGAAATGCAGCTTCCATATCTGAATTTGGAAGACTCCTTTTCTCTCAAAAACTTCTAATCTTCCCAAATCAAACTGACTGAACCCAAATGTTTTGTTCTGAATGTATTCCACATTTGACAGTGCTTCTCTGTGGCATCACAGGGGGCTTCTGCTTCAGATGCTGCCTGACCTCATTCTACCCTGTAAACCTTAATGAAATCTGGCCTTACTTATTCTCATTCTGTAAATATTCTAGAAGAATTAGCATTTATAGAAACAAGCTGTGTGTATGTCTGTGCTTATATATATAAGTTTTTATATGTGCGTACATGCGTAGCTTTGGTACAGATATATATATATATATCCCCAGGGAAAAGCAGTAGAGTTAATCTTGAATTAAACCTGGAAAGCAAATGTTCGAGAACTACAATCATTCTAGAAAATAGCATGGGAACCATCCTTTCAGTCAGACTTCATTATGCTGTGAATGGTTTCCAAACACAAGGTATCTCCAGTACAGAGATCAGTGACCACCTGTTGTTCTGAAGTCATTTCACAGCTAGTGATCCTCTGCTTGGTTGCCCAATCTCTCTGCACTCTTTTGTTTCAGCTTTTTGTAATTTTAGGGTTGGCTGCACGTGCACCAGTTGACCTCATCATTTGAGTTTCTAGTTCCTTGTCTAAAGTGCAATAGTGAAGAAGCCACACATACTGCCAAAAATGGAAGGACTGAGAGGGTGTACTAAAGGACCACACTGCTCGTGAAATATGTGGTAAAAGAGTCTACTTAATTAGGAGCTCTGTATTAAATCCTGAATAACAGCCAATTATCTGATCTTAGTGGTGCAGATAATCAGATTATCACATGCACAACTACTCACAGAATATATTGTAAACTATTTGGCCACCCAGGGCACAGACACTGGGCTGATTTCATTTATCTTCCTCTCTTTCCAGTTAAGTATCAAAAATGGGCTGTATTTCTCAAAGATGCCACAGTCAGAGTATACCTGTACTTGGACAGACTGCTCTGCAAATCTGTTCAAAACTTCTGCAGCTTAGGATCATGGTTTGTCAAATTTGTCATTTCTTCCACCCTCCAAGTAGGTATGAAAAAGAACTACTTGAATTTGCTGTTTCTGTGTATTTTGACTTAAACATATCTTCTTTAAAAGTTATATATATTTATAAATAAAAACATGTACCTGGGTTATATGTGTGTTTTTTAGGTCCCCACTAAGCTAATGACTTCTCAGGTCTGAACATGCACATCTAGAGTTGCTGATTTCAATACAGCAAATCATGCCAGTATAAATATGCAAGCATTTTCATCACACTGCAATTTTGTTTTTTAAGCCGCTACTGCTTGTCTCTTCAAAGTATTGTTTGTTATTCACTATTTCAATCAAAGAGGGAAAGCACAGGGGAATGCATGTTAATTAAATACACCTTTGTCAAGCTAAAGGAATCAGGCCACCAGAGGAAATGTCTAGGAATTTTTTATGTAGGAAATCCATTCTTTATTTAACATTACTTGAAGAAAAAGGTCCAGTAGGTTTCATTAAAGATAATTTAGATTAGTGCAGTGCATTCTTAAACTCCTTATTTTAATAAAAGAAGGATAGAGTTTGACCATTAAATTTCAGGTATCTGATATTCCTTCAGCGTGGTTTAAGAATTACTCAGATGTTTAGTCCCCTACTCAACTGCTTCTACTAATGTCAGTCCCATAACTAAACTCAGCCTTAGACAGTTATCTCTATAGAGAGTATATATTCTCCGGTCATATTCCAGAGGCTAGGAAGGAAAGGGGAAAGAGTGTTATGTATGGCCCAACATAAAGGAAGACAACTGAGATACCAACTCATACCCAGGATATACTCCTTGGTGTGTGTCCTAGAGACTCAGGATGTGGCATTTCAAACTGATATCTGCCTGTCTAGATCCCATTCCAGCTACACGCAGTCAGTCAATGGCATTAGCCAAGACTTCTCATGTGTGGTTTTCCCCTTCCCATCCGCAGTTTGGAAGGTACTGTACAAGCACTCCAACTGCCAGTTGCAAATTTGGCTCTTGTGTCTCTTGTTGGAAACTCAACTGTGAGGGAACAAGTAGGAAGTGGCAAATCCGAAAAATGATGTCTTCTGCTTCTAGCTTCGCTTCTTCCTCCCTTTGGTTGCATCCCAAATTTAATTCCTAGAGAGGCCTGCTGGCTCATGGCATATGGCTGGGACAATGTAATGAAAATGGGAAGTAGTCAGGGAATTGTGTAGGTCTGTGCTGCCCACCTTAAATCTTAGCAGGACTGTTCCATCTTGTCTTAGCCTTTGTTGCTTCCTCCAAGCCACACCTATACTTCCATTTTCCAGAAGCTTCCTCTAATTTCCTCCTCTCTGTTTCAGACTTCATACCCTCTAATCTGAAATTTGTTTTCATTTGTACTATGCTGCATTAGAGACAATACAAAAAGTCTTGTTTGTCTTCAATTCCTGACTCTTAAAAGGTACTAATGGTAGTCTTGAAGACATAGTGGAGGAAATCACACTCTGCTATAGCTGTTGAGCTTGGTAGAGCTGTACACAAGAAGTAATTCTGGCACAAGATGAGCTTCTTCCATATCGCTATGCACAACGATGATTCGGGAAGCTGTTAATACGCAATAAACAGAGTGACTTGTCCATAACCCTCTAGCCCTTTGCGTGAATGCATATTCACTGATTCTTTAAAGTAAGCATTACTGGCACAAAGGATAATAACAATCCTCATACAGTCATTTTAGGGAAAAGGAGGCCTAGGGCCATCTGCTCCACAGGGAAAGGTGAGCCTTGAGCACCGTGATAGAGCAGAGCAGTGAGTGACCCTGCTGACAGGGAGCCCAGATACAGAGCAGCAAGTCCAGGTCAGGATCAGGGTCAGACACAGCTCACTGATCACCCAGCAAGGCAGCAGTGATGAGGCAGGTCTGAGATCAAGCCGGGAAGCAGAGCCACTGGGTCAAGGCCAGACCAGCCAAGATCTGACGCTGGGTGCAGGTGCAGCTGCTGTGATGTAGCACATACAGAGGTGAGCAGTAAAGCCTCAGCTTAAAAGCATTTCCCAAAGGAGAGGAGGGCAAGCCCTCACTTCCAGCTTTCTTCGTCATAGCTCTGGTTGGTGAAGGAGCTGGCCTTGGACTCAGCCAGCTAAATTTTTTAACATGGTCAACTAAACATGTAGAAGGGGGTTGCACTCTGTGCCCTGACACTTTACCCCTAAACTGCTGCCAGAAACAACAGCATTGCAACACCCCAAACAGGCAGGGGCAAGCAAGGGGGAACATGGCTCCTTGTTGGCTTTAACTGGCCTGAATAGCTATGGTGACAGACACAAATGTAAAAACCCGCGGTTGTGTCCCTTGTAATTAGGAGCCCTCACCTTCAGCCCAGGGAGAAGGAAGAATGCACCTGGAGATGCTCACCTCTGACACACGCTATGAGCCAGAGAGCCTGATTCTCTGAGTACCTGATTTTTCTGATACAAAGTATATATCAGGACTAACTCCAACAGTGAAGGATCAGGGATAGAGAAAGGGCACTGGAATAACTCAACAAAGATCAACAGTGGATATTAAATCTAATGGTTTGTTGCATAATGTGATCTGCTACACAAATAATTTTAGGAAGGTGACTGGATGGGAGATCACAGAAATAGCAGGATTAGGTGAGCTTCACAACAGTTTGGAGCTCACAGCAGAGCTATGACCCCAGAAACCATGAGATTATGTGCAAATAACTACAGAGCTTTTGACTGTCCCAGTAAAGTAATAGTGACACAACACGAGCACTGAATGCTATTCTAAACTTGTACACTGGCAACTCAAACAAAAGGTTTTATGTACTGAGCAGCTTTGTTCCTTGCATATGGGAACTGAAAGCTGACTGCTGCACATTGTCTTCTGAAAAAGGATATTGCTTGCTCCTCCCAGTTGCATTGCAAAAAGGCAAATGCAGATGGAAACAGCAGAAGTCCAGCACAAAGCATTTGCCTAGTGATTGTCTTTTCCACATGAATCACAATGCTGACCCACAGCTGCACTCCTGAGGCTTCAGAAGAAATGAACTGTGTTTTATCTCTGAGCTTTCCACATGTAACCTGGGCCACAGAGTTTTTTTATTATTTGGGATTTTTTTTAAAATGTCCTGAAAGTATACAGAAAAGTCCTTTTAAAGCATTGCTCTGTTCCTCACCCCCTTTCCAACTTCATAGGCAGCAATTAACAATGAAACAAAGAATAAACTTACCAGGCGGGTGTGTTTCCATGTTGCCTGAAGGTTTAGCTGGAAGTTGCGTCAGTGCTAATAGGATGCAGCTACACTGATTGTGAGTACAATCTGCTTCTGCACTGGCTTAAGTAGTGAACAGCACTAGCGGCTATTTCCATCCTGGCTTGATCCTGCTTTAAGCAAACCACAAACTGAAGCTAATTAGCGAGACCACCTGTTTTGGTGACTATCCTCACAGAGGAAAAAGAGGGGGAAAAAGGCAAAACTCCCATGACCTGAGAGGCAAATGGCAGTTCTCTGCTGGAACTTCAGCATCTTGTCTTCGTGCTCCATAACGCCTCAACAAGAAATGTAACAACAGGCATATTTTGTCCTAACTTCCCAGAAGGCAGTGGAGAGGAAGTGGAGAACAGGAAGAAAAAAAAGCTAATACAAAATCAGGGCTATACAACAGAGCCAGCTCTGTTCAAAAACTATTATACAAGGATTAGACTATATTGGAGGTGGTTTCTGTGGGGAAGAGTGTCTTTATATCTGCAAAGCTTACGGTGCTTCCAGGCAGGAGGTAAGTGCAGAAACCTTTTTATAAGGCTCTATCTCGACTACTCAAATTACCTTACTGCCTGGATGCTGCAATGTCATTCCTGCATGAAATATTCAGGGGATTATCTTGTAATCAACTCTCTAATCAGAACAGGTGATGAATCCAGCTTAGCCTTCCACCTCAGAATTTAAGCAATGTGTTGGGAAGAAAAGTTGTTGGTAACTAATGCCATATAAGAAAGGACTTTTATTCACTGATGATAATTGGAAGGAAGTGTAATTATTTGGAGTTCAAACTTTCTTTTTCTTTTAGCATATTTACGACACTACGACAATTTCTCTTATGTGAGAAGGGGAAATGGATTTATTCAATGCCTGAATAAAGAATAACAGTGTTTCTACTAGCTTGTGAATTCAAATAATACACTGTGTCATGACTGGCAATCATAGTTGTCTGTATCACAGAGAGAGGTACTGATGCACCGTGGCTAGGCTATCAAAGATACCAGGTTTATATAGGGAGGAGTGTGGTTGTTGTGCTCCAAAATTTGGACTGGGTGTAAAACTTTCCCAGCAAGGCTGAGAAATATATGTACTGGTTTAAACTCTGGACAAATTTTTGCTGAGTAGTTGCCCTTTGAATGAAACAACTATAGGCAGACTAAAGAGAGTGAGATTAGATTATGTTCATCTATTTATTTTGGCTTAACTGAAGTATCATGTGAGGAATTTTATGTGTAACCTATGCTAATGTTATATGCCTGATTTTAATCAAAAGGGAGAGGGATCAGAAGTTCTGACTCCATCCTTAACAACTTTATACAAGTCAGTCAAAATTTCTGCACTAACCTTTCCTCCTGACAAAAGGGGAAAACTAATGATAAGATCTTTATTTGTGCATACAGGGAAGACTAGTATATTAAATGTTACAGAATACTTTTTTAACAATTGCTTCAGTATTTACACAGAATAATGTCTTCAGTTAAGAAAAGTTAAATTACTCCACTATTCTTAGTCCCACCTTTGGAATTTCATTTCCAAATTTCTGTGTATCAATTGGTATCAAATACTTGTCCTTCTTGCCCTGCTACTATCTGGTCTTAACCTCAGATCTACATTTAAAACTGCCTTCAGTTATGAAACAGGGAACATCCTGGATGCCACAGCTCCTGGACTGACTAATCTAAAAACTATTAGATAATAGAAATTTTAAAAAAGCAAAACAAAAACAAACAAACAAACAAAACAACAAAAAAAACCACAGGGGTTGATGTATATAAGGTCTATAGCAGTGGGGATGCTACTTCAAGCAGGCTTTTGTTTGCACACTAGTCCATGCATACAAGTTTTGAGGTGGTGTGCCTGGAAATATTTTTGATTGCATAACCACTCCATCCATTAGAACAAAAGAGTTGTTCTTTGCTTGATTGCTTTGCTTCAGTGTCCATCTCAATGAGGTTTATACTTACTTGACACAGGGCAACAGTGCAATCACATAGAGCTCCTGGTAACTTTTTATTGATAAAGTGGGATCAGAGAATACTTCAAGGGAAGCAACTGTTGAACCACTTTTTTCCTTGATGTTTTATAACCAATTAATGTTCTCTCTGGATAGGTAGCAAACCTACTGCCTTGTATATAGTTATCTCTGGGAAAGAGGAATGAAAACTTGCTGAAAATTATGCTATATCTGCTTTACATACTGCACAAATTAAATACTGAAATAGAAAGGCATACCCACCAATTTTGGAATAGTGTAGGAATGTAGAACCAGGTCCTGCTGGGATCCCTTTGCACAGAAAGCTCTGCCTGAACAAGTTCAAATTACTGGCTCCTATAAGCCATAAGGATGGGTCCATTACAGGTAATACAGTTAGCTCAGGTAATAAATAATATACACAGGAGGCAATATGAGGAGGAAGCAATATCCATCTGGTTAAAATGGAGCTGGGTCTGTAGTCTATTTTTAAGGACGCTTTCCAGTAAAGAAAATCATATCTGGGCATCACTGTGTTTCTTGAAGTACCTGGGTATGGTGTTAGTTGATAATGCAGAGATGTGACAAATAATGCTAATTTCCCAGATCATGTTTCACCTGCTGCAGAAAAGTGGTGCTTGGAAGTCTGTAAAAGTTATCAGAGAGAATAGATTCTTTTAATAATTAAGAAGTTATATAAGACTCCTCCCCAAATCTATTTAACATTCCTGTAAATCTATCCTGTAGCATGCTCAGCGATCCAGACGGTCTTCTGAAGTGGTGGGATATGTTCCATATCATTGGTGGAAAGGCAAAGACTGAGGTAGCTCAAAACCATAAGACTCACAAGTATGTACAAGTATGTGCAAGTTGGAAAACGATGTTTCTCAAAGTCTGGATTCTGCTTGTGGATATCAATGGAGGAGTCTGATGCACAGCAGCACTGTTTGATGTGCTGGCACGGTGCTACTGTTTGTGTGCACAGCTCTCTACTAGGCAGGTACTTGATAATAGGCACGACTTTGTTCTTCACTTCTGCTAGGAAATAATGCTTCTGAAAATAGCAGATGTGTACTAAGTGAAACTGGACTGTGTGAAAGGCAGTTGAGACCTGCATGGAGGAAGTCTGAGCCCATTTTCTTACTTGCACCACCAGAGGCTTAGATGAAAGACAGCTCTTCCAGGCTGCCTGAAAAAGTTTGATTGTCATGTCAGCAGGTCAAGGCCAAAAATATATGTATCTTCTCAGTCTGTTAAGGGAGACACTATCATATTCTCTTCCTCTTGTTCTTTCCTGCTTCTCTGTTTCTATGACAGGATTTCAAGGAAACAGCTCCTTTTGGCCTTGAGCACAACAGGGCCTTGTCTTTGCTTGAAATTTATAGGTATTAGCCAAGCCTGTATAATAACATATAGACCGTACAGAAGTCCATATACCTCTATTCTGTAAGAAAACCTAATAAGTTCTCATGGGATGTATTGTGTAGTCACTTTAGTCCATACACTGGCATAGATGCCTCAAAGTAAAATTGCAATCAAGAAACACTAAGAAAACACATGTAGTATGAGATGTATTCTGGAATGAGTGTGAAGTCTTAATACATTTATGCTTATCCAATTACTCTGAGCTATGTCTGCTAAGAGTTTGATCCTATTGCCAAGTCATTTTCTAATAAATAATAGAGAGTTCCTTAGGAAAAACTCTAATTGCTTTAGTCTGAAAGCCACTATCTTTATTTTAGTTTATTTCTCTCTTGAGACAGATCCATTAGATTTTTCTTGTTAGTTGAAGTAGAAGTGATGAAAGCAGGAATGTTTTCCACTCTGTTGTTCAGATCTGCCTATTCAGGCTGTTGCTGATGCAAAATACTAGCTGTGAGTGTCTGCTTTTCAGAAGTTCGGAAAACTATGGCTCCAACTCTTCCCTGTGGATGCTTCTGTGTGTCCTCCCCATGCTGACAAACTGGTGCCTGATTCACTAGCTACTTACAAGACTTGTCTGCAGCCATGAAGCCTTAGGCTTCAGCTTTCATGAACTAAGAAAGGTCAGTCTAGGTGAGGGCACAGGTGAGAGCAAAGGGGCAGTCCACAAATGGTAACGGGAAGAGGAAGGCATTGCGTTTAACCACCTACCCACTTCTTCTCTCTGTTCCCCTCTCATGTCATAGGCTACTGCTCCAGGAGTTGCTTATTTGCAGTTTCAGATGAGCTGCTGTGCAGCTGATTACCTGGATGACCCAAATCCATCTGTCAGGAGCCTTAATATCCAAAGGCAGCTACAATGAGGAGCTAGTGTGAGGATGGAGGAAAACCGGTGACAGAGATCTACTGCAGTAAGTGGGGCTGATGCCAATTAAAACTTGTTTTCTCTCCCTAGAGCTGTTGCGGTCCCATAGCAGAAGAAAGAGAGGTACATGGAAGGCCTGCACTTCTCCTAGCACTGCCTAGTAAAAGAGAAAAAAGGCCCAGCTGTTCAATATGTTGAATCCACAGCTGAATGGCATGAGAAGCAAGGAACTGCCTGGTTCCTCTCAAAAAGGAACACAACTTGCTTTTTTCAGTTGAAAGCACAAAGGGAGTTCTTGTTTGCTGCCAAAGGGAACCATTCATGCAGATGAGGAGGTGTTTTGAGTCATTTAATCATGTGACATTGGCATCCTTGTGAGGAGCATTAGTTCTTCATCTCAAAACTTTCCTTCCTGTGACCCACGGACAAGGGTGACAATGTCCTCTGAAATTACTTGCATTTCTACATATGCCAACCTGAAAACTGCACTGAATAACCTTATTTCCTGACCTTTTCTGCTAGCTCCTCAGGAATATTCTTACCTATCAGAACTTCTACACATGCTTTTCACTAGTTCAAGAACACTTGCTAGAACTGAGAAACTATGATATTTTCTCACAACCTATTCCTAAATATTTCTCATTTTATCATAAACCTATGGAAAATTTGAGGTTGCTTTCTTTACATATTTTTAATATATCTGAATTATAAATATTATTTTTAAAAGTTAACTCAATTCAACAAGTTTAAATATTTCTTATCTTTCAAAAATTAAAATGGAATGAGCAGTTTTCCCCTCTCAAAATTTTTGAGAAATTAGTACTTCACAGTGAAACTGTTTGACGGGCACTAGATTCCACCATAACCAGCTTCCCTCTGGAAAATGTTTTTTCTTCCATGGCCTGACCAGACAAAGTGGAATTTAACTCCTGATAAATTTATCCCCAGCATCAATGACCAAATTAAACCTGCCACTAACGATTCTGAATTTGAAAGAACCCTAACTTTTGGAGTTAATGCAATAGATGAAGTTCTGGTACCTGGAAATAAGGGAGATGATTGGTGAACTTTCTCTTCAGATTGGTCTGTGGAAGTGCTGAAGCAAATAGGTAAGAGATATCCCTCAGCCCGTTCACAAGTACTGAGGAGTTACACAACTTTTCCTCAGCACAATTTCTTTGCATTCGGCTTCAGGAGGAACATACATATATGCGTCACGGAAGATATTTGGTTCTCTGAGCCTGACTGGAGGAGAAAAAAGCCACAGTGTGTCACTAAGATCTGAAGTGTAATGTCTCTGAAGACAATGGTAAATGTTTTGCTAGAAGCTTTAAGTAGATGCTTAAATAGAAGCATCTGTTTCTGATACTGTTGTGGGTTTGCATTTTTAATAATGTCAATTACTTTCCATGGTGAACATGAAGGAGAACATACAATTTGCAACATCTTATCTTCAAACAAACTGAAGAATGATCAGAAGGTGCTCTGTTGTGCTAGTAAGTTTTATTGTTTGCTATGTTGATACAATTAGTTAGTCAGGATTCTACTGGATAAAACAGTTTACAGAGAGAAAATGAGGCTTTTACTGTAAAGTTCCTTCCTCATAGCACTTGAGATTACACAACTGAACTTCTTGGGAATATTTAGTCTGTACACTTCCGAGAATAGCATTCACACTGAGAGGCAGATGGGATGTAATGCTGCACCACTGTCCCATTGGCACACCGGAGGGGGATGGTGACTATGGTTGTCAGAGTGGCTGTACAGCAGCTGCATAGGTCTTCCCATTTCCCTGTCTCAACGGAGTATCTGGTATTGCTTCTGCACTTGCCCTGAATGGAAAAAAGGGATACTAAGTTTGAACAGACCCAGTGCAATCAGAATCCAGGTTCTTCCCTTCAAAACATCCATAGACAACTTCACTTATACTTCAGTGCTCTGCTGTAGAACACAAACTTGGGAACAGGTATCTGACTCTAGAATGTGGGGTACTGGTCAAAGAGTAACACCTTATGAGCATAAGCACAGCAAAGGAGAAATGAAGAAACGGGTCACACAAAAAAGCCTATAATTTAAAATATCATAGGTGATGTCCTGGGCTTCTGAGCGCATAGGGTTGTTGCAGCTGTATGAGAACACGTGCAACACATGACAGCTTAGTGCTCAGGCTAATAGAGGACTCATAAGGCTTATAGAGCACAGAAGTCAAAACATAGCACTCAAGGTTAAATATATTTTGAAGTATCATGCATCTAAATACCTATTTACCCTCTCATAAATTAGCTTCAGAGCCTGAAGAGGGATACGCATGCTTAACTGTAGACTCAGATCTGAAAATCAGCTTCACTAATACCAAGATGATTTTTTTTTTTTTAAATGAAGAAAATCCTAAAAAAAGGCATTTTAGAATCACTAATTTTGATGGACGCAAAGGAAAGTGGTATGAACAAACTCTTTGTGTCTAATATATGTGCCTTTTTTCATGCTGTCTTGAATAGGGAAAATTCAGCATCACAAAATTACTTTAGGAATAAGTGCCAATGAGGCTTACACTGTTTGAGTGAATCAATGAGAAGGACAGAAATGGTGCTCCACTTATTGAACTAAAGCTGTAGTAGATGCAAAGGTTTCCCTTGTGGAAGAGACAAGCCAGGGTAAGGGTGGGTCTTGGAGTGCGAGGGACTCTTTTTGTTATTTACCTCACAATGAGATATAGGCACTTCCCTTTCAGCCACACATCCATTGATATTCCTATACTGCATTCTGGTACTTACTGGTCGACATTCCACTTCCAAACCTATCAAGTGAAAAAACCAAAACAAAACAGTATTTGACAATGCTGACAGTTGTTTTTCTTTTTAACTCCCTTCCCCTTATTACTGAAATTTGTGTTAGTGAGATATTACTGGGAAGATCCCTAGCAAGTGACTATATCACATTACAACCCTAAAATTCCACTGGAGAGCAGGATTTCCCTCATGTTTCTTTTCAATTGACTGCTTTGATTTAAAGCCACTTTGCCACCTTTTAACTGTTAGCTTCTGTGTTGGATAACTCTTCTTTTAAAGATGATTTAGTGGTACATTGGGCAAGCAGGTGCACAGGAAAAAGATGACACACATGGAAACATAACCTCATTGGAGAAACAGAGCACCCTGACCTGGCTATTCCTGGGGTTGTCACAGGAGAGATCTCATTGTCTTGGGATGCTGTCCTTCAAGATGAGTCAGTGGGAGCAGCTTCCTAATCACCTTACAGACTGAAGTGGGTCACTGCCTTCAGGACTGTGTGGGACATTTTGGGATTCTACAAGACTTAATTGTGGGATTTTTATGGAAAGAGCCAAAGGTGAGGGAACAGAGGGATCAAGGTGGTTTGGTGAGGAACAAGCATGGAAATGGATGGATAAAGGGGCTTGCTTTCATGTTAAACAGTTTTTGGTCCTTACTTTTGTCTGACCTTCGCCTATGTTTGATCATTGCAGTCTGTCCCATCCTCTTATTAAACTCCGTTTCTAACTACTTGTCCCGGGTGATGGACTCTCTGTTACGTGTGGATGTGTGTGTATGGAGGTGTAAGTGTCAGTAACTGTCATTGGACCGCAGGTCACAGGGCCAGTGAGTCTGGGTTAGCAGGGAGTCAGGACAAGTTACTGGTCAGAGTGCCCAGGACCACTAAGGACCTTCACCCTGATCAGCCC
Source organism: Columba livia (assembly GCF_036013475.1). NCBI lineage: Eukaryota > Metazoa > Chordata > Aves > Columbiformes > Columbidae > Columba > Columba livia. The sequence goes on along the minus strand of NC_088602.1, from coordinate 142,773,836 downwards.
GAGGGGAGATCAGGATGAGAATGTGGGTGCTGTTTGCGTTTGCCAGAGTACTGAGTGTTTCTGTGTGTATGTAAAGAATGCGTGTGTGCATGTTATATACATGTGTTTGCCTGTGTGCTTACTGGGACACATGCTCAGCTTCCCTGTTCCCTGGACATCGAGCCCTGGCAGCCTGCCTCTTTCAGGCTCCTACATTTGACAGCTCCTGAAAGTCCTTTTATGTGTGGTGGATTTTGCAAAAAAACTAAAGCAGCAAAAAGAAAAACTAGGAAAAATAAATTAGAAAACTAATTCTGCAAAAATCTAACTTTAGGTCAATGGGAACTTTTCTCTTGTCTTCAGTAAGTTATGAAATATTCTGATACTTTTTTTTCAACACTTTTTGCTCTTAGTGTCAGGTAAGTTCTCCCGTTTTTTGGTGTTTAGTTTTTTGTTTTGTTTTTTTGTTGTTGTTTTGTTTGGTTGTTTGGGTTGTTTTTCTTTTTTTTCCATCTAATGAGAAAGCCACACAAGAGGCAGTAGGTCTGGTTTTGTTCTGTGTGTAGAGTACATTTGAAAAAGCCAAGTGCTTGTAATCTAACAAGATGTATGCTATTGAGATCAATAGGGAAAAGAGGTAAGCAGAGATGCAACTTCTTTGTTAAATAGAAAAATAAGGAATATCACTTGCAAATAATCAAGTCCTTTGCTAATACCACAAAAATCTAATGAGAAAGTAAGCCTGTTAACTTATTTGCTTCTACATACTTGAAACCTGGAACAATGCCCTCAGACACACTGATAAATTCCAATTGCCAAGGCATAACCTAGAAAGGGAAACTGGCTTCTTAAACAACCATGATTCAAAGCCACACAGGACTCTGCTGGACCAAAGGCATCACTCTGAATTGTGCTTTGAACTTGAGAGAACAAGTTCTTTGTCCATTTCTTTATGGTACTGAGCTGTCTGAAAGACAAACTCCCTCAAGACTTGGGAAGGCAATGTAACCTATATCTAATTCTCTGTGTCCATGAGAAACTGATTATTCTCTTATCTGACTTTTAAGAATAATTAAATTACTTTGGTTTTACACTAGCTTTGCCAAGACTTAGTGTTCCCTGTAGAGTATGTAACAGACAGCATGTATTTACTGAGCGTCCTGGTGGCAAGATACAAATACAGAGGAAAGAGTTTGATATCTAGAAATATCTGTTTGATTTAAAGCTATGTATTACATTAACCACCATCCTGCAATTGATAACTCATGCTTAGTTGGCCAGATGCAGTATGCTGGATTTTCCTTAAGAAGGGCCCTGAATAGAGAAACAACCAGGAATAGGACAGCATTGTAATACAGGACATTTCAGTTTTGAGCTATATCCAAGCAAACATTAACGGGAAAAAGAATTTGAGGACCTATACAATATGGGTGTTTTCAGGCATTTGGTGTTTCACTTAAATCAGTTTGCTTTTGCTGCTTGCAGGTAAGTGTCTCTCTTAAATCACTATCACTGTTACAATGAGCTGTGCTCGTATGGAACAGGGTTTCTCCTCTCCTCTCCTCAGCTGCCGTGACAGGCATTCCCAACTAGTAGAGCCTGCCCACCACCCTGTCTTTTAAATCTTAAAATCTGTTTTTGTTAATAAGTAACTTTCAGTATTCCTTCTTTGAAGCCTGGTAGATTAGCACTCTCTTAACTAAATTACCTGTTTGAGCCAATTGATGACAGTCTATCTCATTAGCTTTCTGACTTCAATTTCTCAAGCAGGAACTCAGTGATAATACAGATAGGCAATGACTGCAAACTCCCTAGGAGTTAACGTCCTTCATCAGGGGTACTATTACAGTAGTTACTGTGCCAGTGTGGTGATGGGCTGCTATGCTGGCCATTATTTATTTATTAGCATATGCATAAAGGAAAAAAAAATAAAATAAAAAAAAAAGAAAAATGAGATAATGGAACACAGGCAAGATGTCAATGTTTTGATCTGACCCTAAAAGAGAATATCAATCTTCTGTTATTTTTTTTAATTTTAAATGAGCTACATTATTATTATTTTTTTACTTGCGAAGGGGAAAACTGATACGTTGCCTGTTCACAAAAGCATCAGAGATTCATTTTAGAAATGAGAACCCAATCCTGCAATCCTTCCTCATGTAAGCAAACCCTTCCTATGCTTACAGCCTGACTGACATTTGGATTATATACACAATGATGCATGAAATAAAGTGTTGCAGGACTAACTCCTAAACTGCTGAATCTAAGATGAGGTCAGGCAGTTGAATAGGAATGCACATTTGACAACAATTTTTTTTTCATATTACATTATCAAAAACTAATCAAAATTACATTACTGCCACCAGAGCTTTTTTGCTAAATTCATTTTAAGTTGATTGATTATTCATGAAGTGATTGCCTCACATATTCAGTATCAGGTTATGTGACTCGTCAACCTGTGTGCGCAATACTGTTCCTGTTACCTTTAGATGAACAATAAAATAGAACATTCATAATTAACATCTGCATAAAATGTGGAGACTATCTATTTCTTTCTAAGTACTTGGGAATACTGTCAAAACACATGTTCTAGTGGACAAAACATGACAGCAGTAGCACAACCAGAGGGTGGACTTGTTGGATGGTTTACTTTAACCACATTGCTTAGCTCTGTTTCATCAAACTGCACCTTATGGAAAACATAGCACCTTACCTAGTAGCTTACATGCTCTGCAATTTCCATACAAGACTTTTTGCTTATTTACTTACATATGTCACAGCAGGTACTGCCAAGTTTTGCAACTCTGCCCTAAAACAATAAAAAATGAAAACTTCTGTTTTGGCACAAGTAATACACATTTGTTCCACTGGAAGAATAAAAATGGATGTTTAAAACAGGATATTAGGCAAGGAAATTGTATTACTATATTGTACAAAAAATATAAATCTACATTAGTAAACATGTCTTTATGCATTTCAAGGTTTTGAACTTGTGATTGGATTTGTTGATAGCTGATTGGAAATAATTTACTATATTAGCAAGTTCAACCCTTGAAAATATTGCTTTCACCTTGTATTAGAAGCTTTCTAATGTAAAGACATTGAATACAAGTCAATTTCTGGGAACCAGAGTGATAAAACCAATAACATTCAAGTCTTTTGTCTGTTCAAGAAAGGAAGTTAAACAGTCCTTCTTGATTTTTTTTTTAAGCCATATTGATGAAAGCATGTCTATTCCACAACAGCTGAAAATGTACAAGCAAATCGCCATAAAATATTACATCTTTCAAGTAAGTTTTAACACCTAAAAAATGTATTTTTCTTATTTCATTACTACTATGTAGAAAATATTTCTCAGAAATATAGATTTGGTGGAAAATTATTGAAAACCTATGTTGAAAGGAAAACATAGAGAAATATTTATGTTGCAGAGTGATGCCGTTGTTTCACTAAACCCCTGAACTTACATGCAAAAGTTTGGAGGCGTTTTTAATTAAAAAACTTAAACTTTCCATCTGTAACTAGATAAAAACCACCTTTTTTTCCTGAACTGAAAAAGTTTATTTGTTTGGATGGGAGGAGAATAAATGTAGGTTGGGAAGTTCTTGTTAAAAAGTAAATTACTATTCATTTTCAATTAAGACCTTTGGAATATGATAATAACCCTAAGCCTGTAACATAATTCAGTATTTTTATATATCATGGTTTGTAAAACAAAACTATGTGTGCCAAAGTGATTTCATGAAGTGAGAAATGCACTGTAGAATCTTAATTCTTCCTGCGTTATACATGTCAAATCCTCCATTTCCTCAATGTGCATGTAGAGGGAGACTTGGGAACAAGCTTTTTTAAAGGTTTCCTGCTTCCTGCCCAAGCAAATGGGGACAGGTGGATATAAAATCATAGAAACACTTCGATGCGAAGAGACCCTCAGGATCATCAAGTCCAACCATAACCTAACTCTAGCACTAAACCATGTCCCTAAGAACCTCATCTCAATGCCTTTTAAACACCTCCAGGGATGGTGACTCCACCACTTCCCTGGGCAGCTTGTTCGAATGCCTGACAACCCTTTCCAATCTAAACCTCCCCTGGTGCAACTTGAGTCCCTTTCCTCTTGTCTTATCACTTGTTGCTTGGGAGAAGAGACCAACACCCTCCATGCTACAACCTCCTTTCAGGTAGTTGTAGAAAGCGATAAGGTCTTCCCTCAGCCTCCTTTTCTCCAGGCTAAACAGCCCCAGTTCTCTCAGCCGCTCCTCATCAGACTTGTCCTCCAGGCCCCGACTGGCTTCATTGACCTGTGTGATGCTAGATGAGCAAAAGCAGGCCCCTATATGCTACACCCCAACTTGTACTCTTCCTCAGTGTATGGCTAACCTGAAATCACAGGAAAGATGGGTGGATGTGTTGGATGGGGTTTTTATTATATCATTATATCAAACACCCACAAATGTGGACATTTGAGTTCTTCTTACAGTACCTATGAGTGTAGAGAAAAAAATGTCTTAGTCTTTCATATACACATTCCTAGAAAAAAGGGGCTGATATGACTGTTTTCTTGGTTTGCATAACTATCCACACAGTTTTGCTCTGGATTCAAAACTGAAAACATTGTTAGAATGAGCATTTTCTTATATTTTCTCCTTCATATGGCACAGAATCACTGTAAGCTCAGCATCTCCCCTGCAGTATGGTCACACATAAAACCAGCATGTATATTAAAATAATAATAATAATAATAATAATAATAAAAGTACATTTTTCTGAATTTCAAAGAAAGTTCAAATCAGTTTAGCCAAGGTACTGGGAGAGAGCTGGGGTTTCCCACCCTAGTACACATAAGGTACCTATATACCAAACCATAAACATGACAGAGTCTGTTAGGAAACCTGGAAACAGGACCAATTTCACTACTTACTCCTTCAGCCAAACACCTTCTGGAATCAAATGGAGGACAGCCAGTGATTCTCCTTTCCCAGATAAATTCCCCTTTCTCATTTACTTTACAGGAGTGATTGTCACAGCCATCCTGAAGTGATTCATTTGGCTGTAAAGATTTAAGGACTGTTAGATTTACACAGAAACAACATGGGACAGTAAGTTTTCAGGGTACTATACAGCCTGACTCTTCCTTTACTGATATTTCAATTAGCGTACCATGGTGTTTATATAACATTGAAATATTTAGTAAACAGAATTGTTTAACAACAAAGTCATTATTTTCTATTTACTTCCATAACCATCTTGATTACAACTCAGTCAGGACTGCCAAAAACTGCCCTTTATCAGCTCTTACCAGGGAACAAAATTCTAAAAAGAGAAACTTATCTAAGTGAGAAACTTGGGATTTTGGCCCATGAATTGTCTTTTAAAGGGACCTATATATGAATATTTAGCTTCAAGCTGAGCTGGAAGCTTCTTTAAAAAAAAAAAACAAATACATAAAAAACAACCCAGCATACCCACATAGAATCAATCATTAACCCTCAATCAATCAATCATAAAGAACTTTAAGATCACTGATTCGAAGCTTAAACTTAAGACTGCCCAGTCCACTAATAAACCATGTCCCTAACTGCCAGGTGTACAAGTCTTTTATATACCTTCAAGAATGGTGACTCATTAGGACTTGTTATGTAGACCCATCACCTGCTTCATTGCTCTTCCCACACTTCCCCCAATCTAACGCTTAGCTCAGGAATGGAATAAAAGATAATGTCATATGCTGTTTCTCGTGACAAGCTGACAGGTTCTAACCAGAAAAATATCCACTCTTGTTTAAAAAACTATCAGGCTGGAGAAATTTTTCAAAATTCACATTTTCAACTTAAGTTATCTGTTTCTCATTTAAAATTTTCTCTTAGTAGTTGTTTGATCTCATATTTCAGTTAAGGTTCCTTGATAATATTCATGCTTGCAGGTGCATTCAGAATGCTCCTCTAGAATTTTGCACTATGGTCTGAAGTCTCCTTTCTTAATTTAAAAAAAAAAGAAAAAAAAAAAAAACCACACACCAAACAAACAAAAAACCACCACAAAAAAACAAGACCACAAACAAAAACAACAAAAACCACAAACAAGTGAAAAAGC